>NW_028243158.1:1200000-1709120 GCF_964263255.1 Lissotriton vulgaris
GCAAGGACTAGAAACATGGGGCCTCATTTATGAGGCCGTGCTTCACTTTTACGCCGCCGGTATGTCACTTTTTGTGACGCACCAGTGGCGTAAAAAATGCACCTTGTTGCACCATATTTACAAAGTGACGCATTTCGGTGGATGTAAACCCCTGCGCTACATTGTACCTGCGCCAGGTATAATGTATGCAGGGGGGGGCGTATTGACGCAAGAAAGGGTCATAGAAGTGGCGCAGTGAAATCTATAAGATTTCACTGCACCACTTCTAGGACACAATTGCGTCAATTTCTTACGCCTGCCTCACAGCAGGCATAAGACTGACGCAGGCCCTTTCAAATGGGGCTTGCTCCATGTGAAACGACACATTACTGGAGTTGCGTCACTTTTGTGACACACTCCAGCAATGCGTCACTTTTGCGCCATACAGATACATCAGGAATACTGACGCATCTGTAACTCCTTGCGACAAGATGGTCATACATTAAATATGACGCATCCAGCATGTCGCAAGGAGGGCGCAATGAAAAGTGACGCATCGCTGTTTTCACGCTGTAATGCGTCATTTCTCATAAATGAGGCCCTCGGAGACCTCCCCAAATGCACAGATTTGGCAACTCTACCTTCAAGGCTTCTTGTGTCAGAGACAATCCATTTAAAATAAGTGATCACAGGGCATAGACTACAGGCCGTTGTCTTATACATGATCTTAGTAATGAGTTCCCAGGCACAAGTACATGCCCAGGTGGGAGGGGCAGGGGTTTAGATTCAGCGGGGGTGTTTGGGGTGTGACACCCCTCAAATGACTTCTTGGTTTGGTAGTTGGGTCCAGGGGCCCTGAGTCGAGTATGCTTTGTCTGTATTGGGTTTTTCTCATCGTCCTCATTACACTAAGGTTTTAACTATTTTTTTTCCGATGAAGAACTTATAAATATATATATATATAATGAATGGTTTACCAAAAATGTAGTAATTCTGCACCTATAAAAGTACTCCTTCAATGGGTGCAATTTACAACTTTTTAAAATTCACAAACGCTGGCAGAAACCTGTGCGATTCTCAACTTTCCAGGCATACTACTGGGAATCAAATAATGATGGGCGGTGAACTCCGCTCTGCTTGCGGAATTGTCGGAGTTTTACAACTCTGCGCTCCGCTTGGAGTGGGAAGTTCGACAGAAACTACATTGGCTGCGCATAGCGGAGTTTGCCACCCATTGTAGCTGACCATTGACCCACTGAAGCTGACTGGATGTCCCCAATAATCTTTGGTGTTCTATTCAGGGTTGTACTTGGAAGCCGAGAACCTATGGAGCATCGGAGCTGGCAATGTATTGTTGAGAATCTCAGTCCCACATGCAGCTCCTACCCGGCAGCAGCATTCCTGGACGCAGCGATTTTTCTGTCCTCTTTCCGTTTCTATGCCCCTTGTTCTATGGCGTGCAGTGCTGCTCATGTCACACAGCGGGCCCCAGGGGAAGTGAGGTCGGCAGACCAGTCTTCCCCTGGGGTGTTCGTGCGATATGTCAGGACAGGGTGTGAGGTAGCTTAGGGGTGGGTTAGGGGGTGGGGGTTTGGAATAGAGTTTAAAAGGGGGCAGGAAAGGAAGTCCTTCCTCTTCCTGTTCCCAGCGCCTTTAGGGTTAGGTTAGGAGAGTTTGACCACCCTCCCACCCTACAGTTATGGAGTGGGTAATGGGGGTTTTTCATTTTGGTTATAAGCGTGCCAGTTTAGGACGGGTTGAAGGGGGTGCGTGGCAGGACTTGGGAGGGTTGGGAAGTCCATGACGGGCATAATCAGCCTTCCGGGGAGGGAGATACAGGTACAGGATGGGGGTGTGGCAGGCAGGAGTGCGATGGCTGGAGATGCTGGAGGAGGTTGAATGAGAAGGGTGGAAGTGAATGATATAAGTGAAGAGGTCGTGGTGTGAATGGGGAGTTGAGTAATCGGAGTACGAGAGTGAATGATGGTTGGAAGAGGTGAGGTTGGGGATTGTTAACTGTTTATTTGTGTGATGTTGAACTGGTTGTCAACCCTGTCCTAATAAATGGCCTTTTACGCTAAAACAGCATGGAGTGGTTATTGCGCTAATCTTCCTGTGTCGCAGGCTGCCCGCAGGCTACAGGCACAAGGTCCTCCTAGGCGGTATGTGGCGCCTAGTTTATTGGTGCTAGGAAAATCATGGAGAGAAATGACTGTGCGACCCGTGCGCACTCCCAAGGGAATGTGAACTATCAGCAGTTTGAGGAATAGAGGATCAGAGGCGGCAGCGGCAGGCAGAAGCAAGCAGCAGCAGATACACTGGCACAGCCTGTGAGGTGAGCGGAAGGATGGGGTAGCGACAGGTTGGAGAGTACTAGGGGGGCGGCTTGCTGGTTCTATGCCCTGCAGTATCAGAGCCTCGTTACTTGGGGTGGGCGGCTTTGAGGATGCCACTGTTACGGTGATCAGGGGCTTCTCCATTCCGTGCATAAAGCATGCTTTGCCATTTAACAATGCATTTTCAAACTGGGCAATTACCATCCATTGACTTGAATTTGGAACGCTGCTCCTCAAACGATTCATGTGTTTGTACTTGACTTGAAAACGCACGTTTGTGACGTTAGTGTGCAATTTGAACCCTGAGGCTTTGTTTCTGGAGACGTTTCAACGGACCCGAATAGGTATTCCGTCACTCACGGAACTCTGCGGAATCCCACAGAGAATTTTGGTAACCCCACGGAATTCCTCATAGTGAAACTCTGCAAGCTCCGCCTAGTCCTAGAATCAAACGTATTACAGTTGATTGGAGGAATGTTTGCAAATTGTGGCAATCGCTTGGGATAGCATTCCAACCCATCATTGTTCACCCACTGTACCACCTAGACAGAATCCCACTTGAAGCAAATCAGAGCCTGTGCCCTTGGAAACAGTCCATCTCAAATCTAGGTCATCTCCCTCCCTCCATCTTTTTTAATTGGGAATGTGAGATTTACACCCACCAAATCTCCCTGACCCAGGTGGGCCCCTTGGTGTTCTAAATGCCAGCCCAAAATTGGAATAAACGTGTGGCTGGTTTTCTGGTACCTTGCAGTGGCTCTATAATAGCTAATGGGTTTTCTAGTTCTTCGGTGTCTGTCTTCTGCTGCGGCTCCCAGTGAGGAGGGTTAATATGAATTTATTGGAACATAGATTTATGGCTGCATTTTTGCTTTATTTGATCGTTGCATACCCATATCTGTCATTTTGTCACATGTATTCTCATGTGTCTTCGATGTGTTCTTTTTTCCTTTTCAGTGATTTATAAAACACCATCCCTGAGCCCTTGACAAGCCTCGCTCTAACATATCATGTTTTGTTTTCCTTCAGAAGGTGTGCACCCCCTTAGGTTTGGTAGAAGCATGCTGCAGTGAATAGCAGAACACCTACACACTTCATCAAACTCTTGGTCATTTGCCTTATGTTTTTCTAGTTCTACCAAGTCAAATATTTGGGGCTCGACTTCTGAAAACCTCTTTCCGCCCTGCGGCTGAGCGGAGGAGAAAAAGGTGTACGTGACACAATCATAAATTCACAAATAGAATTGTTCATGACAAAAATGAGGTGACCTAGAGGATAGATAAAACAAAACTGTGTATGTTGACCTGTATGAAGCATCCAGTGCCCTCATGTGCAAATATTGCTTCCAAGTGTGATGTAGAGACGCCATGAAGCCCCTGAGATCCGCAGACCAAACTAACATGGTCATGCAGCCCATGGCAAGACAGCAAGCCCGTCTGTGCATGGAGGGCCGCGAGAGGACTAGGAGCAGAGGAATAGTACTCATTGCACAATCCTCCCTCTTCAGTACACCGCGATAGTGAACTGGGGCACGCGGTCTTTGAAACCACAACAGTATTTACGCCATACCCATATTGTGGTTCTAGGTAACAAGGGAGTCATCAGGGGAGTTGGATACAAGATTGTATCAGAGAGCAGTGGCCCCTAGACTTATAGGTTCAGCATTGCTTTCAACTAAATAGCTATTTAGTATTATCAATCAAGGAAACTTTTTTTAACCCCTTGCCTGCATCAGATCCAACGTCTCGTTGGGCATGTGCTTCGGACGGCCGGGAGCCGCCCGATCTGGGCACGCGTGGAATTTCCCCGCACCGCGAGGGAATTCCGGCTGCGGTCAAGGGGTTAAGGTCAAACACATACATAATACTGATAAGAGGGGTTTCGGGCAGGGAGCCCGGTACCACGTTCTCTTAACCCCTTCACTGCGGCAGCAATTCCGCCACAGTGCTAGGGGGTGGAGGGGGGCCGCACGGCTCACCTGCGCTTGTGCCGGAACCGCTCCGTCATGCGCCTCGGGTGAGCTGTGCTAGTGATGGAACGGTTCCGTCACGAACGCGCCTGCTCAATAGAATGCGCCGCGCAGGCGCGAAATCAGCGCCGCGCAGGCGTGGCGAGCGGGCCGTGACGGAACCGTTCCGTCACTAGCTCAGCTCACCCGAGGCACGTGACGGAACCGTTCCATCATAAGCGCCGAACGGGTTAAGGGATCAAAACTTAGGGACATATTTACAATAAGTGGCGCATCCCTGCATATCAGCAGGGATGCGCCACTTATTGTGCGCCATGCCTCTGCCACCATGGAGGAGCCGCATTTACAATGCGGCACACCATGGGAAAAAAACGGCACAGATGCATCACGCATCTGTGCTTTAAAAGTGGCACATTGCTGTAGTTGCGTCGCAAGCGCGATGCAGCTCCAGCAATGCTCTGGGGGAGCCCTATCTTGTTAATGCTGCCTCAATCCTTACACCTGCTTCAAGCAGACGCAGGGTTTTGACACAGCATGGGCCCCAAAGTGACTGAGTGACATCATGTAGATTACACTCAGCCACTTTTGGGAAGCGTTCCTGTGCCGGAATGCCCCCCCTCCGCAGGAACTCCTCCTTCTGGCGCAGGGCTTTACAACGTGACGCATCTCCCAAATGCGTCGTGTTGTAAGTACCCCGCAGCATGGCGCATCTTTTGCGCCGCCGCTGCGTCACAAAAGTGACTAAACGGAGGCGTAAAAGAGGCGCAAGGTGCTTGTAAATCTGCCCCTAGACTTTAGTCATGAACTCAATTCAAATTGTTTACCAAATTCATAACGCGCCATGCTATTCTACTTTCTAGATACGCAGTTTGAACACAATTGCGACGTGTGTGTGTTATCAATGAGAGAGCATTGAGAACGTTTTTTCACCAACATCCACTGCGTCGATGTATTTGTTTTATTTTAACGAAATATAAACTATACATTCTTGTCAATAAATTATACATCTATTCTGATATTAAAATAGATAGCAAATATCCAACACAAAGATAGCTTAGCATCACTCTATTGTGTAGAGCCAACTTGACAACTTTTCAGCCAACACGTGTTTCGTGGCAGACTACGACGCTTCTTCAGGGCCAGTTACATATGTCTGTAGTGTATCATATGGCTCAGGCTTATATTCTTCTAACCAAAGAGAGCCTATTTTCTACCAACAAAAAGGTATCCTCTGAGTTGGGTGCCACTCATCTTTCGCAAGTCTTTGGATCAACACAGCCGTGGATGGCTCAGCCTCATCTTGCTCACACAGAGGACATAGGGCCAGATGTACAACCCGTTTTTTCACGCGCAAACGATTTACGAACCCGTTTGTGCATGCAAAAACATATTCGGCCATGTACCTAGCCTATTTAGCGAGTCTCAATTTTTTGCGACTCGCTAAATCTGTTTTGCAACTCGCTATTTGGAAGGGGCGTTCCCTTCCAAATAGCGAGTCTCAAAACAATGTACTAATGTTTTGCGACACAATTACCACCTACTTCAAGTAGGTGGTAATGCATTTGCAAAGGGAAAGGGCTCTCCAGGGGACCATTTCCCCTTTGCAAGTGCTTGCGAACTAATTTTTTAAGGGCAGACAGTGGTCCCTGGGACCACTGGCTGCCCCTAAAAAATGAAACGAAAACGTTTCATTTTTTTTTTTTTAATGCATCCTGTTTTCCTTTAAGGAAAACGGGTTGCATTTAAAAAAAATAAGCTGCTTTATTAAAAAGCAGTCCCAGACATGGTGGTCTGCTGAGCCCAGCAGGCCACCATCCCTGGGAGGGCTGGCATTCACAATGGGCTCGCAATTTGCGAGAGACTTATTAATATTAATAAGCCTCGCAATTTGCGACCCCATTGGGAATCACAAAACAGAGTAAACTCACTGTTGTACATTTCATTTAGTGCCTCGCAATTTGCAAGTCACAATGTATCGCAAATTGCGAGGCGCTAAATGAAAGGGTCGTACATCTGGCCCCTACTTCCCGCCATTCTCCTGTGTGAACACTCCTGCCCAGTCTTGTTTGACAACCTTCACTTCATGTGGCATTGCTTCTGCTTTCACTGATGGAGAAACACCATTGGGGAATAATTGAGACCGGGATCCCATCGTGACCTCCAGTTTTTCAGAGTGACCTGGAAAGACTTGTTGGGTCACTACTTCTCACCCTCATGGTTTGAAAATCCTCTGTACTATTTGTCCTGTTCTTGGCCAGCCCTCCTGTTTCTTCCATGACCTGTTACTCCTATCTTTCTCTTCCCCTGCCCATACATTCGGTGGTGGTGGTTTTCTGTATATTTATTGTTAAACTGGCATTGAATGCATGAGGTCAGTAAACCTCCAAATACTTGTTTTTGCTTGAATGACACCTATAATCACCACTGGTGCACAATAATTGTGTTTTTCCCAGGTTCTCATGGGTTAAAGTGTTTCTCTTGTAGCCTTCTAACTAGACTTTAAAATCACAGACTATGAATTTAGAAACAACGCAAAACACGTTTCTCTAGAAAGCAATGCAATTTTAATCACACTAATGAAACAGGGAGAATATTTTTCAAATGCAATTTCAACTGAGAGAATACAAAATACATTGGATTTATAGAACATAAAAGAAACAAATAAAAAATTAGAAAGTTGTTTTTAAATTCAAAGGGGCATATTAAGAAGAAACAGGGAAAATTAACGCTAAGGGTGCTTAGAGTAAATTTTTTTAACACCCGCTATCGCTGGATAATATTGCCTGGTTATCGCATTATTAACAACGCTAACCGCCTAGGCGATATGAAATCCAGCGATAGCGGCATTTTGGGAGGTTATCGCTGGTAATGCAGCGATAAAACTACAAGGATAGGGATATCCTTGTTGATAGCCCATGGTGGACTTAGCCGTGTAGTCCACCTCCCATTGGATTACATGGCTAAGTCTGAAAATTAGCAGACGCAAAAAAGCAGCGTTAACCGTGGTTAGCGCTGCTTTTTTTGTCTCTAAAAGGTTAGCGTGAAGCTTGATAATAGGAGAAATGTCGCTTGGCAACATTTCTCCTATTATTTTGCTCTGGAACGCCCACTTTACATCTCATTAGAGATGCAAAGGGAAGCGTAGTGAAAAAGAGTGCTATCATGCGATTTTGCATGTTATTACCCTGTTGTTGATAGGGCGATTTTTTTATCTGCTCTTCTATGGATTTTAAAGCCCTTGTTAATATGCCCCAAAGTTCTCAGTGAACTTGAAAATACGGATTTGTAAAAATTTCTGCAAAGCATAGCTCAGGCATTAAGGGTGACAAGGCAACGCAGAAAAGAAAGCACAATAATGTGCCGTATTTATAACACAAGGTCCAATCTGAGGATGTTCTGTGATGGGATTATATGAATTCTTCCATAAAAGCAGATATTGTAATGGCTGCCAGTCAGTCATTGAAATAAATGAACAATGCAGAGAGATAGATTTCTGCTCCGGTGTCCATTAAGATTATTTTCAGCTGCAGAGTACCCTCAACAGCTACAGTCCAGAGATTCCACTTAAATGGTAATTGCTACTTAGAGAATTGGTCTCTCTGGTGCTAAAGAGTTTTTTAAAACTAGTGAGTACATTTCTCCCTTGATTCTTTGGCTATTGTATTAAATACATGCAGAACATTTAGTAAATGGGATTCATTTCAATTACACAAGATAGCTTATCCTCTTTGTCAATTACACCTGCTTATCACCTTTCTACTATGACGTTTCTGTCAGCAAGCAATTATGAAAAATGTACAATAAATCTATCTCTTACATGATCTCCTTCCGTCCTGACCTCTGGAGAATTCACATTAAATTTCTATATTTCTCTGTCTGCCAGGGTGATGAAATTTCAGATTTAAAGCCATGAGTTTGCACAAGTTGCGTTAGGTGTGTTAGAAATTAATTCGAAAACAATTCTACTATTCTGACGTCTATCTCACTCGTTTTCTTTCAATGCATGCAAAATATTAAATTTGGATCAGAAAATCATGTGGGCCTCATTTATGAGGCCCCTTGCGCCATCGGAACGTCACTTTTTGTGACGTTGTGTGGCGCAGAGCCTGAGTGATATTTATCAGGTAGCACTAAGCCCCTTTTTTGGCTTAATACTGCCTGATAAATATCAGACCCTTTAACACAGTGTTCTGCATTTAAGGGGCGTGAAATGGGTGCTGCTGGGGGCGTTCGCAGCAACATCCATGGCCTTTTGACACTACGGGAAATCGTGAATCTGAGGCAGTGCCAAAAGCTTACGCCCTCCAAGGGGAGGTGTGAGGGAGGCGCAACGAGGAGAAATATCTTACTTCTCCTTGTTTTTCCTTATTCTATGCATCCAGAATTCTGCAGCACACGTAGAAAGAGGAAAAGTCTCTTGTGATTATTTTTGTACACAGAGGTTTCCCTTCCTGTACAAAAATAATCATCCCCACAAGGCAGGTCCCCTTGCACCATTGTGCAAAGGTGCATGCGTTAATGCACGGCAGCTAGGTATGGGCGGAAAATCCGTTTCGCTCGCGGATTTTGCGGATTTTCGGGAAATTCGCAATCCGCGAGATTCGCGAATCTCCCGCAAAATCCGCAAATCCGCGAGCAGCGGATTTTGCTCGCACTGCTCGCACTGTTCGCGTGAGTTCGCGGCTTCCCAGTACAACTTCGCGCCCCGCGAATAAGTGCTAAATTGCAGAAATACGATCTTAGCAAAACTGAAACTACTTACCAGGTTCAAAAGTTCAGGCTCATCATTAGTAGCCATTTCCTGTAGTGCTTCCTGAGGGGCCCCTCCAGAGTTCAGTTGCCAGTTGCAACTATTATGTGACCCTGCTCTGAACCTCAGAATAGTTACACATATGCCACAAAGGTCCTGAATTACAGCTAAGGGAGACAAGCAGGAGCCAGGCTGGAAGTTAAAATCCATTAATCAGCCCCTAATTCATTATTGTCAGTTGGGGCAGGGCAGGTGTTGTAACTAATTTTGCAACAATGAAAGCACTTAGCAAGTGCAAAAGATCACTAATCAGGGCGCACTAAGGAAGCAGGTGCCAGCTAAAAAAATATTCTGTGACACATTAATCAGCCCCAAATTAATTCAGGTCACTTGAGGCAGGGAAGGTGTGCTTTGCTTTGCCGAAAATAATGTACACTGGACAACCAGAGGGTGTGGTGATGAAACAGAGGGTGGCATGGGTGGGCCAGAGGGTGGCATGAGTAGTCAGAGAGTGGCAGTGGTGACAGAGAGTGGCAGTGATGAAGAAGAGTGTCCCAAACAGGCTGGACACGTAGAAACAACAAGTTCGCAAAACTTGCGACCCGACAGGTAAGTTCGCAAATTGCGAAATTGTAAAAACCCTCGCGAACTGGCAGAAACACGGGCGAACACAAAAAAAAAAAATCCGCAAATTCGCGGGAATTCGCGGATTTTGCGGATTGCGAGTTCGCAAATCCGCAAAATTTGCGAACGCGAGATTCGCAAAATTCGCCCATGCTTAACGGCAGCCTATTGTGCGCCGGCACAGGGGCAAAGGACTGGAATGTGCTGTATCTTATAGATATGGCGCATTCCTGCCCTTTTCTTTTGCCACAGGGAAGCTCAGCAGGAAGGCCTTCTGCGCTTCCCTACGGCAAAACCTCATAAATGAGGCCCTGTGTCTTTATGCACAGCTAGTGAAAGTACTTCACAATATCAGGGACTTTGGGAACTGGCCGATCATTAGTGTCTTTTTTTGTTTGAGGTCTTCATTGGCTCTTCCCATCTTAGAGACTAAAATATTGTTTATTTCCTAATGCTGTTTTCAGTGTGAGCAGGTTTTGGTATAATCCAGAGTTATATTTTGCTAAATCCTGTAAACTGTTGTGAACAGACCACAAGAACTCTACACGTCACACAGGTGATTAGGGTCTTGTTTGGACTTTGAATTATTTATTAGACTCAAAATATTCAAAATTGCAACAAAGACAAATTCTGATCTGGTTGGTCCGAGAGCCGACTACATGTATCTAATGTGCTGAATTTAGTTATTGGCTTGATTTAATCTGCAAAACACACAACAGAGCAGACCAGGTCTAGGGATGGTGTCTACCCATAGGAGTTACTGTGAAGCAGGCGAACGTATGTGTGAGCAGATGCTGTTGAGATATATAGGCTTTAAACCAAACCCATCAGCCCAGCCATTTGCTGGAGTTAACGTCATGTAGGGGTTTTGCTGAACAATCAACGCCACATCCGACTTAGTTGTGCCGGTGTAGGCATGAATGTCAGTGCTATAGCTATGAAGCTCATCTCGGAGTGGTATAGATACAGTGCAGTGCTTCAGTGATAGTGAGAATTAAAATTGACTACTCAGACTTAGACGTAAGTTCGAATGGAAGTCTATGTGTCAAAGATTAAAAGCACGCCAAAGTGGAAAGACTACCCACTGGCGCTGTGCAGGACGGTCGACATGTTTCAGCCAATTAGGGAATTACCCTGGCTTTCTTCAGGACCATGGATTATAATAGCTACTGCAACTACAAAGAATGTGTATAGTGAGAAATAACAGGATGTACTGAGAAAAAGTTACATATCTACCAGGAAGCAGCCATTAACCTCACTCAATGGCTAACCAACAGCGCCGACAACCTAGCACCTTTGAAAAAACGTCAAATCAAACTAGGCAGCAAAAATGCCCCCTGGTTCAACGATGATCTTAAGAAATTCAAGAAACTCTGTCGCTCCCTTGAAAAGGCCTGGAAAAAAGACCCAAACACCAGCCTCAGGGACGCCTTCAAAAACTCCACCCGCATACACCACCAACTGATCCGGACTGCCAAGAAAGCCGCACTCAAAGACAGACTAGACAATAACGTCCACAACAGCAAGGAATTATTCAACATCGTCAAAGAGTTTACTAACCCCACTGCCAACTCCAACGACATCACTCCCTCTCAAACCCTCTGCGACTCCCTAGCTTCATTCTTCCACGACAAAATCGCAGACATCCACAACAGCTTCGACAACCAACACGGAGACCAACCCACCCAACCTTCTGCCGCACCTTCACCCCCCTTGAACATCCTTAATGACTGGAACCCAATCTCCACTGAGGACACCATCCGCCTGATGAACTCCATCCACTCAGGATCCCCCACAGACCCTTGCCCTCACCACATCTTCAACAGAGCTGACTCCATCATAGCACCAAACCTCCGAAACGTCATCAACTGCTCCCTCAACTCCGCCACCTTCCCGGAAAGCTGGAAACACGCCGAACTCAGCGCCCTTCTGAAAAAACCCACAGCTGACCCCACCGAACTCAAAAACTACCGCCCCATCTCGCTCCTTCTATTCCCGGCCAAAGTCATCGAGAAAGCTGTCAACAACCAGCTCGCCGCTTTCCTCGAAACCAACAAATCCCTCGACTCCTCACAGTCCGGCTTCCGAGCCAAACACAGCACTGAGACCGCACTCATCACAGCAACAGACGACATTCGAACTCTACTGGACAATGGAGACACAGTCGCCCTCATCCTCCTCGACCTCTCTGCAGCTTTCGACACAGTCTGTCATAGCACCCTGTTACAATGCCTCAGAAACATCGGAATCCAAGGAAAAGCACTGGAATGGATCACCTCGTTCCTTGCCGGAAGAACTCAGAGAGTCCGCCTCCCACCATTCAAGTCAGAGGCCACTGAAGTCATCTGTGGCATGCCACAAGGATCTTCACTCAGCCTCACCCTCTTCAACGTATACATGAACCCCCTCACGGCCATCGCACGCTAACACAACCTCAACATCATCTCCTACGCTGATGACACTCAACTGATCCTCTCACTCACCAAAGACCATAACACCGCCAAATCCAACCTACATGAAGGAATGAAAGAAGTAGCTGAGTGGATGAAGCACCGCCGTCTGAAACTGAACTCAGACAAAACAGAAGTCCTTATCTTAGGTACCTCCCCCTCCACCTGGGACGACTCTTGGTGGCCAGAGGCCCTTGGAATAGCACCCATCCCGACGGACCACGCACGGAACCTGGGCGTCATCCTGGACTCCTCACTCTCGATGACCAGACAAGTCAACGCCGTTTCATCATCTTGTTTCAACATTCTTCGCATGCTCAAAAAAACATTTCGCTGGATCCCCACCGAAACTAGAAAAACGGTCACCCACGCACTGGTTACAAGCCGCCTGGACTACGGAAACACTCTATACGCCGGAACCACCGCAAAACTCCAGAAAAAACTCCAACGCATCCAGAATGCATCAGCCAGACTCATACTAGACATCCCGCGTAAAGACCACATTTCTGATCACCTGAAAAACCTCCACTGGCTTCCCGTCAATAAGAGGATAACATTCCGCCTCCTAACCCACGCACACTAAGCACTTTACGAACTTGGACCCGAATGCCTCAACACACGACTTTCCTTCTACACCCCCTCCCGCCAGCTACGCTCTTCCAACCAAGCCCTTGCTGCTGTACCTCGCATCAACAAAACTACCATGGGAGGAAGATCCTTCTCCTACCTGGCGGCTAAAACCTGGAACTCACTTCCCGCTCACCTTCGCCTCACTCAGAACAACCTAGCATTCAGAAAGCAACTTAAAACCTGGATGTTCGACAAGTAATTCCCCACCCTTCCTCAAGCGCCTTGAGACCCTCTGGGTATGTAGCGCGCTATATAAATTAACTGACTTGACTTGACTTGACTTGAGTAATTATGAGTCCACTGGAGGGAAAGAAGCATGTCTTCTTCCTAACAAAAAACAAACAACAGAAACATTTTGCTTACAACAGCACTAAGTTACACACACACCATCGCATGAATACACAGAAAACACATGGAACGACACCTGCATGAATAATTTGCATTCTGCATTGTAAAAGGAAGCATATTAGCTATATCACAAGGAGGCATTTCCTCATAGTGATACTCACCCAGCTTTATGTGGGTGAAGACCTCACCTCACCTGGCAACCGCTCTGGAGTATGAGGCCCCGCTCTATAGTGTAAAGAAAGGGGCACAGTTAGTACTCAAATCTACTGTGTCCAAACCAATTATTTTACACATCTAACTCAACAAACGTGTGTAACTTAGTGCTGTTGTAAGCAAAATGTTTCTGTTGTTTGTGTGGACTCATAATTACTCAAGTTCCTGGTAGATATGTAACTTTTTCTCAGTACATCCTGTTATTTCTCTCTATACACATTCTTTGTAGTTGCAGTAGCTATCATAATCCAAGGTCCTGAAGAAAGCCAGGGTAATTCCCTAATTGGCTGAAACATGTCGACCGTCCTGCACAGCCCCAGTGGGTAGTCTTTCCACTTTGGCGTGCTTTTAATCTTTGACACATAGACTTCCATTCGAACTTACATCTAGGTCTGAGTAGTCAATTTTAATTCTCACTATCACTGAAGCACTGCACTGTATCTATACCACTCCGAGATGAGCTTCATAGCTATAGCACTGACATTCATGCCTACACCGGCACAACTAAGTTGGATGTGGCGTTGATTGTTCAGTAAAACCCCCACATGACGTTAACTCCAGCATATGGCTGGGCTGATGGGTTTGGTTTATAGCCTATGTATCTCAACAGCATCTGCTCACACATACATTCGCCTGCTTCACAGTAACTCCTATGGGTAGACACCATCCCTAGACCTGGTCTGCTCTGTTGTGCGTTTTGCACTTTGTCAGCAGGGGAAGGAGCAGACAGGTCGTTTAAACTTTCCCCAGGACCCTCCACACACATTTTAGTTTTTTATTAATTGATTCAATCTGCGCCTGGATGTCCCTTACAAGACACTGTAAAGGGAAGACGTAGATCCCTTGTTAGCCTTTCAATCTTTAACATGAAGAGAACATACCTTGTGCACAGCACCAGTTGGTTCCACCATTGTGCAACATGCGAACACTAGTGCAGGGTTGCAGCATTGTTCAATTTGTGGACATT
Organism: Lissotriton vulgaris; assembly: GCF_964263255.1. Lineage (NCBI taxonomy): Eukaryota > Metazoa > Chordata > Amphibia > Caudata > Salamandridae > Lissotriton > Lissotriton vulgaris. Next base: position 1,214,267 of record NW_028243158.1, read on the forward strand.
ACTGCAGAGTTCCACCATCGTGCAATATGTGGACCTTACTGCAGGGTTCCACCATTGTGCAATTTGTGGACATTACTGCAGAGTTCCACCATCGTGCAATATGTGGAACTTACTGCAGGGTTCCACCATTGTGCAATCTGTGGACATTGCTGCAGAGTTCCACCATCGTGTAATATGTGGACCTTACTGCAGCGTTCCACCATTGTGCAACATGTGGACACTAGTGCAGGGTTCCACCATCGTGCAATATGTGGATCTTACTGCAGGGTCCCACCATTATGCAATATGTAGACCTTACTGCAGGGTTCCACCATCATGCAATATGTGAACATTACTGCGGGTTCCACCAATGTGCAATATGTGGACATTAATGCATGGTTCCAACCATCATGCAATATGTGGACATTAATGCATGGTTTCACCATCATGCAATATGTGGACATTGCTGCATGGTTCCACCATCTTGCAACATGTAGACACTAGCGCAGGGTTCTACCATTATGCAATTTGTGGACATTACTGCAGAGTTTCACCATTGTGCAACATGTGGACATTAGTGCAGGCGTCCACCATCCTGCAATATGTGGACATTACTGCAGGGTTCCACCATTATGCAATATGTAGACCTTACTGCAGGGTTCCACCACTGTGCAGCATGTGGACATTACTGCGGGGTTCCGCCATTGTGCAATATGTGGACATTAATGTTGGGTTCCACCATTGTGAAATATGTTGACTTTACTGCAGGGTTCCACCATTGTGCAATTCATGGACATTACTGCAGGTTTCCACCATCATGCAATATGTGGACATTACTGCAAGGTTCCACCATCCTGCAGTATGTGGACATTACTGCAGGGTTCCACCATCACGCAATATGTTGACATTACTGCAGGGTTCCACCATCATGCAATATGTGGACATTACTGAAGGGTTCCACCATCATGCAATCTGTGGACTTTAATACAGGGTTTCACCATCATGCAATATGTGGACATCAATGCATGCTTCCACCATCATGTAATATGTGGACATTACTGCATGGTTCCACCATCGTGCAACATTTGGACACTAGTGCGGGGTTCCACCATTGTGCAATTTGTGGACATTACTGCAGAGTTCCACCAGTGTGCAGCATGTGGACATTAGTGCAGGGTTCCACCATTGTGCAATATGTGGACATTACTGCAGGGTTCCACCTTTATGCAATATGTAGACCTTACTCCAGGGTTCAACCATCCTGCAGCATGTGGACATTACTGTGGGGTTCCACCATTGTGCAATATGTGGATTTTAGTGCAGTGTTCCACCATTGTGCAATACACTGACATTACTGCAGGGTTTAACCATCATGCAATCTGTGGACATTACTGCAGGGTTCCACCATCCTGCAGTATGTGGGCATTACTGCAGGGTTCCACCATCACACAATATGTGGACATTACTGCAGGGTTTCACCATCATGAAATATGTGGACATTACTGAAGAGTTCCACCATCATGCAATATGTGGACATTACTGAAGGGTTTCACCATCATGCAATATGTGGACATTACTGAAGAGTTCCACCATCGTGCAATATGTGGACATTACTGAAGAGTTCCACCATCATTAGGTGAAAAAACGATACACTTTTGTCCTCCGAGTGCAGGGACATGAGATATTAATCCGATGTTAGGCGGCAGCGACATATTAATTCGATGTTAGGCGGCACGCCGCCTAACATCGGATTAATATCTCATGTCCCTGCACTCGGAGGACATGAGTGTATTCGTTTTTTCACCTAAGTGACCTGTACACGGCTTATTCTATACTAAGGACTGGGCATTTGGAAATGATATATTTATGAGCTGGGATTACAACTGAAAGGACTTATAAGCTTGGATACTCTTGAAATGATATATGAGTTGTTGCTGATTATGGATTAAAGTACTCCCTTTATTACCTCAACGGAACTCTTCCTATTTGACATACTTGCCCTACAAAGTCTTTGGTCTTTACGACCCAGAAGAAAAACACGTGTTGGCAGCGGTTGTTTACCTCTTTATTGGTGAAGATTGGATTCTATTGGAAATGACAATAAAAGAAGAATGATGAAGATAATTTGAAATCTTGGACTCAACATCTGTCTTTTGATATTGATGAACTTTTTAGCTCAGGATTTATTGTTTATTGGATATTTCTTGATCTGGACCTTATAGTGTGCATTTATAATAACCGGACTTCCAAAAAATTACTAAATTCCCATCTCTTGAAAATAGTTTAAGCACATTTAAGTCATGTCACGGCTGTCCAATTCTTTTGCACTAAACAGTCCTCTAATTTTCTGCGTGAAAAAGCCAACTTAGGAGTGGACCAAATTTAGATCCATAATAAAATCGGGCCCAGGCCTAACATATCTTCTAGGAAGCTTACCCCCAATTCATTGTGTGCTATGAAGCTTGTAGTACATTTTGGAGTGCCTAGTAGCCTATTTAAGAATTTATTCTCTACCACCTGTAACAGTTTAACTGCCAAGTACTCCCAAACGCCGTCCCCATATGTGCCGACAGCGAGGCTTTTAGTTTTATAAAGCATGGTCATTTCCTTTGTGGGTTTATGTCCTAGTTTCTTAACAAACCTAAACATTGATTTCCACAGTACATCCATGAACTGAGCCCTCTGGGTTAATAATCTTTCCCACTTCATGATGTCATTGAATAACATGCCCAAGTAACTAAAAAATGTTGGGGCATATTACCAACAAGTAGCGATATTAATCGCTAAATAGGCTTAGCGACAAATTTTTTATCGCTGGATATGTTAGGGGAGAAAACATTTTATTAGCCACATTTTTCTCCATTGTGCTAAAATATCCAGCGATAGCGGCGAAATGCATGAATATAGCTGAGAATACAGCGATAATCATGCATTACCGAGCTAATGCTCTTAGCCATGTTATCCACCTACCATTGGATAACATGGCTAAGAACTGGTCTGGGCAGGTGTTAGTATTTGGAGATATTCACGCTTAGCGTGAATATTTCCAACGCTACGCCTTCCTTGCTAACAGGCGAAAGATACGTTAGCGACTGTTTTCAGTCGCTAACTGGTTGGGTACGCTCACTTTGCATGTCATTAGCGATAAACATCGCTGAAATGCAAAGTCGGCCCCAAACCGCTCGCTATCGCCTAAAAGCTGTCACTAACATCAGTTAGCTACAGCTTACTAATAGGGCGATAGAATTATCGCCGCTTAGCGGCCGAAAACGGCCGCTGAATCGGCGATAATTGCCTATCGCCCCCCTTGGTAATATGCCCCGTTGTCTTTAAAATTAGAGCCTCCCACCCGAAAAATGGTTTTCAACCTGGTATTTATTGAGTCACAGGTCATAATATTGGATTTAGTATGGTTAACCTACAGCTGCTGCATAAAATTATTGAAACCATCTAAAATTGCTTGTAATTCGTTTGCTGTATGGGGATTAAAACGGTGTTACCTGCATACAAAAGTATGGGGATTAGATGCAAACCAATTTTGGGGAAATCTTTCGTACGAAAGGTTAAAAAGATTTCTATTAATATGATACCTAAATAAGAAAGGAGCCAATATACAACCCTTTTTGACAGCCCGACTATCTTGAATAGGGGGAGTGAGTTCTCCATTTTGGGTATAACATATCTGCATGTATGTATCACAGAGAAGGTGAAGCCATACAACTTCACCGCATGTCTCATGGAGATATTATCACATTAGCCAGATTTTGGGGTGAAAGCTTTGTTTTCAGCCACCTCCATTCAAGATGTTTTATATATTACAGTTAAAGGTGCTTATGAAGTTGGTGATGTTATTGTCAAGTAAATTTTTATAAAGAGAGTAATCCATGTTTTATATAAACACCACAAGGATTCACCAGACAGTTCATGCAATGCCTCACAGATTAAATATTTCTGCTGTAATAACTGAGGCAGAATGTTGTCCAACCATTGCTAATTTACCATCCAAATAAGAAATAGCATTCGAGTGGCAGTCTGGCAGAGTTCTGCTAAACCTTCAGGATCAAATGTATAATCTCTTACCTACACATATGGGGAAGATTAAATGTTTTTTCCATTCGATGGGGTTCATGATATGTTCTCTAAATTTGCTAGGAAAAGAAGAATGACATGGACCTCTTATTATTCTGACCCATATCTTTTTTTATTGCTGATGGTAAGCATCTTGCCAAAATCCTTACTAACTCTTTACTGGTGAGGATGAATCCTCAGCAAAGTGGATGCAAAGAACTGTCCACCAGGGCCCAGAATGGATTTCTAGAGATAACACAACAAAGGTTCCATAGGACTCACTGAACACTGCTAGCAATACAAGTCTTACACTGATTTGACACACAAATCGGATAAACAAACAAGGGAGTAATAAATGCAGGCAGGAATTTCTTTATCTGCAAATATATTTTTCTATTCTCAACTCACAGTGTTTCAAGCATGATTATCTATAGTGCAGACGAGCAGTGTCCTTAGTGTTCCATTTCCCACTCACAACAGCGACGCTAAGTAGGAGCCATCAGAAAAACTGGGCCATATTTATCATTATTTCATGCAACGCATCAATATTATTAATCACGTTTGAAACTTTGTGAGTTAAGAATAGACAAATATCTTTGCACAAGAGAGGCCTGTCTGTATTTACTTATTCTATCATTTGTTCATCCAATCTGTTTGTTAATGAGTGAGTAGATACAGATTTAGTAAGAAGGATATTGCTAGCTGTAAGTGAGTCCTGTGACCTTTGCAACATTATTTCCAGGTATCCTCAACACAGCAAGGTTTCTCCCTGTAAAGAGCACCAGAGATAATATTATAATATGTTTGACACTGTTTGACCATGCATGACAAATGGGCTCTTTTCTTCCACTTTCTCTCTTGATGTTCCAAACTCACTTGACAGTTCAACAGGGCCTATCTGTGGGATGTTGTGAAAAATGGGGCTATGCTTTAGCATTCATTAAAGACAATTGTTTCTATAACCAACAACTTTGTTAATTGTCATGAACCTAAGTCTGTTCAGAGTCTTCCCATTGAGAAGATCACATAGCAGATATGTCCCCTCATGCCCAATCACAAAGGGCCTCGTTTATGAAAAGTGTTGCATCGCTGCAATAAAACAGCGATGCAACACGTTTCACTGCACCCTTCTTGCAAAATCTTGTATGCGCGGTATTTACTGTATGGAATTCCATGTCACAAGTATTGACAGATGCGTCGGGAATCCTGACATATCTGTCGGCACAAAACTCACGCATTGCTGGAGTTGAGTCGTTAGCAAGACGCAACTCCAGCAATGCATGGGGGACCCTTATACCTATTGCACTGCATCACCCTTATGCCTGCTGAGAGGAAATGTAAGGTTTTGATGAAGTGGCATCCTAGAAGTAGCAGAGTGAAATCTAATAGATTTCACTCCGCCACTTCTACGAGGTGTTCTTGTTGGGGAAAGCTCACCCTGGATACATTATACCTGGCACAGGTATAATGTGGCGCAGGGGTTTACAAAGTGACACATCTGCCTACATGTGTCACTTTGTAAATATGGTGCAATGAGCGCATTATTTATGCTGCCGCTGCGTCACAAAAAGTGAAGCAATGACGGCGCAAAAGTATTTGCAAGCAGCTCAAAAATAATCCCCTATGTATTTTAGACCAAACTCTTTCTTTCACAAGTAGAGAGAGACATTAGAAAAACACCAGATTTAGCTGGTTGAAGCAACTTCTGTTGAGTGTTTTTTTTTGTTGACTGTCATTTTTATGTCCATGCATAAACTCTGCTACTGAGGCTTGTTCAGAGCAGCTTATAATTTTGGGGCCAGTTTAGCCCAGCTTGAAGCTTAATATAGACAAAGAGATGCTGTTGGTATTGAAACTTAGTAATAAACATTCAGGTCTATTTCTCTTGCTGTTGACTATCAAGAAACCAAGCATAGTAACAGGCCTAATAAATGGGCTTGAGATCAAGAACCCCTTCTTCCTGACACAATCAGATACTTGAAGAATTGGGCAAATCTCCAATTGACCGTTCTATCTATGATTAACCTTATGAAAAGTACATTTTGCCACATTGTTTATTTTTCATTCATTTTATGTCCCTCACTAAATCCGTCGATAATCTCATATCGCCAGCGTGGTAATATGCCCTGAGATGTCCCTCACGAGTCAAATGCAAATGCTTGATGAAAGGGTTTCAATGGTTTTGCATTTGACTCGTGAGGGACATCCAGTAACGACTAGCGGAACTGCTGCTCTTTGTAGAATTATTTTGATATTGGATACTATAATATTCACTGCCCACTGCTAATCTCGTCTCATAATGCTTTGCAGGGCCTTTGGTTGGGATTTATTTTTGCCAATAACTGTGCTTGGGGTGGTCCTAAGAGGATGGGACCACCACCGAATATCAACAAGATGTGCTTTTTGTTTATGCTCTTTGTGTTCAAGGAATCTGCTTGGTCCTCCCCCTAGGTTAGAGGGGACCCCAAAATCATCACCATCGTTCATTGCCTAATGTTTTTATTGAAAAAGTTTGCTTTTGTGAATGGGTTATATGCTTTTGAGCATGTAAAATTGCGTTAGCAAAGCATCTGAGGGTGTTGTTGATTTAGCTGGTATGCTACATGATTAAACACTGGTTTTGTACTGTGCTACGTGCAATTTGCGGTGCAAACTACATATGCTTCGTCAGTGTAGCGTAGTATTATGCCCAGGGTTAACCAGAATGCCCACCTTGCATACATTATACTTGTCGCAGATTTAATATAGTGCAGGGGGTTTATCTGTCTAGATGCGTCACTTTGTAAGTCTGGTGCATTGTGGCACATTTTTTGTGGGCCGCAGCACCACATAAACAAGGCCCCTTGTAAGGCTTGTTTGCATCCATGAGGTAAACACAGAGTTATAGTTTCATTTCTCTGAATTTGTGTTTTTCTTAATTTTTTTATTTTTGGTAAAGCATATGGCAGGGTTTTTGTGTTAATGTTGTCAGATTTAAACACAGATGTGTACAGTAGCCTGACTGTAGTGCTGGCCCAGCATCAGACAGATCAGAGCTTGAATGACCAGTCTTCAGACGGGCAGCGGGAGGGCAACTGGCTCATCAGCAAGAGAGTTAATGAAGTGTTGATAATGCCTCCAATCCGGGAATTGCTAATTTGATATTCCTTATCATGAGCAATGATCGGAGTATTACTCAGATGCTTTATGCAGTGCCTTATTTGTCACAGCTCACTGTGCACACATCGCAGGATACTGTGCATCACAAATCCTTTTGAGGGCATTCTGTCCCGAATAGAGTCCAACTTTGACTTTGTACACTCATGAGGCGGAGGATGTGCATGTGCAAACATATACACACAGACAGTGCTAAAAAGAAGGTGGATCCCACCCATCATGGTCCGGCAGATATTTCTGGATCAGATCTCGGATCCGGACAACCTAGGGTAACATGCTGAATTTGTCCTGGTGTCATTTCCCGTCTAGCAACATATGCTGTCTACATTATTTTTAGTGTAGTAACGTGCAGGCAGCAGGGGACTTTCTTAATTTATCATCCAACTGGGCCCAAAACAAAGGCCAGATTTAAAGGACCTTCAGCTGTCATTCTGGTCAAGTATCATCCTTACTGGGAGTCATCTATAGCCGAACACATAGATAACAATACAATGGAAGGAAACAAAAGCGCACAGCTTGTTACCACTTCATAAGTCTGTAGACAACTACAGAAGGCAGGTTTTTAGCTTTGTTCATCTCCCTGTGCAAGACATATGCTTGCGCTGTAGAAATGTATGGATTTTATGTCTATATGAGTAATTCACAAATATTGATTTAAATTGCACCTACTAATTACCTTTATTTAACTCTTTTACAGCACTACTCGCCTCAGAGTAGGGTGTCAGAGGGCTTTACATCACACAGAGAGGCACAGTAAATCAGAAAAGTGTATAAATCAATGGGCCGGATACGTTACATAAGACAATGAGAGTTATAAGGTATAGGAATCACAGGCAGTTACCTACCCAGTGCTGCAGACTATACTTACCATTGGAGAGGGCTGCCACCTGATCACATGGTTATACAAGGCCATCCGAGAACTCACTGGAACCCCCCTAACAGTGTTGCAGAACAAGTGGAAGGATAACCTTGGGAGGGCACTGAATGACAAAGAATGCAACCAGTCATTAGAATTCCCTTAGTTTGTCTCTCGAAATGGGCACTTTAAAAACATACAGGGTCAGTTTTACGTTTCCTGGCACATCATTGCAAATCAGCAGGGATGCGCCAAGAAACGTGCGACACGCAATGCCATCGTTGCGCCACCACAGATGTGCCGCATTTACAATGCGGCGCGCCTTGGCGCAAGGATAGGCAGATGCGTGTCGCATCTGCCGGCGTAAGGTTGGTGCAGTGCTGGAGTTGTGTCGCGGGCACGACGCAACTCCAGCACTGTGCCAACCCAGCCTATCTTCCACATGGTGCATCACACCTTACGCCTGCTTCAAGCAGGCTCAAGGTTTTGAGTCAGCGGGGTAGGAAAAGTGTCTGAGTGAAATCTTGTAGATTTCACTCAGGCACTTTTCCGAGGCATTCCTGCGCCGGAACGCCCACCCTGAGCTGGAACGCCCACATGAAACCTGACGTAGATTTCATGTGGCGGAGGGCTTTACAACGTGACGCATCTCCCTGAATGCGTCATGTTGTAAATCCCCGGCAGCATGGCGCTACTTTTATGCCGCCGCTGCATCACAGAAGTGAAATTTCAGCACTGGTTAGGACTTGTTTAGGGGCAATCAGAGTACCAAAACCTGAAATCAATCAGCAGCTGTTCAATTAAAATTTAAAAAGAAAACGTTCTTCAAACAAGAAACACAAGATGTTACCACACTAACATCATAGATACAGTAAATGAGTAATAAAACATGAAACCAGGATTTTTTGTTTGTCTGAAAAATTATTATTTTAAATTCAAGGCAAGAATATTCATGTACAAAAAATGAACATTAACGTAGGACAGGGTACATACATAGATATACTTTGGATATTTAAGGTGTTGGTTGCTTTTCCTATAACATATCCAAAAATGAAGTCCAGACTGCTGGGACACAGTATTAAATTGATTTCCACTATCAATCAGGAGAAAATCAAAGGTCGATATAAAACAAACTATGCAGAATTGGACTAGGCAAGTCGACGTTTCGGTCTTATCTCGATCTATCACAAGACCATCATCAGGACGAAGTGATAATATATACAGTTGATGACCCTTTTTTTGAGTCAGAATCACGTCAATTTGAAGTTTGTGACGGAATTCGCATCTTCATATATGGCGGGCAATGTGCTAAGTCAATTTTAGATAGCAAGCACTTATGAAGAAAGCAGTGCTGCAATGAGCAGGTTCTGGCAATTATTCCAATTTGTATCACTGTTCCAATGCGCTCACGTTTGTTTGGAGGTTTGGCCACAGGACGTCAGTTACGTACGATCCGAGTAGTACGATCCGAGTACTACTCGGATCGTACGTAACTGACGTCCTGTGGCCAAACCTCCAAACAAACGTGAGCGCATTGGAACAGTGATACAAATTGGACTAATTGCCAGAACCTGTTCATTGCAGCACTGCTTTCTTCATAAGTGCTTGCTATCTAAAATTGACTTAGCACATTGCCCGCCATATATGAAGATGCGAATGCCGTCACAAACTTCAAATTGACGTGATTCTGACTCAAAAAAAGGGTCATCAACTGTATATATTATCACTTCGTCCTGATGATGGTCTTGTGATAGATCGAGATAAGACCGAAACGTCGACTTGCCTAGTCCAATTCTGCATAGTTTGTTTTATATCGGCCTTTTTGATTTTCTCCTGATTGATAGTGGAAATCAATTTAATACTGTGTCCCAGCAGTCTGGACTTCATTTTTGGATATGTTATAGGAAAAGCCCTGATTGCCCCTAAACAAGTCCTAACCAGTGCTGAAATTTCATATAAACAAAACCCCTTGCTGGCCACTCTATATTACAATAAACTCTGCCCGAGCCTGCAAGGGTATATTGGGTTACTCACCTTCTTATACACTGCATCACAGAAGTGACGCAACAGCGGCACAAAAGTGGCGCCCGGGGCTTGTAAATCTGCCCCACAGTTCTTTATGCTACACTGAGCCAACCTGACCTCTGTGCAAACGAATAGTTTCTTCCCCGAGGCACAACTCAACTTCCCTCATTGCAACTCACCAGAAGGCAGATGCTCTATGTATTTTTAAGCATAAGAAGTAGCTCTGGTGCTTCTCGTGTTCAAATCTGCAGTCACACTCCAGTGGCCATCCACGGTGGCGCCATTGATAGCGGCTTAGTTCAGAGCGATGCATAAGTGAGGGTGAGCAGAGGAGGAGACGGTCCGCTGCAAGGTGGTTCGCCACCTGCTTGAGTGACCTATTCCTCCTGAGTGGGTATTGTCTTACGGGTATGTCCACAAAGTGTAGCAATGAAGAGGTGAGTTTTTGGCAAATACCAATGGTTACAACACAACTCGTCCAGCCAGAACGGATCTCAACGGCTCTCTGGCAGAAGGCTGGAATCCACACAGACCGTTCACGTTGCGCATGTAGAAAATTAAATCACAACGACAATGCACACATACACACGTGTGCACGTAATGCCTTGACAACAGTACAATGCACATACCCCTTTAAAAAACAAAAAAAAGAACAGTACACTTGAAATAAAACTTACAAAAGCAATACAAAAGAAGGCAGAATCCACAAGACTTAACTAGTAAGGAAGGACATGCAGATACATTTTTTAAGTATCCATGAAAGAACTCAGGGCCCGATTCACAGAATGAACTTAAGACTCAATCCTAAACTTACTACTATTTTGGTATTCACAAAAATGCACTTACTACTTTCGGCATTCACAGAATGAACTTACTACTTTTGGTATTCACAGAAGTTAGGATTTTGTCTTAAGTTAGACTTAAGACAGACTTAAGACAGACTTAAGACAAAATCCTCACTTAGGGCCCGATTCACAGATTGAATTTAAGACTCAATCCTAAAGTTACTACTATTTTGGTATTCACAGAATGCACTTACTACTTTTGGCATTCACAGAATGAACTTACTACTTTTGGTATTCGCAGAAGTTAGGATTTTGTCTTAAGTTAGTCTTAAAACAGACTTAAGACAGACTTAAGACAAACTTAAGACAGACTTAAGACAGACTAAAGACAAAATCCTAACTTCTGTGAATACCAAAAGTAGTAAGTTAATTCTGTGAATACCAAAAGTAGTACGTGCATTCTGTGAATACCAAAATAGTAGTAAGTTTAGGATTGAGTCTTAAGTTCATTCTGTGAATCAGGCCCACTGCGTCCAGCACTCTGGGTTGTCCGGCGCCTACCATAGGGGCGACATACATGCATTAAAACTGATGGTTTTGGCCCAGAAAAAAGGTTTATTTTGCCTGGTCAAAATGACAGTTTGAAACCACATTACCAGGCTGCAATGGCAGATCTGAGACATGCTTACATGCTACTTAAGTGGGTGCACAATCAGTGCTGCAGATCCAGTAGTAGCATTTCATTTACAGGTCTGTGTCACATGCAGTACCGCTGTACTAGGAACACATTACAAGGGAATTAAATATGCAAAATTGGGTATCAGCCAATTCTACCATGTTTAAAGGAGGGATCACAAGCACTTTGGGCCCGATTCACAGAACTAACTTAAGACAAAATCCTAAACTTACTACTTTTGGTATTCACAGAAGTTAGGATTTTGTCTTAAGACAGACTTAAGACAGACTTAAGTTAGCAATCTGTCTTAAGTCTGTCTTAAGACAAAATCCTAACTTCTGTCAATACCAAAAGTAGTAAGTTTAGGATTTTGTCTTAAGTTAGTTCTGTGAATCGGGCCCTGCAGCACTTGTTAGCAGTTGAAAGTGCTCTGAGTCCTAAAGCCAACAAAAACGAAGTCAGCAAAAGAGGATGTTTGAAGGGATAATGTTAGGGGGTAACCTCACCAAGGATGCCGAGTCTAGCACCCCCTTTCTCACGGAAAGAATACTTTTCTACAGACGTTCCTTACAGCTGCAGAGTGGCATCCTTTCCAGCGATTAGAGGCTCTTTGTACATTCAGCCCCCCCCCTTTTCACTGTCTCCTGCAGACCTGTCATTTCTATGCATCTATGAACAGTGTGTCCATTCCGTGCATCTTTCGCGCAGAGACGGGTAACTTTCCACGGTCATTGAGGGCCCACCCCATGCATCTTTCACACAGAGGTAGAGATCACAGTGGACACTCCCTTTGAACGCTCACTCCCAGAGGCAGTCACCCTCCACAGTCACAGTGGGCCCTTCCTATGCATAAATCACACAGAGGCGCAAAGTTACAGTATGCCCTATCTGTGCATCTTTGGCCACAGAGGCAATCAAACATCCATAATAACAAGGTCCCTCCCTATGCATCATTCACTGAGAGGCAGAGAGACACAGTGGGCCCCCACGTGGAATCCTCTCTCAAAGAGGCAATCTCCTTCCACAGTCACAGTGGGTCCTTTCTGTGCATCTTCCACACAGAGGCAATCACCCTCCAAGATTACTGAGGGCCCCCCTATGCATCATTCACAGAGAGTCAAAGTCAGCCCTCCCTATGGACCCTCTCCATTAAAGGCATTTGCCCACCATAGACACAGTGTGCCCTCCATTTGCAAGAATCACGGTGGGCCCTTTTTAAGCATCTAAGAGACAGAGTCACAGTGGACCCACCCTCTGCATGTTTCACACAGAGACAATCAAATCAAATGAAATCAAAACAAGCTTTTTTCGGAATATGACAATATATCCATAAAAGCGTTCTACAAAAAGGAAAAGAAAAAAAAGCAGCAATAGATTCATCACAGGATTTCAATAATCATACAATTAAAATGCTCAAAACTAGGGGCCCGAAACAGACTTAAGACAAAATCCTAACTTAAGTCTGTCTTAAGACAAACTTAAGACAAAATCCTAACTTCTGTGAATAGCAAAAGTAGTACGTTTAGGATTTTGTCTTAAGTTAGTTCTGTGAATCGGGCCCTATATTTCTCATAAAAACAATTCATCCTAATTCGGTCGATTTAAAGACACGTTTTCTGCATGTTTAAAAACTACAGTGTGCTAATCAAACTTGGATGTCATCACATGGACAATGAAATAATATACATACAATTACTCAATTTCATAATTTAAAATTTCTAGATGTAAAAGTTACTTTCTTCACCTAATGGCCAACTGAATAAAAATAATAACCGCCCCCTGGTTCAACGATGACCTTAAGAAATCCAAAAAGTTATGTTGTACCCTCGAGAAAACCTGGAGAAAAAACCCAACCTCTGACAACCTGACCACCTTCAAGGACGCCACCCGCAAACACCACCAATTGATCCGATCCACCAAGAAATCAGCAATCAAGGATCGACTCGACAACAACGCCCACAACAGCAAGGAACTATTCAACATCATGAAAGAATTTACCAACCCCACCGTCGGCACCAACGACATCACTCCCTCCCAAGACCTCTGTGACTCTTTATCCTCTTTCTTCCACAACAAAATCGCCGACATACATAACAGCTTTGAAAACCAGTCCGATGAACAGCCCACTCCACCCACCACCGAACCAAAACAGCACTCTCACAACCTTTTCGCCTGGAACCCAATCACCACTGAAGACACCATCCGCCTGATGAACTCCATTCACTCAGGATCGCCAACCGACCCATGTCCCCACATCTTCAACAAAACAGACTCCATCATCGCACCCCATCTCCGCAATATCATCAACTGTTCCTTCAACTCCGCTACCTTCCCGGAAAGCTGGACACATGCCGAACTCAGCGCCCTTCTGAAAAAACCTACAGCAGACCCCACTGAACTTAAAAACTACCGCCCCATCTCACTCCTCCCATTCCCTGCCAAAGTCATTGAGAAAGCCGTCAATAGTCAGCTCGCCGCCTTCCTTGAATCCAACAATTCCCTCGACCCTTCACAGTCCGGCTTCCGAGCCAAACACAGCACCGAAACCGCCCTCATCGCAGCTACAGACGACATCCGAACGCTACTAGACAATGGAGAAACAGTTGCCCTCATCCTACTCGACCTCTCCGCCGCCTTCGACGCAGTATGTCATAGCACACTCATACAATGCCTCAACAACGTCGGAATTCAAGGAAAAGCTTTGGATTGGATCATCTCGTTCCATGCCGGAAGAACCCAGAGATTCCGCCTCCCCCCATTCAAATCAGAGGCCACCGAAGTCATCTGTGGTGTACCACAAGGATCCTCACTCAGCCCTACCCTCTTCAACGTGTACATGAGTCCCCTCGCATCCATCGCACGCCAACACAACCTCAACATCATCTCCTACGCAGATGACACCCAGCTGATCCTCTCCCTCACCAAAGACCCAAACTCCGCCAAAACCAATCTACATGAAGGAATGAAAGAAGTAGCTGAATGGATGAAGAACAGCCGTTTAAAACTTAACTCGGACAAAACGGAAGTCCTCATCTTAGGATCTTCCCCCTCAGCCTGGGACGACTCATGGTGGCCACTGGCCCTGGGCACGGTACCCATACCTACAGATCACGCACGCAACCTGGGCTTCATCCTAGACTCCTCCCTCTCGATGACCAGACAAGTCAACGCCGTCTCATCTTCATGCTTCAACATCCTACGCATGCTCAAAAAAATCTTCCGCTGGATCCCCACCGAAACAAGAAAGACAGTCACCCACGCACTGGTCACCAGCCGACTAGATTATGGAAATACCCTTTACGCAGGGACCACAGCCAAACTACAGAAAAAACTCCAACGCATCCAAAACGCCTCAGCCAGACTCATACTGGACATTCCCCGTCATGCTCACATTTCTGGTCACCTGAAGGATCTCCACTGGCTCCTCGTCAACAAGAGAATAACGTTCCGTCACCTCAGCCACGCACACAAGGCCCTCTACGACCTAGGACCCGAATGCCTCAACACACGACTGTCCTTCTACACTCCCACCTGCCAACTACGATCATCCAATCAAACCCTCGCCGCAATTCCGCGCATCCACAGATCCACCATGGGAGGAAGATCCTTCTCCTACTTAGCGGCCAAAACCTGGAATTCTCTCCCCACTCACCTCCGACTTACACAGAACCACCTCTCCTTCAGAAAGCAACTAAAAACCTGGCTATTCGATAAGTAATGTACCCACCCTCCCTCAAGCGCCTTGAGACCCTCTGGGTGAGTAGTGCGCTATACAAATTCCTAAACTTGAAACTTGTTACATATCAAAACATTTTCTAAATTGCAGATCTGGTAAAAAGTGCTCTTATAAGAATACAGTCTGTTAGCGATAGAAAAGAGGGCTTCAAATTAATTTCCTAATATCCCTATAAAAGTTACAAAACAATCAAAAGTGCAGAGTGCTTTGGGGGAATTTGCCATCACACGGACACTTAAGTAATTTTGCGCTCCACTTACCCATCTTAGGGAATGCTATCTGATAGTGGAGCATACCCAACCTTAATCTTGTTAGATAAAATCTATGTTGAGTGTTCCTAATAAATATAAGATATGCTTGGGTGCGTCGGGAGAATGCCCTTCAAAATAGGATTTGACACATGGTGTTAAACTCATCGCAGCTTCTCTTGTTTTTTCCCTAGATTTAAAAAATCTCCTTTTTAAATCCCCCTTACTATAAATCTGGATACTCACAAGGTCTCTAAAATCGACATCCACATTACACTCAGTTAAAAGGCCATGGATATATTGTAACCATGGTATTTTCCTTGAGTGGTCCAGGGTAAGACAGTCTCGTATTATGTCCTTAGTAAAATGCGTTTCATCCTTGATCCAAATTTGCTACCACAACATAATGGCAGCCAAACGGATCAAGTCACTAAGGTATGGTACATCTGTCTCCCTGTGGACAAGAAAGGTAGCCGTGGAGTTAGGAACCGATAAGACCCTTCGTAAGAATTTATTTTCCAATGTTTGTAATGGAGAAGTATCTGCCATACCCCATAGTGCACCGCTACTGTTGACCATTTCCTCCCATATAATTTTTAAATTTCTCGTACTTGCTTGTTTCCCACTTTTTGTGAAAATCTAAAACTTGCTGCACTTATCCTCGAAAATTTCAGTTTACAATAATTCATATGTGCACTCCATGTACCTTTGCAATTAAAAAGCAACCCCAGATAGGAAAAGGTTGGAGACAATCACCAGTCACAGTCACAGCGTAACTTCCATATGCATCCTTCACATGGATATACAAAGTCAGAGTGGACTCTTTTTTATTTTATTTTTGTTGCAGTTTTATATAGAGAGAACTCGACCCCAGGGAGTTGGAGAGTTGTATATGAACCCCAGTTACATTACAAAAGGACACCTCATGTTTTTTGAGGCACAAGGAGACTAAGGGCCTGATTGCGGGTTTGGCAGTGTGAGAGTGGGCCGCCACGCCACTGCACTACGCCCAAAACCACCAAAATTGTCTGCACACTGCCCGCCAGATTATGAGTTGATTCATGGTCTGGCGGGCGGTGCTTTGGCGGTCCCACGGGAGTGCCTGTTACAAAGGCACTGCAATGGGAGTGCCAAAGCAAGTTCCTGTGAAGTCCATGCCTTGCAGGAACTATGGTGCATGCAGCCAGGGGGACACAGCATGTGCCCCCTGCATGCATCTCCTGGCCCAGAGGCAACAGGGGGCCCTGTAGGCTCCCCTTGTATTCCTGCTGCCACAGTTTACATGGCAGGCTCACTGCCATGAAAACTTTGGCTGTGAGGAAACTCATAATATGCTTGATGGTGCTGCAGCGGCACGATCAGCATATTGCTGGGCCAGACCACCAGCCAAAGCCGAAGGATCATGGATCCCTGGCATTTGCGGCAGTCCTGTGGCAATGGGACTGACCCTCTTGTAATGTGGTGGTTGGACCACCAGTGCGGCGGTTCCCACCTGTCCAACTGCGAGTTTGACAGACCGGTAGACCGCAACACTCGTATTCAGGTCCGGAGTGATTTGCTCAGAATCACAGGATGTTGCGCCAATGCCAATTCTTGAACCTGGTTTTCCAGATCCATGATAGGCAACTCTGGCTGTAACGCCACAACCTCTCCTACATGCACCTTTTGCACAGAGGCAATCACCCCTCCTCAGTGCAGTGGGTCCTCCCTTTGCATCTTTCACACAGAGGCAATCCCCCTCCATGATCACAGTGGGCCCTCCCTATGCATCTTTCACACAGAGCCAGTCACCCTCCATAGTCACAGTGTGTCTTTTCTATGCCTCTTTCGGGCACCGAAGCAGTCAGGCAGGCGTGCCTTTTTTGTTTATCTTTTACACAGAGGCACAGAGCCACGGTGGGCCCACAGGCAGTCACCCTCCACAGTCACTGTGTGCCCTTTCTATGCATCTTTCACACAGAGGCAATCGCCCTCCACAGCCCAGTGGGCCCTCTCTATGCATCTTTCACACAGAGGCTGTCGCCCTCGACAGTCCCAGTGGGCCCTTTCTATGCAGTCACTGTGTGCCCTTTCTATGCATCTTTCACACAGAGGCAATCGCCCTCCACAGCCAATGTGTGCCTTTCTATGCAGTCCCAGTGTGCCCTCGCTATGCATCTTTCACACAGAGGCAATCGCCCTCCACAGTAACTGTGTGACATTTTGTCCTCCACCTCAGCCCTCCCCCTCCTGCAGGAAACCCTTCCTGTGAGGAGATTGTTACCTGCTCCACTGGCTGCTGCCATCAGCTGAATCTGCTGCAACAATAAGCCATGCATTTTTACAGTAATGATAGAACTATCACTGAAAGGAAATTATGCACAGACTGCGCCAGACCAATAACATGATGTGTCACCGGAATACTGAAGACGGTTATCACAGGGAGAAATCACAATCTTGCGTTTGAATCCAAGAGAGGAGGCAGCAGGAAGCAGCCAAAGGAGGTGTGACCTTGTGGTGTCCTTCAGCAGCACCTGGGGATTCCCAGGTGACGTAAAAAGACTAGACTGTCTTTTTTAAGGAATAGCTGCTCATATTTGTCCAACACGCAGACCCACATAGTGCAGTTTACTGGTGCCTTCATAATACGGCTCAGTATATAGCATGCTATACATGCATGCAAAGTATAGTGTCCGCCAGTTCTCCCTGGCCTACCAGGCAACTATAATTAAACACAGAGAGAGAAAAAGTCTAATGGGACCTCTCCCAGTCCCCTTACGGTATAAATATTATCAACAAAAGAAGGAGTAATTCCAGGTTACTACATTGAATGAGGCAAAAGGAGTAACACTTGGTTTTTAACCCCTTCGCTGCTGCTGCAATTCCGCCGCAGCGCTAGGGGAGGCGGGGGGGCCGAGCGGCGCTCGCATGCTCGTGACGGAGCCGCTCCGTCACGAGCCGTGGTTGAGCTGTGCTCGTGACAGAGCGGTTCCGTCATGGCCCCGCCCGCTCAATAGAACGCGCCGCCCAGGCGCGAAATCAGCGCCGCGCAGGCGCGGCAGCAGGGCCATGACGGAACCGCTCCGTCATGAGTACAGCTCAGCCGATGCTCATGACGGAGCGGCTCAGTCATGAGCATGGGAGGGGTTAAAAGAACCCTCACTCACCAACCTAGTTGGTTACATATCTCATCATAGGGTCTCCACCTGAGCGCCCAAATGCCTCTCGGGTGTGCTACAACACCTGATTACAGCGGAGAGGGTTTTTAGAAGTGCAGGGTGAGTGATCAGTGACACAGTGATATAAAATTGCCTTTACTAGTCCTTAAAATTTTATGCTGGAATAGTAAAGCAAGATTAAAAACAAAAGAGGATGTCCTGTCTGGTTAGATTGACCAATGACATCCACGAGTCAATTAAGTGATAATGGCCAGTCTACATGTTTCAGCCTCAGCGTGCAAATTTGCGAGGCTTTCTTCAGGACCAGTGATGCCACAAGGGTGTGCACTCGCTAAGGTGCAACCTTCCCTATCGCAATTTTAACTGCAAACTTACGGTTAACCTCTCAGCGTTGTCTGAAAGAGAACACATTTATATTCTGGAAGAGAAAACAACATATGAAAACATCCATGTCAAATTTTCAGTTCAAAATGGAACGCCGTAAAATGAGTGTAACAATCCGAACCTCATGCTGCCATGCGTGACGTTCAATGTGTTTGTTTAGGCTCTACACACTGTGGTGCCTAAAGTGCTGTGCATGTGTTTAGCACTAATATGAGCAATTGTTTATAGCAGGAAGTTGTTTAACAAGAAAGGGTGTTGTGAGTCAAAAACAATTTTTCAAACTTTTGCCCCTTCTAAGTGCATGATGGCGAAACATTTGTAATCTAGCAAAGAACCGCGGTTTACGGACTTGCGTCTTAAAATTCAAGGAGATTAGCGTGAATGACCAAAAGTAAAGGAGCATCATACAGCCATGGAGCTCCTTTGCACACGTGCATGGAGGAGAAAAAAAAATTATAATAACGAATGCAAGGTTTACATTGGAAGTAGTAGATTCCTACCCCATGGATCCAATCGGGGGTGTTGGTCTGTAGTCACACTCTAGATAGAATTAGAGGCAATAGAGTTAAAACAGGGCCTGATACAGTCAGAACAGGACCTTGTAACTGCTGTCAGTAAAAGGGTTTACTCACTACCAGGCAACTAGACAATCCTATTAATACATTCTGCTGTTGTCCCTGGAGCCACAGCAGTCGGATACTACTGTGATTTCACTGAATTGCCAAGCACCTCCTTTTGTTGTTTTCACCTTCCTGGGGTAACAAGGTTAAACAGTCAAGGATTACCCTTGAAGGTCGGTTGTGTGGTTGAACGTTAGCTTCACCCATCGCCTGTGTGTCACACAATAGCTTAAATGTAGACAGATTTTGTGAAAGAAGTAAAACTTGATATCTGTGATATAGGCACCTAGCAATTATGGTAATACGACTTCCAACAAGGTGATACCCTTTTTGAGGTACAAAGCCATACTATAACACCTCATGTGATTCAGTTATGACTATTCTCTTTCTCTGGGTCTTCTTTTAGTGAGGTATATAAAGGGAATGGCAATAAAGTGCAGCCTATGGGTTCTTGAGAGGAATTGAGAGTTTGCACCCTCTAGTCTTATGTGGTGTGGTTATGGATGCAGGAAGCAGGGTCGGCACAACTTCAGCACTGCCCTGAGCAGGGAACCGTGATCTCCCACTTGGAAGTCCATGCGATCCAAGGCTCCAGTGAAGGGTCTCACAGACTGGTTGGGCTCAGCTGCATAGGAGAAAAGCGATAATGGCTCTTGCATAGCAAGGCGGTCTGCAAACTATTTGAGCTTTACAGCAACCTTATCACAAAGAAGAAATATAATGGTTGGTGGATACCATATCGGGAGGATCACAGGGTCCCGCGTGTTGTGTCTGCACAGGGGGTGAAGATGCAAGAAGTCACTGTCCATGACACTGAAGGGAATTAGGTTGAAGATCTTAAGGAAGCCCACCTCCATAAGACCTCCTTCCAGGGGTGGCACATGGGCAGTCAGGGAGTACGTTGAGGGCAACTCATGGTGTTGAACTGCAATCTGCCTAAAAGGTTAAATGTTCACCACACGCTCACTGGGGGACATGCAGTTGTGATAGTTTGTCAGGCTGTGAATAGGTCAGGTCTTAGGACTTTACAGAGTTTTACAGATGCCAACACACTCCGAATGGTCTGCATCCAAACCTCCAGAGTCCTTGCACAGTCTTCTGCACAGCCTTGATCCACACATCCCTGCCAAGTTGGTTAAGATTATGTTATAGTATTTGGAAAGCTTTGTAGGTTAGTATTTATTTTATAATATTCTTTTGGATATTATTGTTAAGTAATCTACCTTGTTGTGTATGAAGTTTGCCTTTAAATTGTAGGATGGTGTACATTCTTTTGGTTTGTTGTCTAAGTTTGAGGCAATTTGGGTTTCATTTTGTATTATTCATAGATAGAAGCTTTGCTCTTATTGTAATGCTTCTGTACATTTATAGAGTGTAGGTTGGAATCTGTCTAGTGTGGATTGGAAGCCATTATGCCATCCTCCTACTGCATTGTTTGTTTTGGCTTCCTGTGTCAAGGTGCTGTCATAGACATTCTACAGTTGTATTTTGAATTTGGGTTGGCATCTGTGTCTGAAGTTTTGCAGTCTGCTCACCCAAGTATCTTTGAAATGATCCACTTAGTTTGTGCTCTTGTTGGAAAAAGTGATTTCTATTAGTAAATACTGGTGGCTAGCTACCTCAGTGACATGGGCGCTAGTGCTATCATTTCGTTTTTTATTTCAAAGGCAAATTAACTGTTTGTAGCATATTCTGCAATTAGTGTAGATAGTTCGAGATATCTCCATATGCTTTCATTGAACTGGTAGTAACAGCCTGGTTTGGCTGTGTGCCGGTCAATTTTTAAAATGATTTGAATCACGACTTGTTCAAAGTCTATGATTATTTTTTGTGGGTAGTAGTTATTTGTTTCATGTTTCATGGGGTTTAAGAGTTTGTAGTAAAGGCTTCTTTGTTTATTTGTTATTAGGGCATTTATAAAAGGGATATTTGTGTTTTGATATTCACAATGTATGGTGTATCTGATTGGAAGTTTGGGGCACATTTTGATGGTCCCTTTTATCAACCAGGTTTCACAATGACTTACTTTTAGTTATTGTTCTGCTGTATAAAATATCAGGATTCATCTTTTATTGTTTAGACTGCCTTATAACAGGAAATTGTAATTTGTATAATTTTTAAGTGTTCAGATATTTCTATATCTTGGTATCTTCTAGAGCACGGGTACTTCCTTGACGGCCTGCAGACCTTGCAGACATTGTACCTGTGTTTAAAAAAATAATAATTAAAGAGTGTCAGCAAACACCGCCCCAGCAGCGTGGACTCTGAGACACTCTGCTCTATGGGGGTCTGGCTATTCACAACAAAGCCTCATTAACATGTAAATGGTCTTTTAAAGACCTGTGAAGTACTCCGGTGCTGCTGTGTGTGTGCCCGGGAAGATGGGGTGAGGTGACAGAGGGTGACAGACAGAGGATGACAGATATAGGGAAACAGATAGAGGGATACAGATAGAGGTAGATAGAGGGAGACAGGGAGGGAGACAGGGACGGAGACAGAGGGAGAGTGGGACAGGGAGGGAGTCAGAGGGAGGGAGACAGGGAGTGGACAGAGGGAGGGAGAGGGAGACAAAGAGAGAGGGAGACAGAGAGAGAGGGAGACAGAGGAAGAGAGGGAGGGAGATAGAGGGAGGGAGACAGTGGGACAGAGACAGAGGGTGACAGACAGAGGGAGGGGCGACAGAGGGAGGGAGACAGACAGAGGGAGGGCGACAGAGAGAGAGGGAAACAGAGGGAGACAGAGAAATAGGGAGACAGAGAGAGAGGGAGACAGAGAGAGGGAGACATAGAGCAAGGGAGGCAGAGGGAGACCGAGGGAGGGAGTCCAGGGGAGACAGGGGTAGGGTGAGGAGGACAGAGAGGGGGAGACAGAGAGAGAGGGAGACAGAGGGAGACAGATGGAGGGAGACAGACAGAGGGAAGGAGACAGAGGGAGCCAGACAGAGGGAGGGAGACAGAGGAAGAGAGGGCGACAGACAGAAGGAGACAGACAGAGGGAGGCAGACAGAGGGAGGAGGGTGACAGAGGGAGGAGGGCGACAGAGGGAGGGAGACAGAGGGAAGGAGACAGAGGGAGGGAGACAGAGGGAGAGGGAGGGAGACAGAGAACGGGATACAGAGAGAGAAAGAGGGAGATAGAGAGAGTGAGTGAGATAGAGGGAGACAGAGAGATACCGAGAGAGAGGGGGGAGAGAAAGGGAGAGAGAGATAGAGAGAGGGAGGGAGACAGAGAGAGAGGGAGGGAGACAGACAGAGACAGAGGAATTGACAGGGGCAGATGGAGGCAGAGACAGAGAGACGGAGAGGGAGGCAGAGGGAGGGAGACCGGGACAGATAGGGACAGACAGATAGAGGCAGAGACAGGGACAGACAGATAGAGGCTGAGACAGACAGAAACAGAGAGGCAGAGAGACTGAGAGGGAGGGAGACAGAGTGAGAGAGGAGGAGGGAGACAGAGGGTGATAGATGGAAGGAGAGGGAGGGAGAGGGAGGGAGACATAGAGAGGGAGACAGAGAGAGAGGGAGACAGAGGGAGGGAGACAGAGGGAGGGAGAGGGACACAGAGGGAGGGGGAGGGAGAGCGAGACAGACAGAGGGAGGGAGACCAGGAGGAAGACAGAGGGAGGGAGACAGAGGTAGGGAGACAGTGGGAGGGAGACAGAGGGAGGGAGACAGAGGGAGGGAGGGAGAGAGAGGGAGGGAGACAGCAGGAGGGTTACAGAGGGAGGGAGACAGACAGACAGAGGGAGACAGATAGACAGAGGGAGACAGACAGATGGAGGGAGACAGACATAGGGAGGGAGAGAGAGGGAGGGAGACAGAGAGAGAGTGAGAGAGAGGGAGGGAGACAAATGGAGGGTGGGAGAGATAGAGAGGGAGGAAGAGATAGTGAGAGAGAGGGAGAGATAGAGAGAGAGAGAGCGAGAGCGAGAGAGAAAAAGATGTGTGTATGCTGGGTCTGGTGGCTCAGTGGACAAAGGTGTCCACAGCAGGGGCCTGTGTTCAACCTCATGGTCGCAGTTTCTTTTTGCCTCTCTAGCCCCGCCCCTGCCCCCACTGACCCCGCCCCCACAGGTGCGGCCCTCGGCCAATCAATCAATCACAGTATTTGTAAAGCACACTATTTACCTGTGAGGGTCTCAAGGCGCTGGGGGGGATGCTGCTACTGCTCGAAGAGCCAGTTCTTGAGGAGTCTTCTGAATGTGAGGAGGTCTTGGGTCTGTCGCAGGTGGGTGGGGTGGGTGTTCCAGTTGTGGTGGTGAGGAAAGAGAAGGATCTGCCACCAGAGGTCGCTCGTTGGATGCGGGGGACTGTGGCGAGGGCGGGGCTGGCAGAGCGGAGCTGGCGGTGGGGGTGTAGAAGGTGAGTTGTCTGTTGAGGTATGCTGGTCCATTGTTGTAGAGTGCCTTGTGCGCATGGGTGAGGAGTTTGAAGGTGATCCTCTTGCCGACTGGGAGCCAGTGCAGGAGGGGAGTGATGTGGCTACTGCGGGGGTGTTGAGAATCAGACGTGCCGAGGCGTTCTGGATGCTTTGAAGCCGCCTCAAGAATTTGGCCGGAATTCCTGAGAAGAGTGCGTTTCCGTATTCCAACCTGCTTCTGACGAGGGCCTGGGTGACCGTTCTTCTCGTTTCGGTGGGGATCCACTTGTAGATCCTGCGGAGCATGCGGAGGGTGTTGAAGCAGGAGGGGGAGACGTGTTGACCTGCTTAGTCATGGATAGGGTGGAGTAGAGGATGATTCCTAGGTTGTGTGCGTAGTCGGTGGGTGTTGGTGCTGTTCCCAGTGTGGGCAGCCACCAGGTGTCATCCCAGGCTGAGGGGTTCTATCCGAGGATGATGACTTCCGTCTTGTACGAGTTCAGCTTCAGTCGGCTTTTCCTCATCCATTCTGCGACGGCCTTCATTCCTTCATGGAGGATGGTCTTGGCGGTCTGAGGGTCTTTGGTGAGGGAGAGGATCAGCTGGGTGTCTTCAGCAAAGGAGATGATGTCTAGGTCATGTTGTCCGGCGACATGGGAGAGAGAAGCCATGTAGATGTTCAACAGCGTCGGGCTGAGGGATAACCCTGGGGTATGCCTCAAATGATCTCTGTGGCTTTGGAGCGGAAGGGGGAGGCGGACGCTCTTTGTTCTGCCGGAGAGGAAGGAAGTGGTCCAGTCCAGGGCCTTCTCTTGAATCCCGGCTTCGTGGAGGCGTATTTGTAGTGCGCGGTGGCAGACCGTTTCAAAGGCGGCTGATAGGTCTAGGAGGATGAGGGCTGCTGTTTCTCCGTTGTCTAGCAGGTTCCTGATGTCGTCGGTGGCGGCGATGAGAGTGGTCTTGATGCTGTGGTTGCTTCAGAACCCGGATTGGGATGGGTACAGGATGTTGTTCTCCTCGAGGTAGTGGGTCAGTTGTTTGTTGATGATTTTCTCGATGACCTTCGCCAGGATCGGGAGCAGGGAGATGGGCCAGAAGTTCTTGTGATCCTTGGGGTCAGCCTTGGGCTTCTTGAGCAGGCCGTTGATCTCGGCATGCTTCCAGCTTTCCGGGAAGGTTGCTGTCTCAAGGGAGATGTTGATCACTTTCCAGAGTTGGGGTTCAATGGCTGTGCCGGCTTTGTTGAAGATTTGGTATTGGCATGGGTCTGATGGTGATCCTGAGTGGATGGAGTTCATGATCATGTGGGTGTCGTCGTCGCTGATGTTGGTCTAGGAGAGCAGGCGGTTGGTGCGGGAGGTGGAAGCGGGGGGATGGAATCTATTGTTGTCGGGGTGGTCGTAACGTTGAAGCTGTCGCGGATGTCGGCGATCTTGCTGTGGAAATAGGAGGCCAATGAGACGCACAGGTCTTGTGAGGGTGTGATATTGTTGGTGTTGGAGCTGGGGTTGGAGAGTTCCTTCACGATGTTGAAGAGCTCTTTGCTGTCGTGTGCATTGTTGTCTAGGGGGTCTTTGAATGAAGATCTTTTGGTTGATTTGATGAGGTGGTGGTGTCTGCGGGTGGCGGTCTTATGGGTCGTGTAGCTGTACGGTGTTCGTTCGCAGAACCATTTCTTCTCCAGCTTGTTTGGAGGCCTGGAGTTCTTCGGTGAACCAGTTGGCTTTCTTGCTGGTGCGGCTATTGGAGGGTTTCTTGAGTGGGGCGAGGGTGTTGGCGCAGTCATCGAGACATTGTCTGAGGTTGCTTGCAGCGGTGTTGGGGTCTGTGGGGTCGGTGGGTTGGTTCTGTGAGAGGGTTGTGGTTAGCTGGTCTTTGGTGACTTTGCTCCAGCAGCGGTGGGGCATCTGTTGGTTGTGGTGGTGTGTGGTGGGCATCCTGTAGGTGAAGTGGATGCAGCGGTGGTCGGTCCAGTGGAGTTCTGTGGTGTGGTTGAAGGAGACGTTGGGGCTTGCAGAGAAGATGGGGTCAAGCATTTCGCTGGCGGCGTGAGTGGGTGCAGAGACGAGTTGTCCGAGGCCGAGGTTGGCGATGTTGTCTATCAGGGTGACAGAGTTGGTGTCGTTGTTGTTCTCGAGGTGGAAGTTCCGGTCCCCGAGGAGGATGTAGTCTGTCGAGGTGAGTGCGTGAGTGCTGGCGAGGTCAGCGATGGAGCCACTGAACTGTGGTCAGGGTCCGTGGGGTCTGTAGATCAGGGACCCTCTGAGGGTGGTGTTGTGATCTGTATAAATCTGGAAGTGCATGTGCTAGGCGTTGTTGAGGATGTCGTCTGAGTGGGTGGAGGCCTTGAGGATGGATTTGTGGACAATGGCGATTCCTCCTCCAACTCCATTGGTGTGGTCTCTGCGGGAGATCTTGTAGCCGTCCGGGATGGCTATATCGATGTCGGGTGCTGAGGAGTCGTTCCACCAGGTCTCTGTCAGGAAGGTAACATCTGGGGTGAAAGTGTTGAGCAGGTCCCATAGTTCGACAGCGTGTTTGCGTGCGGAGCAGGTGTTCAAGAGTATGCAGCGGAGGTGGTTAAGTTCGGTCCTTGTTGGTGGTATGGCTGCTCTGTCGCAGGTGAAGCTGCATTTGCGGCAGAAAAAAGGACCATGGGTCCCTTTCGGGGTGGCCTGGAAGCAGCCGTGGTCTCGACTGGCGTTGAGTGTGTGGAGGATGCTGGTGTCGTAGCGGAGTCTGGCGTCGTGGCTGTAGCGGGGACCAGGGGTTCTGGCGCTGGGCAAGGTCCAGGCGCCGATGGACGAGCGCAGACGGGCTCACCTTTGGCACCATATCAGGGGGAAGTGGGAGGGCGGAGCAGCTGGGGGGCGGGAGCGGGCTGCCAATGGGTGGGCCAGGGGGCGGGCCGCAGGAAAGCAGCGGCGGGCTCAGCGATCGGGGCGGGGTACAGAAAAAAAGGGGGCGAAAATTAAACAAAACAGGAGCAACAATGGAAAAAGGCAGACAATACTATAAATCAGAAAAATGCAGCCAAATACAGATTGTAGTTTACCAGCAAAGGGGCACACGGGAGCCAACAGTGCACAGGAGGTACGGGGGAGCATGGGGGAGTGGCAAACTAGCAGCAGCAGCGGGGGAAAGAGACACTGGCGCACTGGTAGTGCTGTGCGGCGTGGGGAGCGGCCTGACCTGCGAGCAGGGTCACTGCCGCATAGCGGCCGCCATATCAGGGGAGGTGGGAGGGAGGAGCAGCTGGGAGATGGGAACGGGCGGCAAATGGGTGGGCGAGGGGGCAAGCCGTAGGGAAGCAGCAGCGGGGACGGCAATTGGGGCGGTGTACAGAATGAAAAAAGGGGGCGAAAATTAAACAAAACAGGAGCAACAGTGGCAAAAAACAGACAATACTATAAATCAGAAAAATACAGACAAATACGGGCAGTAGTTTACCAGCAAAGGGGCACACGGGAGCCAACAGTGCACAGGAGGCAGGGGGGAGCACGGGGAAGCGGCGAACTAGCAGCAGCAGCGGGGGAATGAGACACGAGCGAACTGGTGGTGCTGTGCAGCATGGGGAGCGGCCTGACCTGAGAGCAGGGTCAAGGGCCACAAACCACACTGTAAATTTGGCCCCGAGAGAAAGTTTGTGAGTACCCATGTTCTAGAGGCAGGAAGAGTATCTCTGGTGGCTTTTTTGAGTTTGTGCAACTAAACATTTTAAGTGGGTATAGGTGATAGTTGGTCTGTGATATGTTCAAGGATTTTAAGAAGTATCTTTTTTAGGATTTGGGTTGTGGGCCCCTGGGAGCAATTACTTGCCTCTCTTATATCCTGCAACACTGCCCCCCATTCTATTTAATTACAATATCCTCCTTTGTAGTGGCCCTCCCATAGGATGTATTAGGATAATATTGGGCTCAAATCCCATTCACGTTTTCCATCAATGTACTTTCTTGGTTGTAGGTGTAACCCATGTGACTTAGTAATTGCTTTCATTTCTGGGATGGTATGTATCTTGCTCTTCTGTCATTGTGTCTGAAAGCAGTTTCATGGTATAAAATATATTTTTTTAAATGTTTATGTTTGTTATTTACACATAAAATTATGCAACCACTTTTATCATTTATACTTACGTATATGTTCTTCTTAGATGTTTCACATTTTTTTAGTTTTTCTATTCTTGGTATTGTAATGTGGAGCAGGTGCTTTCTTTTCTGTTGGAAAAAAAGATCATCAGTTTCACGTTAAATGTTTGTTTGTTGGTAGTTTGTAGAGGCTGAGACCGGTTTTACTTTAATCACTTTTGGGGTTTGTTTCTATTTTATAATAATTTATATATACTTATTTGATGTTTTGTCTGGTTTGTTATTGGTGTCGTTTATTTGGAAGGTTAGCACTTTTTGAAGTTGTAGTATTTATTTAGTAAGTCCATGTAAAGAGATAGAAATTGGAGAGTTTTGCTAAAAATTTGCTTTTTAGCTATTTAAATTCAAATTACAAGTGAGTTTTAGTTTAAAAGTCAATACTTACTTTTGAAGGTAGTTTTCACGGTGTATATATTTATTTTTGAGAGTCTGGTCAGAGAATCCTGCAGAGTTACCTTATCTTGTGGCTTTTGTCATTTTTGAAGTATTCAGTTAATTGAATTTGTGTGCCTTTTATATTGTTGATTTAATTGTTTGTGTGATTTTATTGGTTAAGTTGTTGTATAATTTGATTTTATTGATTAGTTTAGTTTTACTTTGATTTTTTTTAGCAGTTATGTACTTCTGTGGTAATGCTACTTTAGGTTTTATTTATAACTAGCAGCCCGTCCCGACGATGTCCGGGTATCAATTGCTGCCGGCCAGTAGTATATTGTTTTGTAGGATTTCGTTTTGATAGCATTTCTTATCTGTGACAGGCCTGTGAAACGCTCCGATTCACAGTGCACTGCTAATGCACTTAAGAGTGCGAATTCAGTAGTATGTGAACTCGAGTTTCCCTACTTTATTTTTCCTTGCAATATTATATTGTGCGAACTCGACAACATGGCAAGAGCACAATTTACATTACAGAAGAACACATTCATTTGTGGTAGGCACGGGGAGACAAAGTGATTTGCCTGGAATCACAAAATGTTGAGCTGATGCCGAGATTCGAACGTAGCTCCCCAGCTCTAAAGTTCGCAATTCTAGAACTTGTGGTGGGAGGTGTGTCTAAAAGTGTAAGTCGGTGCTGGCCATCAATGAGAGAGACCTGTGCATTTTTCAAACGGGTGGTAAAAAAATATTAGTATGTTGTTAGAGATGTGGGCCGCCATGCCACCAATGTACTTACCGGGGGAGGGTAAACACTCATTATTTCGCAACTTTCTTCCCGCATACCAGCACTCTGCATACTTTCATTACGAAAGTACCATGACTCCGCAATGCCATTATAACGCATGGCATTAAATTTTATATGCTTTTACCACGCATACATTTACAACGAAATTCGTTGTAAATGCATGAATGGTAAAAGCATGCTTTTTAAAAATGTTCGGATAAGGTAAGTATGGGTATAAGGGTATATGTTTTGGGGTACTGAGGTATATGTTTTGGGGGTTTTGGGTATTTTAAGGGTTCAGATATCGTTTTGGGTTATGGGGTACAGGGGCAGTTTTAGGGTTTAGGGACTGGTATGGGTTTTGGGGTACAGGGGTATTTTTAGGGTTCAGGGCTAGCTTTGGGTTTTGGGGTATAGGGGTATTTTTAGGGTTCAGGGGTAGGTTTGGGTTTTGGGGTACAGGGGTATTTTAAGGGTTCATGGCTTTTGGGTTTTGGGGTACAGGGGTATTTTTATGGTTCAGGGATAGGTTTGGGTTTTGAGGTACAGGGGTATTTATAGGGTTGAGGACTAGGTTTGGGTTTTGGGGTACAGGGGTATTTTTAGGGTTATGGGGTAGGTTTGGGTTTTGGGGTACAGGGTATATTCATAGGGTTAAGATGGGTTAGTGTTTAAGGGTGTTGGGGTATTTTAAGGAGTAAGGGAGGGTTATGATTATTGGGTGCAGGGGTATTTAAAGGGAGCAGGTGGGATTAGCACACAATATGAGACATGGCATGAAGGGGGGAACGTACCACACTCCCCCAGCATTTGTCACGCCCCAGCACACGCCCACAGCACAATGCAGACACGCCCACAGGGGACTACTTTGCTGGCACGGTTCTTTTACTTTTTTAAATGTATATGGTGGGCGTCTGCATAGCCTATGTCCTTCT
Organism: Lissotriton vulgaris; assembly: GCF_964263255.1. Taxonomy (NCBI): domain Eukaryota; kingdom Metazoa; phylum Chordata; class Amphibia; order Caudata; family Salamandridae; genus Lissotriton; species Lissotriton vulgaris. The sequence continues at coordinate 1,244,558 of NW_028243158.1, forward strand.
GCTGCAACTGCCCTTTCCAACGCTGTATTGGGTGTTGTGATTGGTGCTGTGGTTCCTGAGATTCTTTTGGTGATTTAATATATTATTATGCAAACGTGTATATAGTGGGTAATGTTTATGGTAATTAGTTGTTTAATCTAAAAAGTAGTTTTTCTAAATGTATTAATGATAATGTAACCATGTTGGTGATATTATTGCAGTAAATAGTGTGTGAGGTGATATTTTTGAGACATCATGGGGCATGTGTATGACTTTTATGGCCTGGGGCAGCACAGCAAGACCCCTTGTTGCACTGTTTTCCATCACAGGGAAAAGGCTGGAATGAACCGTATTCATCCAATACTGCACATTCCTGTCCTTCCCCCCTGCGCTGGTGCCATTTTGATAGCTTGGAGCCAACGCAGGAACTCTTGCACCAAGGTCCAAGGGTGACTGTGTTGTAGGCAGGATTGTTTTTGTTGTGCAGCGAGGGGCACCTTTCATCAAGAAAACAACCCTGAAAGGCTTTTTCTGCTTTCTATGTGAGCTGCAGAAAAAGGAAAAAACGAGGAGAACTAAAGATATTACTGCTCGTTACGCCTATCCTGGGAAGGTGTATCTTTTTGGTGCATTCCCATGTTTACAAGGTCTGGGAACAGTCACGCCACGCTCATGGAATGCTAACCCAGGGAAAAAGAATTCAATGCAGAAATTTGTGCTGTGTTACATTACTCCATATTTGTGGAGCTACTCAAAGCCAAGAAAGTGGCTTTGTGTGGCTTCAAAAATAGGACTTTAGGTCCTGAGGATGGAACGGAAGGTGCAACCAGGTTTCCCTGCAGCACGGGTGTGCTAGGGATGAAGTAGCCTCACCAACAGATGTTTTCAGCTGCTAACTCTTCCACTGGGCACCAAGATGCTGAAGGCATATTTCAGCTGGGATCTGGTTATTTGACAAGTAAGCACTCCTCTTGACAAGGTACAGTACACAGGTTTTCATCTTTGATGCTGGTAAATACTAGGGGTGGGCGGACATCTCCGTTCCGCCCATGGAATGTGCAGAGATTTGCCCCTTCCGCCTTCCACAATGTAGGCGGAGAAACGAGGCAACTCTCCGCACACACGGCGGCATAACGAAAGTTCGCCGCCCACCTCCGGCTCGCCTCCTGCCCGCAGTATTAAATTACATTACAAAGCCTAAAATAACATTTAAAACAAAACTTACCTCCTCGTCGGCGCATCCTTGTCCATCGCGCCTTCTTCTGGGAACTGTGCATGCGCTGGAGCCTGCGCATGCGCATTCCTGGCGAAGAATGCGTGGGCTCCCGTGCATGCGCAGTACCCATAGTACCCATGCCACCATGAATCCGCTCATTGACAATAACAAAATTGCGCCTTCTGAAGACCCTCATCTGATCAAAGCAGCAGATTGCCTTGGGGATTTGCCACTTTGGATCAAATGACGACGGCAAGGTTCAGTGATCGGGTCCAATTCTCTTCTTCAAACCAGCTCCTCATCAAATGTGAAGATTCACTAGTAAGGCATAATGGATAAACAAGGCAACTTATTGAAGCTGGTAAGGCTCATACTACAGAGCAAGAGAACCTCTAGCCACTGCCAACCAGGGAGCTGAGGGGGTCCCACCTCCCAAAGGAGCAATGTCAACCTTCTCAGAACACCACAGCATCCTTAGTCACATGTTTGAGTGGCAGCCGCCAAGACCTCAGGAAGCTCCTCTGATAGGCTATGCTGCCTGTGGCATAGGCATTGCAGCACCAGTCACATTTCCAATATACATTATTGCTTATCCTAGAACATCATCGCTGTCTAGATTCGCCAGACTCCATCACTTTCATAAGATAAAACCCATCTGTAGTGGAGAAGTGTGGCTCAATGGTTAGAGCGGCAGACCCTGATGCAGAGGTCTAGCCCGGGACCAGGGTTCAATTCCCACCCTCAGCGTGTCTTGGGCTCAAAAAATTCCACGGACCTGATAATTCTCTCCTCGGTGCCTATTCCCATCATGGAGTCCCACTCTGCAACTCTGGGCAATAGCTTGCTTAATCTCCACAGCGGCCCCCACAACGCTAAGGATGCCTGGCCTCCACGTTGGGGGTGCCCAGGAGTGGACGCCTCACAGGGAAAGCCAGGATGGGTTCCACAGTGGTATTCGTAAAAGCGCCTTGAGACCCTTGCGGGTGAGTAGTGCGCTATACAAGTATCAATTTACATTTGCATCTCTTCAAGCTGCATCCCAGTTGCCAAACCTGAGGGGTCTCACTCCTCCTCCCCACCCCCATCCAAAGCCCTTCCAGTCACTATCCTGTCCTCTCTAACTCCTTCACCCTCCACCCCCCACCTTAAAGTATCCCTACAATTCGACGTCATCACGCCAGTCATCCTCTCTCCCCCCTTCTTCTGCGCCACCCACTGTAACACCCCCATCATGGGCATCTCCCCGTGACCTTGAAGCCAGGTTATGCCCTTGACTGGTCTCATACAGATAGACATAAATGGATTCTTTAAATAAAGAATATTTAGAGGAATACATTTCAAAAGCAAAGATGATTCATTCAAATAGGTTTATTGGAAACAGTATGTAAAATGCTGCAAGCTGCCCGTTTGTCTGATGTAAAAAAATACCGTCATGTTTATGTTTAGAATAATTTCTTATTTTATGCTTTAGAAGGAGGTGTTTTAGTGAAAACGTTCGCTATGTTAGAAAGCATATTTCTCTGAGGAGGGATTCGTTTTTAGGTCGAGCAGACCTTACTCTCAATGCGTGAGCATTGAGAGTGTCTGCTTCAGACCTTTTGTCGCCCGTTATTGGGAATGAGGACACCAATCTGTTTCGAGCGTTTTTCCTCGCAGTTTTCACCGCGGGAGCGCGCGTCTGACCTGCGCATGCGCAGAGTACCCGCGCATGCGCAGAGTAACTCACAGCCCTTGCTCACACAGACGCAGGCAGGCAGCCCCCACCCCTCTGCATGCACGCACGCACACACAGGCGAGCGCATTCACACGCAGGCACACACATACAGGCACACAGACACTCGCTCACACACACACACCCCCCTCCCCCACAGTCACACACACACACATACATACAAAGCCCGCCCGCCCGCACTCGCGCGCGCACATGCTCCCCCCCCGCACTCGCGCGCGCACATGCTTTTCCCCCGCCCCTCCCCTCCCCCACTCAGCAACCCACTCATCGGCTTCCTTCGTGCGGCGGCTCTCCTCAGCTGCAGGGCCCGGCAGCAGGACTCTTCTTCCCTCCTTCGGCACCGGCTCCGTCCAATCGCGGCTCTTCCGTGGGAGGCGGGGTAGGCTCCTGCCCTCCTACTTCCTGTTTCCTGTTGTCGCGCCGGCCTGCCTGACTTCCTGGTCGCAGGCCGGTGTACCGTAGTTCCAATCTTCCCATCGGAATGATCTTCCCCGTGCAATCTGCGCATGCGTAATTCACCGCGCACGCGCAGATGCTACAATACGCCTTTCCCATGTCTGGATGATCTCCCCCGCACAGCCGCAAATTACCGTCATTGGTTGCATGCGTCCATGACGTCAAGCGGCACACGCTTATTGGTCACGGACCGATAAATTCTCCTTGACTGCTACATCTACCAATAACAATTATTTAAATCTATTTCTAGTCCTCCGCGCTACCCTCCCACCCCTATCGAAACTTTTACACGTAGCAGTCACACCCTCGCGGACGGACATTTTTTCTTCCATTGCAAGGTAATTTTTTTTTTTCGTTTTCATTTTTACAGAAATGGTGCATTTATGTTCTCTGAATAGATAGAATAATAGCTGCAAGGGACGAGTGATACTTTATAATACATTCTTAAATCTATTTCTCGTCCTCCCACCCACTTCTCTCGAAACTTTTACATGCAGCAATCACACCCTTCGATGAAATGTCACTTATTAATCTTTTATTTGGTTTTTATTCCTGTAATGTATCCTTTATGTTGCCTGAATTCATAGATTCATAGCTTTGAAGGACGGCTGATACTTTTTGCACCAGATTCATAGCTTTGAAGGACGGCTGACTTTTTGGCACACACAATAGCAACAGAGCTGTACGTAAGGCATAGACAAAAGCCTGGCAAAAAAAAAAAAATTGGTTTCAACTGAAATTATAAGCCCCGTAAGGGGGAGCGCAAATACAGCAAAGCACGTAAAAGCAAGGGAAGATCAATCCGACGAGCGCAAATACAGCAAAGCACGTAAAAGCAAGGGAAGATCAAACCGACGAGCGCAAATACAGCAAAGCGCGTTAAAAAAAAGGGAAGATCAAACCGACGGGGAAGCTCAGCTAGTTAGCTCTGTGCTGTATTTTTGATCTCCCCTCTGACGTAGGGGAAGATCAAAACGATGGGGAAGATCAGCTAGTTAGAACACCGGCAGAGTGACGGCGGTGATTTGCGGTATTTATTTATTTAGTTATTTATGCATTTTTATATAGCGCGGACTTTACCCGAAGGCGGTATTTATTTTTTATTTTTTTTGGGACGCTGCGTGCTGTCCCGCACCACCTCCTGCTGCATTTCCTGCTAGTCGGCGCCCGTTGCCATTGACAATTCTTTTGCATGTCCTATGTGAAAGCTGCAGTATTTGTCTTTGGTCAGTATTTGACACTTACTGAACACTGTTTTTACGTCAAGAATCCACTTGATAACATTGCACACGTGTTTTGTATTTTAAATTTGCTTTCTCTAGCTGCATTCCTCGCAAACAGCATGCACGCATTTAAAACTAGTTATCAAACTATATTTCTTGAGAAATAATATTTTGTAAAAGAACAAGCCCGGTTGATACATGTTTTTTTATTCCCCATCATCAGCGCATCAGACCCGCCCCATCCTGACAGTGCGGAATCAACTGTTGCGTGTCTTATCTTGCACTCTTTCTGCCTGCAGTAATTGTCAGTGAAACTATCAGATTTTTTTCCAGCGTTTCCTTCTTGACGCTACTGAGTCAGAATTGCATTTGGACCTGCGATTGCATTATGTGAAAGTTGTCCTGTAAGTCCCTGTTTAGCCTAGCAGTGTACGCTTGTTTCAAGATGAGTTTGCATGTTATAGAGACAAATGCTATAGGTGTCACGTTTGCGAAAGTTAAAACTATTGGCATTGTAAATGACAAAGCTATTAATTTCGCAATTTTCAAAACCAACACATAAATAAAATATTTGTCATTTACAATACCAATAGCTCAAACTTTCCTAATGCGAGACCTATTGCATTGCAAATGCTTGTTTAAGCTGCTTTTAACAGTGTGTTAGGTTTGGCGACCTTGCCTGGAAAGAATGAGGACTAAAGAATCGACATTGAGGAAGCTGAGCAAGTGTGCTTTGAATCTTTCTTAATCTAAACATGATGTCACACCTCAGAACTCATTAGCTGGTGAGAAGGATAGCAGACATCCAGAACTGACTGGAAAAAATATGTCATCTCCGTCAATTAAGGAATCTATTTAACAAGTATGAGGTAAGATCCACGAAATGTGGGTTTTCAAACGACTTCTTTTTATACATTAATAGTGGCGGCCATTCACTAGAATAAACATTGTTCGTATATATGACATCATGAGCTGGTGGCGGTGATAGGCGAGTCATGCACGTTTCTATCTGTGGGCAGCATACCTGCTCGGGCTCCCCTCCCCCCAGCCCTCAGATATCCCCCATGCAGCCTTTGCCTTCTATCACAGCCAATTCTTTGAACATGAATAAAGTCCCGGAATCCTATTTTCAGCAGGGACCTGTCAAGGGCGTACTTAAAACGGAAGACATGCTCAGCAGGCGCCTGAACCACAGGGGCTGTGCGTCACCAGCTGCTTCCAGTTGAACCAGTAAGAGCCGAGCCCTCGCGCACCCGACTGCGGCGCGTCCTCTCACTCAACCTGCGGCCCTGGTCACCTGTGCTGCACACAGGTCACATATGAAGGACTCTGTGTATGGATTGAGCGGCGGGCATGGGATAGGGTGGGCCTCCCTGCACATGGGACAGGGGCCTCCCTGCCCCCTCTTCTAGAGCTGAGTCTGTGCCCTGGGCTGGGGACGAAAGACAACCTGTTCTTTTTAAAACCACCCCCAAACTGCACCGGGTGAGTGAGCGAGCCACACCACCCGCAGGAGGGCTTGGGTGGTTATTATTCCACAGGATAATATTGAGAAAATGGGAAAACATCGATTTTACAGCAGAAGTTATTAAATATATTGGCTTAAATGCAATATTGTTCGCCTGTTTAGATAGCCTGTTTATCTCTATACTAAGTCATACAAAGTACTTTACATTTCTTCAGTCTAACGTCCCACTGGTCCGACGTTCGTGTTCTGCTTGTTGTAGAGACACCGTATTTCCTTCATTTTGCCTGCTACGCTTGGACCTTGTAGACACCCTTATGGTGTTTTTCCTGATGTTGAGCCTGATGTAGAGACGCCGTATTTCCAACATCGCCTAAATGTCACTTTTGGACCTTGAGACACGCATTTATTGTTCATCCATACAAAGACTCGACGAGTTTATACCTGTGTAAATCTGCATGAGATTGACAGCCGCAATCGCATCCTTTTCGTTTCCTGTCACACATGCACTCACACTCAATTGTCACTTTTTCGTTTCCATTGCCCAACAAGGTTGCTCTATTACTAGGAACCCGGGCCTACTTCGAATAATGTTCTGTTGCGCTGTTTTATACATTGCTTTTTCCTTCCTGAACATGGATTTATTTAACACTTTTGATTCCATGAGACGCTTCTCATTGTGTGCAGTGAAGTCACACTACTATGTACTTTCCACTACATAGGGTATCCACGTGCTCCAAGATGTTTCGTTTGTCTTCAAACATGCTATTAATGGTTTTATGTTTTGCTTTTGTTTTTTTGTGCATGCACCTTTTATGCCTTCCTTTGTTTGTTTTTTATACCTTTCATGCTTTATGTCCTTCCCAGCCCTGAAGAGTCACAACTGTTTCACGTTGTGACGAAACTAACCCTGGGCGGGCAACTTCGCTACGCCCACGAAGTGGGCGTAGTGTTGCCTACTTCGCCCTTTGCAAAGTAGGCGAAACAGGCAACACTACACCCACTCCTTGGGCGTAGCGAAGTTGCCCGCCACCCGTCTCCCTCCCGCCCTCCCGAACATACCTAGTTTAATTAAATGGGCACAAATAAATAAATAAAATACACTTACCTTGTCCGGGCGTCCCGGGGCTCCCTCTGCTCGTTCCCAGCGCCGTCTGCTAACCAATGCGCATGCGCGGGCGGCCGTGCATGCGCATTTCTTGTGAGAAATGCGCATGCGCGGGCGCCCGCGCAAGTGCATTGGTTAGTAGATGGCGGCGTGAATGAGCAGAGGGAGGCCCGGGACGCCGCGGACAAGGTTAGTGCATTTTATTTATTTTTGTTTGCCCATTTAATTAAATTAGGTATGTAGGGGAGGGGGGCATGCGGCGCATAGTGGGGCTACGCGAAGTGCGCAGGTGGGCGTAGTTTCTCGCCCACTTTGCGTAGCTTCGCGTAGCCCCACTACGCACACTACCCCCAGGGTTAGACGAAACACGTGTCGGCTGGTCTCTCGTTTCTGTATTGATCTGGAATGCTATATAAATCCCACTAAATACTTTTCCTGATGTCGACCTGCATTTTTTTCTATAAGATAATATCTGTTGAATTGGTTTTTGCATTAAAACTCTCACCCTTATACGTGTGCACAGGACTTGGCTCTATTTTAAATTCAATATCGTTTACAGGCAGGCTCGAAGGCGAATGCATAAAAAATTAGGACCTGATTTATGAAAAGGGACGCATCGCTGCATGAAAACAGCGATTTATTTATTTATTTTATTTGTAGAGTTTTATAAAGCGCGAACAAGATCCTGGCGGATATCAGAGCGCTATACAGATAGTGAGTGTTACATGTACAAGCCATAAGAAATAGATCAACACAGCAATACAAAGAATATAAAAAGAAAAACAATGAAGTTATAATTTGGCATCATTAAGTGTCTTATGGTTGAGAGCTTAACTGTCTTTCGTCCTATTGATTCAACAGATCAAACTCATGTGTATTTGGCCATAAGGATGGATTTAACCTCCCTGGACGGGTTAAGTCTGATTTCAGGGGGTAAGGCATTCCAAATTCTGGGTGCCATCTCAGAGAAGGATCTATTGTAGGTCTTTTTCTCATGGAACTTTTCTGGTTTCAGGAGTAGTTTTTCCGCATTTCTTGGAGGTCTGGTGCCCCCAGAGATCATGAGTTTCTGTGCCAGGTAACTGGGGGTATTTTGATGTAAGGCTCTGTGCGTCATGCATGCAATTTTCAGTTGAATTCTCGCATCTAGGGGTAACCAATTCAGGGATTGAAGGTCCGGGGATATGTGGGAAAAACGTTTAGATCCTGTTATGAGTCTTGCTGCAGCGTTGATTGCGGCTCCAAGGGGTGCAGTTGATGCTTTGGGCAATCCACAAAGAATGACGCAACCATATTCCACTCTGAGGATAACCAGAGCTTGTACTGCCTGCTTAAAGTCATTGTGTGGAAGGAAGGGTTTTAGTTTCCTCAATGTGTTTATCTGAAGGTTTGCTCCCTTTGTAGCAATACTGGTATGTTTTTGCATGTTGAGGTTACTGTCCAAAGTTATTCCTAGTGACTTCGCTGAATCCACAATGATCGGTTGTACATTGAACGCCGTAATATTTTTGATCCAGTCTTGCAATTTCGGGATTTGAGCCGGTGGGGCAATTAGAAGAAATTCAGTTTTTAGTGCATTCAATTTAAGATGATTTTCTGCCAGCCACGTTTGTGTGTTACTGAGAGCTGTTTTGAGTAGTTTGACATCCTCTAAGGAGTGTATTTTGAGGTATAGCTGTGTATCATCTGCATACATGTGATATTGGACATTACAGGTTTGTAGAATTTCCGTTAGAGGTTCCAGGAAGAGATTAAACAGTGTTGGAGAAAGTGCTGATCCTTGCGGTACCCCCAGGGTCACTGGGACGGGCTTGGACAGGGTATTCTTGACTTTGAATTGTTGTGTCCGGTTTTGGAGAAATGATGTGAACCAGTTTAGCACTGCCCCAGATAGGCCCATTCTGTGTTTCAGGAGGTCTAAGAGGTTCTTGTGTTTAACCGTATCAAAGGCTGAAGATAGGTCAAGTAGGATGAGGAAGCATGATCCATTTTGGTCAAGTATTTGCAGCGCATCATCCATGATGTGTGTCATGGCTGATTCTGTGCCATGGCCAGCGCGGAAACCTGATTGGTGTTGGTTGAGTAGTAAGCATGAGCGGGAAATCCGTTACGCTCGCGGATTTTGCGGATTTTTGGGAAATCCGCAATCTGCGAATTTTGCGGATTTCCCGTAAAATCCGCAAAAAAAAATCCGCGAACGTAACGGGTTCAAAAGTTGAACCCCCACTCATGCAACTATTTTACAATGGCGCCAGCAAGCTGCCAGCGCCGTTGTAAAATAGTTACAAAGTTAGCTTGCACAGGAACCACTAGATAAAACGAAGCAGGTGCTTCCTGTGCAAGCTAACTTTGTAACTATTTTACAACGGCGCTGGCAGCTTGCTGGCGCCATTGTAAAATAGTTACAGCCTTACACAGGTCACTCAAAGGACCCCTGCGCCCTTCAGGGCGATTGCATAGTAACACACACATGGTCACTCGAACTAGTTGATGCTCAAAATCAGTGACTCATTCATTAGCCCAAAAACAATCATGAGCGTCTTCGAGGCTGGACAGGTGTGCCTCTTCCCAAATCTACTGTGGAAAATCAGCTGTGATGCTGGGTAGAGGCCTTTGCATCCTTGACTTTCATGAGCGCAATCCCCGTGCTGTTCCTGTGACCAGGAGCTTCTTTCTCTTCATATAATTGTGTTCGCACAGGTTGCTGCAAGTTCGCACGCGTTTTGTACAATTTCGCAATTTGCGAAATTGTACAAAACACTCGCGAACTTGCAGAAACCCGTGCGAACATAAAAAAATACAAAATCCGCGTGGATTCGCGGATTTTGCGGATTTTGGCAATCCGCAAATTCGCAAATCCGCAAATTCACGGATTGCCAATCCGCAAAATCCGCTCATGCCTATTGAGTAGGTCAAAATGATCAATGTGTTTCGTTAGCTGTAGATGTACACATTTTTCCAGCAGCTTGGCTAGGGTGGGGATATTGGAGATTGGGCTATAGGTGCTTAGGTCCGTGGGGTCTGCTGTAGGCTTCTTTAGAATGGGTGAGACCTGCCCTATTTTGAGGGTGTATGGGATGCATCCTTGTTGGAGGGAACTGTTTATGATCTTCGACCAGAGAGGTAGCAGCAATGGGGTGAGGTCTTTGACTGCGTTTGCCGGAAGTGGGTCGGCGGAGTGGTTGGCTGGGTTCAGAGCATTGAGAATTTTGCATAGGACCATTTTTTAGGATTATATTTTGATAGGGGTTGACCTGGCATGGTCATTGGAGTAGGAGAAGTTAATGTATTCGTTCTCGTGTGTAAAGTTAGGTCCTTTAGGAGGTCTTTCTTGATGGTGTCGGTCTTGAGGGAGAAGAAGGTGGAGAATTCTTCACAATTTGGCTTCGAACATTCAGAGTCTTGTGGGCACTGCGGTGCCTCCTTAGATTGAGATTTGATCAACTCAAAGAGTTTTTTTGGACGGTTTCTTGCCTGGTCTAGTTGGAGGCTAAAGTCATCTGCTTTGGTGCGTTTGATCTTGCGTAAATATGCATTTCTCTTTGACCTAAGGATCATAAGGTGGTTGGAAGACGGTGATGACCTCCAGATCCGTTCTGCAGTTCTGAGGAAGCGTCTCTCATCATTGAGTAAACCATTATACCAGGGTTTGGAGTCTTTCAGAGAGACTCTTTTTAGTTGTAGAGGTGCTACCTCGTCAACTATTGATGTCATGGTCGCGATGTAGTGGTTGGTGAGCTCGTGTACTGTAGTAGATCCTGCAGGAGGCAGCAATAAGTTAGTACAGGAGGACGGTAAGGAGTTGAGTTTAAGTTTTTTTAGGTCTCTTTTCCACACTTTTGGTCTCGTAGGTTGAGCTGAGCTCATTTTTACCTTTTCCTTAATGGTGAAGGTGATGATGTGATGGTCTGACCAGTCGCAGGGTAGGATCGAATCAAGCTGGATGGGACCTGTTTTAGAGATTAGTAAGTCTAGGATCGATCCTTTGTCATGTGTTGGGATGTTGCAAAACTGTGTTAGGTGTAGGTCCGCTAGGAAATTCTTAAGACTGTTCATTGCTGAGTCATTAGGGTCATTCCAGTGGAAATTGAAGTCTCCGAGGAATATTTGGGTATTTTTTCTCATAAATAAGTCCCTTACAGCTTACCTCAAGGAGCAGCCCCATGACATCACAAGACTAGGCCGCGTCACTCCCTCGTGTAAAGAACCAGAAACAGGGGGATGCTACTCCAGCAGGGAAAGGGCCAGAACCAGTCCAGGTCCACATCACTCCAACACATAAAAAAACAGAGCCAGAGTGATACCACTCCAGCAGGGAAAGGGCCAGGACCAGCCCAGGTCCACATCACTCCAACACATAAAAAAACCAGAGCCAGAGTGATACCACTCCAGCAGGGAAAGGGCCAGAACCCGTCCAGGTCCACATCACTCCAACACATAAAAAAACCAGAGCCAGAGTGATACCACTCCAGCAGGGAAAGGGCCAGATCCAGGCAAGGTCCGCATCACTCCAACACATACAAAAACAGAGCCAGAGTGATACCACTCCAGCAGGGAAAGGGCCAGGACCAGCCCAGGTCCACATCACTGCAACACATAAAAAAACCAGAGCCAGAGTGATACCACTCCAGCAGGGAAAGGGCCAGAACCCGTCCAGGTCCACATCACTCCAACACATAAAAAAACCAGAGCCAGAGTGATACCACTCCAGCAGGGAAAGGGCCAGAACCCGTCCAGGTCCACATCACTCCAACACATAAAAAAACCAGAGCCAGAGTGATACCACTCCAGCAGGGAAAGGGCCAGAACCCGTCCAGGTCCACATCACTCCAGCATGTATACCACCCAAGCCAGGGGACACTACTCCAGCAGGGAAAGGGCCACCTTCAGGCCAGGTCCACATCACTCAGGCATGGAAAGTACCAGAGCCAGGCCGGTACTACTCCAGTAGGTAAAGCGCCAAAGCGACTTCAGGCCCATATCACTCAGGGTGCATATAGAACCAGAGCCAGCAGGTACAGGGCCAGAACTAAGCCAGATTCACATCACTCCAGCATGTAAAACATCCAAGTCAGGGCGATACTACTCCAGCAGGTAAAGCACGATCTCCAGGCTGGGCCCACGTCACTCCCACATGTATACCACCCGAGTCAGGGCGATACTACTCCAGCAGGTAAAGTTTCAGAACAAGAGCAAGTCCACATTCACTCCAGCATGCAAAACACCAAAGTCAGGGTTATACTACCCCAGCAGGTAAATGACCACCTCCAGGCTAGGCCCACGTCACACCTGCATATAAAACACAAACGTCAGGGTGACACTACCCAGCAGTTAAAGTAGCAGACCAGGTCCACATCACTCTAAAATGTAAAGCGCCAAAGTCAGGCAGTTTCCAGATTGGCAGATTGTGTAAAGCACCAAAGTCAAACCCAGTTACTACATCACCCCAGGCGAGAATGTACGGAACCACAGCCGGGCCAAAATGGCTTCAGTACGTCAATCACCACAGCCAGGCCAGGACTGCCCCTTTATGTAAATTTAAAACACCTGGAATGTCCCAGTGCCCCAGATTGTACTGAAAGACAGGTCTGCCTGCACACTGCACATGTTCCAGTGTGAGGCCTGGTAAGTTGGAAGACAATTGTCCCTGGTCCTTTGCTGTGTTGCTGCTTTGTTGCATTGAAGGCTAGTTGAACTTTAGGTTTCCTGGCCCTTGTGTTTTCTGAGTAACATCCTTCTACCTGTGAAGGCCTTACAGCCCCTGTCCAAGGAGCAGATTGTATTTTCCATGCCCTCCCACCTGTGTAGCCCCATATCCCTTAATAAAAAAGTGAAAACTTGCTAAAACCCTTCCATTTGTCTGGGCCCAGAGTCCCCTAAACGAATAGTGAAAACTGCTGGTTTCCTCCCCCAGTTCTGGCAGCAAACTAACTGATGCTTGGCAGCATTTCCCTGCAAACCCCTCTGTAGGTCCTTCTTCCTCTTCCTCACTCATGCACAATGGCAGGAGTGTCATCTGCACAACTGTAGTGGGTGGCTGTGTATATTGTGGTGGCCCACCCATGAGACACAATAGTACACACCTCAGCAGCCACAACACCCCTCTTCCTTCTGAGTGTTTTTTGCAGCACCATGCTGTTATTGGGGGCCCACATCTTCCCATGCCCCATGCAGGCCACTATCAAGGGTCATAGTAGTGTTGGGGGCAGTGTCCCTGTCTTTGCCACAGGGATCCAGTGTGCCAGCGTGGACAGGGGCAGTGCGACAGATAACCGCAGATAGTGGTGCAAACTCTGGTGGCTCAAGCCTGCTCTGGGGCAAACGCGTCAATGTAAACAAGGCGTTGGTCTGGGCTAGCAGACCTGGAATCCTTCTCCAAGAGGCCAGGGTGCCAGATAGGCAGCTGGAGTGTGTGGCTGTACCACTAGTGGAGGGATAACTGGGTGGTAGGTGTTCCCAGGACCCGCCTGTTCCCTCTCCAAATGACGTACTCCTCGGCATCCTGTACCTGTAATGTGACTTCGCGCCGGCACACATTTTGCACTAGCACAACCCACCTCACCGCCAAGACATGGAACACCCTCCCCGTCCATCTGAGATGGACACAGGACCTGCTGATCTTCAGGAGACTTCTCAAGACCTGTTTGTTCGATCTATAACTGCTTCCTCTTCCCCCTAGCGCCTTGAGACCTTAACGGGTGAGTAGCGCACATTTACAAATGATTGATTGATTGATATTACAGAAGAGGCCCACAATCATCTACATCTCTTTCTGTAATACCAATTCACCAATAAGGAGTTAGCATATAGCACAGCCAATCACCCGTGAGGGTCTCAACCCTAGTGCTGTCCCAAAGTCGCCTGGGGACCAAAAGGCAGAGGCAAACACTGGTTGCATTGTAAAGTCCTGGTGCAATGTATGTAATGCAGCCCCTAGTGTGTGCATTTAAGGCTGGCATGTAGCATCTGATCTACAGATGAAGCACACGCAGGCTGCATTAGATTGTGCCCATTCTGTGTGAAACGTGTGCCAATATTTTAGACGTGCCCAAGGGCATCGGCCATAGTGGCGACGAGCCATGCCCTCTGTGGTTAAAGTTTAAGGCTCAGCACAAAACCCTTTTTTTGAAGCTTGTGCACTCCTCGTGCAACTGACACATGTTTTAGTTCTTTATGAACTGAGCATACCTTCCTATAGTGCTGGAATAGTCATTCAAAACCTCTGTGCCGGACGTTTATAATTCATGCAAAGAAAGGGGAGGCCTGTTGGCCCCTCTGTGTGCTAGCCGAGATGAGATATGCCAGGTGGCTGTTGAATTCCCTCACCTCTCGTTGGAAGTATGTTTGCATTTGTGTTCACAGGCAGGGTGCAACCCGACGTGAGCTGAAGGGATTTAGTAACTGTTCTTGTACCGAACATTTGCCTTTTCTTTGCATTCCTCAGAACCTTGGAATGGGAAAATAATGAAAAACAGAAATTGACCTTTTTTCCCTTTAAATCTCAGGTTTCCTTTTTCGGCTGTTTTGAGTGACCTGTCAGAATGGTAAGCAGAGCCAGACTCTCAAAATGCAGGAGAATATTATGGGAAAATGGTTGTCACACCTGAAGTTTGCAAGGCCACGCTGACGTAGTCTAGATCCCATGTCATTAAAGTATATTACATTACAAGCTCAATACACGCTTTATTGCAAAAAGAGGAAAAAGAGGCGTTCAGGGAATGAAAAATGCTTGATTCACCCAGACTTGGAGTCATAACACAGGGAGGGATATTAAAATGGAAAAGGAAATGAAACCAGGTTGAGGGTTACACACCAACAATATTAACTATAAATTAAAATAGCAACCGAAATGTAACCACGCATTTCAGGTTGCCTCATATTCAAGATGACTGTGTATTCCAGGTAACCGTGCATTCCAGGTATCCGTGCATTCCAGATAACCATGCATTCCAGGTAACCGTGCATTCCAGGTAACCGTGCATTGAAGGTAGCAGTGCATTCCAGGTAACCGTGCATTCCAGATAACCAGGCATTCAAGGTAACTGTGCATTCCAGGTAACCGTGCATTCCAGGTAACCATGCATTCCAGGTAACCGTGCATTCCAGGTAACTGTGCATTCCAGGTAACCATGCATTCCAGGTAACCGTGCATTGAAGGTAACCATGCATTCCAGGTAACCGTGTGGTTTAAAGAACAAAGGAGTACGATCGAGGCTGCCCCCTACTAGACAGGTCAGGTATTGCACGTGCAATACATTAAGAAGAAAGAGGTGTGACAGGGTTTGTGAAATGGGACCTCATCCAATGAGGGTTGATCTGGTCACTGATCTCCCAATAACACGTTATCTTGCACAGGCGTGGATTGTTCTATAGGACACCCGTACTCAACTTGCCTGTATCACGCTGTCGCAGAAGTTTTCCTGAACTTTTCCTCTCTCAGCCTCTTGGCCTCCACCAAGACTACTTTTTTGAAGGGTTCCTGCCTCGGATGATAACCCCTGAATCTCATGAGGGTACCAGAATTCTCCTCCACCCAAAGCGCTCCATGGGCTCCTTGCTTCCTGGTGCTAGACAGAGATATCTGCCTCCCTTCCTGGTTCTGGCAGTATTGAGCCCGATCAATCACTGAGATCCTGAAGCTGTCATTCTTTTTGCCAGTGCTTGATTGTTGCACAGTGATTTCTTTTTTTCTCTGATATCTTTCTGTCTTCTCTTATTGTCCTATGCTCCTTTTTTGGGTGAGGGTGGAGTGTTCATACTTGTTCTGTGCTGTTCTCTGATGCCTTAAAGGGCTCGTGCTAGCTTTCATGATGCACATAGGGTTTGTAGCCTGAGTAATGCAGGTGTAGGGAAATCTCTGTTGCTGCCAGGGATCTTGTAGGAGTCCTTGATTGACCTGTGCTTGTTTTATTGCACTTTTTGTTTCTCCACTGCAATAGATGAAGGCTTTTTTTTAGGTCTGGCTTGGCAGCACTGCTCTCGCCATCCTTATGTGATCAGAAAAAATGCTTTAAGAAGCATGACTGTGAGATGGACTTGGGATAAACCCACAGGTTGATCTTCAATCCCGCCAGGTCTTGAGAGGGCAGCAGGTGTGAGCTTCTGAAAGGAAACGAGCTAGTATTGCACTTTAGGCTTCTTGAAAATGCTGGGCTCAATACAATAAGATGTCCATATCAAGGCAAAAGGACTCATTGGTTCACTGGGAAAAGTTATGAAAGATGCCACAGATGTGATCTGGTTATTTTGAAAAGGTTCAACAAAGATAGTAGATGTGATTTATTGGTTGTGAAAAAAAACCTTAAAAACCAACAGACCTTGAAGGGCAGGTTGGTATTACATTCTTCTAAAGGGAAATAGCCTTTACCACACAGCCGGAACCACGAAGTGGCTTTACAACGCGGTCAATACAACGAACGCATCGTTGCCACGTGTTCCTTCACCACGCAAGTCTTTACAATAACTTGCTTTAGGGAGTGGGTTGTTGGACTGCTGTTAGCTTTAAATCCAAACAACTTCCGTAGTGTTGCGCAAACTGAAGTTCGAATAATAAATGATACTATTCCAAAGTCCAGTGCTTCCCTGAGGCAAGTTGTTGTAATGACTTGTGTGCTAAAGTAACGCGTGATCACAATGCGTTTGTTGTATTGCCTGCCTTTTAAAGGCATGAGTGGTAAATGCATGTGTGGTTCCTTCAGACAACCTGTGCTAAAGCCTGTAGGCAGGTATTTTCTTACATGAAATCTCGTAGATTTCCATATGTTGTGGACCGTGGTATTTGGAGTAATCTTCATCACCAGCGCTATTTCTAGTGCATGTGGTGCTCTGCTCCAGGGGAAGCTTGTCTTCTCCTGTAATTCACCTGCACTGTTCCTGTCTGGAAGGCCTTCTGTTTCCAGCACCTCCAGATATTTCCCATCTCTGTACAGGAAGTGCTGTCCAGTATCCAGCAGCATCCCAATAGCCTAGTTTCTTCCTGACATAACACGATCAACCTCCTTAGCGGGAAGTGACACTTCTCCGACATGACAGCTCCCCTCATTTTGAAGAAAGGTGACACCTTCTGCCCCCCACCTCCCACTTGAGGAGAAAAGTGTGTTTCAATGCATCTGGTCTGACAACTCAGAGTTCGTTCAGACAGTCCAGCAGGTCCTGTTGATGATGACGGTGTAAGGTGTATTTTGTTGCATGGCACCACCTGATGTCACACTCCCATGTTTGTTGGTGGCGACGGTGTAAGGTTTGTGTTGTTGTAGGGTTCCAGGTGATGTCATACTCCCATGTTTGTTGGTGGCGACGGTGTAAGGTTTGTGTTGTTGTAGGGTTCCAGGTGATGTCATACTCCCATGTTTGTTGGTGGCGACGGTGTAAGGTTTGTGTTGTTGTAGGGTCCCAGCTGATGTCATACTCATATGTTTGTTGCTGGTGACAGTGTAAGTTTTATGTTGTTGCATGGCACCACCTGATATCATATTCCCATGTTTGTTGCTGGCGACGGTGTAAGGTTTGTGTTGTTGTAGGGTTCCAGGTGATGTCATACTCCCATGTTTGTTGGTGGCGACGGTGTAAGGTTTGTGTTGTTGTAGGGTTCCAGGTGATGTCATACTCCCATGTTTGTTGGTGGCGACGGTGTAAGGTTTGTGTTGTTGTAGGGTTCCAGGTGATGTCACACTCCCATGTTTGTTGGTGGCGACGGTGTAAGGTTTGTGTTGTTGTAGGGTTTCAGGTGATGTCATACTCCCATGTTTGTTGGT
This sequence comes from Lissotriton vulgaris, assembly GCF_964263255.1. Classification (NCBI taxonomy): domain Eukaryota; kingdom Metazoa; phylum Chordata; class Amphibia; order Caudata; family Salamandridae; genus Lissotriton; species Lissotriton vulgaris. The sequence continues at coordinate 1,262,491 of NW_028243158.1, forward strand.
GGCGACGGTGTAAGGTTTGTGTTGTTGTAGGGTTCCAGGTGATGTCATACTCCCATGTTTGTTGCTGGTGACAGTGTAAGTTTTATGTTGTTGCATGGCACCACCTGATGTCATACTCCCATGTTTGTTGGTGGCGACGGTGTAAGGTTTGTGTTGTTGTAGGGTTCCAGGTGATGTCACACTCCCATGTTTGTTGGTGGCGACGGTGTAAGGTTTGTGTTGTTGTAGGGTTCCAGGTGATGTCATACTCCCATGTTTGTTGGTGGCGACGGTGTAAGGTTTGTGTTGTTGTAGGGTTCCAGGTGATGTCATACTCCCATGTTTGTTGGTGGCGACGGTGTAAGGTTTGTGTTGTTGTAGGGTTCCAGGTGATGTCACACTCCCATGTTTGTTGGTGGCGACGGTGTAAGGTTTGTGTTGTTGTAGGGTTCCAGGTGATGTCATACTCCCATGTTTGTTGGTGGCGACGGTGTAAGGTTTGTGTTGTTGTAGGGTTCCAGGTGATGTCATACTCCCATGTTTGTTGCTGGTGACAGTGTAAGTTTTATGTTGTTGCATGGCACCACCTGATGTCATACTCCCATGTTTGTTGGTGGCGACGGTGTAAGGTTTGTGTTGTTGTAGGGTTCCAGGTGATGTCATACTCCCATGTTTGTTGCTGGTGACAGTGTAAGTTTTATGTTGTTGCATGGCACCACCTGATGTCACACTCCCATGTTTGTTGCTGTCGACGGTGTAATGTTTATGTTGTTGTGTGTCTTGCCTTTTCCCTTTTTGATTGCGTGGACAATGTCCTTCTTCTGTGGACCTTGTCATTGCCTCTCCATTCCCATCCCTCTGCGGTAGCTTTGGTGTATTTGTATGCTGATCACAGCTGTGTGCTTATGTTGATAGATTTTCTGTTCTGTTTTTCCTCTTATCTCTTCCTGGGTACTCTATTGCCTCTGCCATTTTCACAGACTGCACAGCCTCTTGACACTTTGGAAGTTTCTGTGGGGGATGATGCCCTGTGTGACCTGCTGCTTCTTGATCTCCTTCTAGCTCTATTGGTCAGATTTCAGGGTGACCAGATCTCTGCTTAGCTCGTCTCGCCCAGTATGTCCCTGGAGTGTGGCCTTGTGGGACACGTCTTCTGCTAGGTTGTATGTCGGAACCACGCAGGCGTTTTGCCATGCCTGCCTAAATAACATGGTCTGAACCACAAATGCTTATTCACAATGCATTCCTTTACCACACAAGATCTTACGATGACATTCCCTAGGGAAAGCGTTGAATTTTGGAATAGTATAATTTACTATTGCAACTTAAGTCGGAGAACAATAGGGAGAGTGTTGGATTTAAAATCCGACATCAGTCCAACAACGCTTTCCTTAAGGCAAGTCGTTGTAATGACTTGCGTGGTAATTGGGTGCCCCGTAAAGACGCCTTCATGCTTTGGACCGCGTTGTTAAGGCACAGCGTGGTTCGAGCCGCCATGTAAAGGTGGTTTCTTCTTCGGCTGTGGTGCTTCAGTGCTGACCAATCTCCATCACCCAGAGTCCTTTCCTAGTCCCAACTCCTCTTTGTTTTCTTACCTCTCTTGTGCTCTCTTTGAGCACATGTGAGTGGCCCCCTCTTCCTGTCCTCCTTCCTGGTGTTGACAGGTGATGTTTTTTTTTTTGGCTAGCTCCCAAGCTCTGCTTCTCTAGTGGATTTCTGTTACTGAGACAGCCTCTTTGAGAAGCTTATGTTGCATGATGGATGGCAGGCAGACCCCAGTGATTTGCAGTCAAATTGCATCCTCATGTGTGAAGGTATGGAAAGCTGAGTGTTGCACCAGATGCTACAGCCTCACAATGAAGCACAGAGCATCTCTGAGATTGTGTATGTGTCTGTCTTCCTTTTTGAAAATCTCTCAATGAGACGACGGCACCTGGTTCCACTAGATCAGTCCGAAGCTGCCTCTTACACTTGTCGCTGTTGCTTCTTCTAGAATTCTTCCCAGAGACTTCTGCCTCTTCCTCTGCCTGAGTCCCAGGCTCCCACTGTTGTCCTGTCGGATGTGTGTGTGTGGGAATGCACCTCTAGGCAGTGCTCTCTGGCACCACACATTGCACCTGCCATGCTACTAATGATAGGAACAGCACATCTACTAGCCATCAAACTGCTAAAAGTGTGACAATTCAGACTATTTCAGGCCCCCAAAGCCATGAGAATGGCTTGAGCGGCAGATAAAAGTAATTTTTAATTTATATTGAATTAATTATTAACTGTCATTGTGGTCATTTCTAAATTAGACAGATTGCACCACCTTGTGGCAGACTGCCAGAATCACTGGTGTTGGCAAATAAGTGCAGGTGCTGAGCATTGAAAACCACCTGTTCAAATTAAGCACTGCCTCTAACTAGGACAATTAATTTTGTGCTCTTCTCTTTTCAGGCTTGATGGTTTTTCCAACCAATTTGTTCATTGGTGTCTCGTTCTATTATTACTGTCTTTATTTTATGACTTTATTCATTTATTCATTCTTTTTTATGCTTGTTTCTCTGTCTAAGCCACTCCAATGTAGCTGCTATGCTGACAGCATTTTGAAGCTTAATTTACACACTCTTTGTGACTTTATTGCCTTTCATTGGTTTTCTTCACTGGATACTTCATTTCCTCAACCCATGTTTTCGTGTTTGGATGCTTCACATATAGGGACATAAGTCTATGTGTACAAAGGGGAGTTTATTATGCTGCCTTGTTGTCTTGCCTTGAAACACAGTAGTAACAGCTGTCACTACACTGGCTAATCAAATGGTATTCACTTTATCGACCTTGGAAAAATGGATGGCCGAGTTGGCCCTTTCTAGATTCAAACTCATGACAAACAGATCACTGCTGAATCTCTCAGCAGTGAATTTTTACTTCACTTGGCCCCTTGCATGCAGTCATTGAGTAGTTAAATCCTTCTCCGTTTGCTTGGTAGTCATTTGTCTCTTTAGCTTCATTCAAGACTAACTATACCTCATTCACCTTGACAGGCCACTTGCAAAATCTTTTATGTCACATCTTTGGCCTTCTGTTCCAAGTGCTTTCCTTACTTTATCTTCATGTTCTATGTTTAGTGTCACCTCCATGTGTGATACACATACGTCAGACTCTGAATTGCTGCTGTATATCAAGTTAATAGATCCAAAATATAACTAACAAGTTTAATTTGTTAAAGTTTATTCAGTTCAGGCAAGTTCAAAATGATTGTACTAACTTTCTTTTGACCACCTGAACTTAAAATAGCAGCTTTATTTGTTTTCAATTCAGTGCCTGACTTCAACATGGCCGCTTCCTTCACTCTCATGGACTTGCATGGTCTCAAAATGGCCGACCCATAGATTTAAATGAAGTGCACTTAACCGGCAAATGAAGGCTCTCCCACCAAGAGATCTTGTGATCTGGAGAGTGTGCCATGGGTTTATAGCCAATGGGGGAGTCGGGTCTCCACCCTCTTTATTTTCTCCTACAGGCCAAATTCTATTTCGTTATCTTAACAGTAAAGAAACATTTGAAAGGGACGGCATTGCTGAGTGGACTGCTGCAGATACCAACAATGTGCAATGCACCGCGCAGCAAAACAGCTTAGCTTTCTGCCTACCCAGCGACCACCATTCAGTGCCAGTTGTGCCTGAACGGGTAGGGAAAAAAGAGGAGCTACAAACTATGGGCCATATTATCAAGAAAGGGCGATACATTATAGGCGCTTTTATCGGCAGGAAACTGCTGCTAAAGCGGCGATCATGGGCTTGATATTATGCCCTTGTGAATTCCCATAGCAGCCCAGGTAACCACCAGAACCTGGGCTGCTATGGGAATTCAAAAGGGCATATTATCAAACCCATTATCGCCGCTTTAGCAGCAGTTTCCTGCCGATAAAAGCGGCGATAATGTATCGCCCTTTCTTGATAATATGGCCCCCATTTTAGTTAAACCGGATGTGAGCCATTTTTTTGGCTAATGAACCTGTGCCCTTCTAGTGAACTTGTGCTGCACTTCTGCTGTGTTCTTACACTACTATTGCATCTGAATGTTTAAAGGCAATTACTAATGTACCATGTTTCTTTCGATTTGGATGGCAGCCAATAAAACAAAATCTGGGCATGCAAGTGGCATTAAGGCCCTGCTTCCATCAGCTACCAGCAGCCTTCAATTGTGGGTCAATACAAAGGTGTAGGAACATGCTTGCGGACCTGTGTGACCCCAAACTGGCAGCAAGAAGTCAGAAGAGTCCACATTAGGGGGCATATTTATAAAAAACGTGGCACACAACAGCGCAGCAAGTCACCCTGCTGTGCTACCCTACGTCACAGGGATGGGCAGGATTGTGCCCTTTTATCCAATATGGCGCATTCCTGTCCTCTTCCCTTGCCCTGGCGCCATTTTGGCAGCCTATTGCAAAATGAGGCACCCATGTACAATGGTGCAAGGGTGCTTGTGTTGTATGTAGGATTGTTTTTGTGCAGGAAAGGGCACCTTCCTGTACAAAACCAATCAACTCATAGAAAGAGGAAAATAAGAGGAGAAATAAAGCTATTTCTCCTCATTTCGCCTCCCCTGAAAAGGCATAATATTTTGGTGCATTCTCAGGTTTAGAATCCTTGTAAATCTGGGAATGGGTCTAAATCCATGGGAGTTGCTTCGGAGTACCCACCGCAACGCCCATGAAATGCATACCCAGGGTAGAGTAAGTCAACACAGGGATTTGCGCTTTGTTGCCTTACTCTAGATTTATGAAGCCACTCAGAGCCACGCAAAGTCGCTTTGCATTGCTTCATAAATATGTTATAGCGGTTTGAGTCATGCATACACCACGTTGCATGGTGAAAGCACGACACAAACCTCTCATAAATATGCCCCTCAATGTCAGAGAAGCATGATCGAGGGGGCATATTTACAAGGGCCTTGCGTCATGCTTGCACCACGTAACGTGGTACATGCAAGACGCAAAGCTCCACGTCATATTTATGAAGCCAAGCAAAGCCACTTTGCATAGCGTTGAGTGTCTTCATAAATATGGAGTAATGAAACGCAGCATAAATTGCTGCGTTGCATTACTGTGCACAAGGGAGGCGTTCCATGGACATTACAGTAGGTGTTCCCACAAAACTCCCATGGTTTTTGATGCATTTCCAGATGTATAAAACCTGGTAAATCTGGGAATGCGACAAAAATATACGCCTCCCCAGGTGAGGAGTAATGAGGAGAAATATGTTTATTTATTTATTAAAGAGTTTTATATAGCGCTGACCAGACCCGAGGGTATCGTAGCGCTTTACAACATTCGTTACAAGGAAACAACACAATAAAGCAGTAGTAAACATAATGGCTCATGGCGCTTCAGAGATTTCAGCATGCTGTACAGCATTAAGGCAAGGAAATCATATAGAATTCTAGTAGTGCGCACTTTGACTCAAGCTGAACCTCCTTTAGGGAGGGGTATAGAGGGAGCGGTTAGGTAGGTGGAGGAGGTCGAAGTCTTAATGTCAAAGTATGAATATGCTGCAATGTGCAAGCTGGTGTGCTTCGGCATCCGCTATCGATTTGGGAGAGAACGATTGAGGCAGAGGTCTTTGAGCTTCCTTTTAAATTTTGAAAAGGATGGGGTAGTCCTGAAATGGGCTGGGATGGAATTCTAGATTTTGGGTGCACTTCCGGAGAAGGAACGGGTTGCGTTTTTTTGTTTGCGAGTGTTCGGCAGGATGAGGAGAAGCGTATCGGAACTCCTGAGGCTCCTTGTCTGAGCGGTCTTTTTAAGTTTGGAAGCCAGGTAGGCGAGTTTCCCTGTGTGCAGGGCTTTGTGCTTGAGGAAGGCAGTTCTGAAGTTGGTACGCATTTCGACTGGGAGCCATTTTAGCTCTCTGAGTGCGGGTGAGATGTGATCATATTTCTTTGCTCCTGTGACCAGTCTGGCTGCTGCATTGAGAGTTGTTCTGAGGGGAGCTAAGTGGGACTTAGCTGTACCTGTGAGGACTGCATTCCCTTAGTCGAGTCTGGACAGCACCAGGGATTGAGTAGCTTGTTTGAGGTCCTTTGGTGGGATGAAGGGTTTTGTTTTGTTGAGTAACTTTAGGTTGAGGAAGGCGCTGTTTGCGGTGGTCTTGATGTGCTTGGCCATGTCTAGTTTAGGGTTGAGGGTGAATCCAAGCGATTTTACGGAGCCAGCCAGGGTGAGATTACCGTTGAGAGCATCAATAGCTTTTAGCAATTCTACCATTTGGTGGTTCTCCTCTTTGTTAGAAATGATGAGGATTCTGTTTTGTTCTGGTTGAGTTTCAGGTGAATTAGTGACAGCCAGTGTTGGACTCTAAGAGTGTCTTTGAGTCTTTGAATGTCATCAATGGAGGAAGTTTCAAGATAGATCTGGGTGTCGTCTGCATATAGGTGAAAGGGGATGTTGTTTTTTTTTAGTATGGTGTGAGGGGTTTTATGTAGATGTTGAAAAGTTGCGGGGAAAGAACTGACCCTTTGGGGACACCCCTGCTGACGGGGTGTAGGTCTGGAGAGAAGTTTTAGATTTGTATTCTTAGGGTGCGGTTCTAGAGAAAGGAGGAGAACCAATGTAGGACCACCTCTGCTACACCTAGCCTTTCTTGAAGTACTTTGACGAGTAGCTTGTGGTCAACCGTGTCGAAGGCTGCCGATAAGTCCGGAAGTATTAGTAAGCAGCATTGGTCCGTATCGAGTGACTTGTGGATATCGTCTATGACATTAAGGATCGCTGTCTCTGTACTGCAGCCTTTTCGGAAACCCGATTGGCGGGAGTTCAGGAGGTTGATGCTGTCCATTTGTTGTTGAGTCAGATGTAGGAGGACACACCTTTCCAGGATTTTAGATAGGAGAGGAAGATTGGCGACGGATCTGAAGTTATTCAGATGGTTAGTGTCCAAGTCTGGTTTTTTCAGAAGTTGCGTGCCTTGGCAGACTTTGAGGCAATCTGGTATGGTTCCGGTTCTCAGGGAGCTGTTTATGATCTTGCTCCAGAGTGGGGCTAAGGAGAATTTGAATTTTTGGGCTAGTTGAGCAGGTATAGAATCAAGGACGTGTGATGAGGGTTTGGGGGTGGAGATCAGTTTAACTATCTCCACTTCAGGGATGGGGTAGAATGATTCCCAGAGTTTTGGTGGGTGTTTGGGTGTGGTGTCTTCTGTCCTTGGGGACGGGCTCCTTGTGGGCGGGGACTGCGGTTGTCATCCAGGGAGAGCTGAATCTTGGTGATTTTGTCGTTGAAGAAGTTGGCAAAGTTGTCGCACAGATCTTTGGAGGTCAAAACTGAGGATGAGGGGGGCTTGGAAGATTGTTGCCTGATGAGGTTGAAGAGTTCTTTGAGCCTCTTTTTTCGTTGTCAAGAGCAATGCAAAAAAAGGAAGTTTTTTCGTCTATGATGTGTTTTTTGTACTTCCTGCGTGCTGATTTGAGTTGCTCATGGAGATTTGACGACATGTTGTTCTGCCAGAGTCTTTCTGTGGCTCTTAGTTGTCTTCTTTCGGAATTTGTGTCTGTGTTGAAACAGGATCTAGATGGAATGTTCCTGACTTTTTTTAGTTTCAAGGGGGCTAGTTGGTCCAGAATGGAAGTCCTAGTTGTGTTGTAGTGAGAGGTGAGTTCTATTGTGGAGAGATCATCTGTGGAGATGGGAAGGAGAGATCTTACCTTTTCCTCCAGGTCTGACAGGGGGATCTGAGTTAGATTTCTCGTCCATTTGGGGGGGTCCAATGCGGGGGTTGGCATAGGATGGGTTGGTTGATGTGGAATAGGATGATGTGGTGGTCAGACCAGTCAACAGGCAGGATGTGGTCAATAATGAATGTGCCGCGTTGGGCAATAATGGCATCCAGGATAGATCCTATGTCATGTGTTTCTTCTGAGCAGTGTTGGGTAAGGTTGGTGTTATGTAGGAGATCGTTCAGGGATTGGATTAGCGAGTTGTTTTCCTCATTCCAGTGTACGTTGAGGTCACCTAAAATTAAATTGTTTGAGTCTCGGATTGAACAGTGAGTAATCAGATCAGCAGGTGTTCACCGAATGCTGTGGTGTTGCCTGGCGGATGATAGAGGAGATGGCAGAGTAGAGATTTGTTGTCACTCGTCTTAATGTTGGCGGTTAGGCATTCAAAAGTGTTGTATTTGAAGGTGTCGATTTCCATCACCGAGATGTTGATCTTGTATTTAATTGCTATGCCTCCTACTCATTGGTCTTTTCTGTCTTTGTTGATGATTGCAAAGCCAGGGGGCACAAGTATGTCCAAGATTGGGGAAGAAAATTCATTAAGTCAGGTTTCGTCGATGAATGTGATGTCTGTGTCATGGGTGAGGATGGTTTCCACCAGCTCTGTTGCATGTTTGGTGGCTGATCTGCAGTTTATGAGCATGCATTTGGTGGAGGTTGCCCTATTTTTGTGTTTCTTCATTGGGGTCCCTGGGAATGTTAGTGAGGAAGGCAGGGGGTCTTAAGGGTCTCAGAGGAGAGCAGTCTCTTCTGAATCCAGTGATAACCTGGGTCCTGGATTTTGGGGTGACAGAAGTGGGGGTGTCATAGGAAGAGGCGAGATCCAATGCTTCACTCGAGGACATTGCAGCTCTTGATCTTTTGGGTCTCTGTGACTGGTTTGTGAGGGGGGATGACTATCCAACTGGGACATAGAGCCTTGGAAGGGCATTGATGTCTAGTGATGGGAAAAGTGGGAGTCGTGTGAGGCCGTTGGCTATGCTCTCAGAGTGTGGTGAGGTTTAGTAAGATTACGTTGAGGCCCAATATTAAAGTTTCTAGCTGGCTTCCCAGTGGAGCGAGACGCTGCATTGTCTCCTCAGAGGAGGGGGTGGGGGTGTTCTGGGCAGGGTCGCCCCTGGGGAGAGAGCTTGTCGTTGATATGTTGGTTTTTGGCATTCGTGATTCCAGTGTTGTCTCTGTGTGAAGCTGTGGGCAAGGGGCGTGAGGGGTAGTGTTGTAATTCCAGCGCCCTCTTGCGTGCGGGATACAATAGGGAGATAGGTATCGTAGATTGCTGGTTGGGGTCATTATTTGTTTGTTGTGTGATGTGGTATGGGGATGGAGGGGGTATGTGGCGGTTGTCAGAGGGATGGGGAGCATCCTTGGCTTTGTACTTCGGTATGTATTAGAAAGGAAGAGTGTATTGTGCGTGTTTTGTGTGGGAAGGACGGAGGGGAAGTTGTTGTCCAGGTGGGAAAGGTTGACAGGGTTGGCAAAGGGCGTGGGATTGCTTTGTGGGATATCCTGGCAGGTCAGTCTGTCAAGGGATGGGGTGTAGGTTGGGTGGGGCTGATGTGTGTGAGAGGGGGCATTTCGTAGTGAGGGGAAGAGGGTGTCGAATGCATCAAGGTTGTCATTGTTGGCTTGAATCAAGACTGTGCCATTAGAGTAGATGGTCGCAGAGGTATTTCCCCACCTAGTCTCTATTCCCAACCGTATAGGGTGGTTGGGGATAGAGAGCGTCAGCTTGCAGCTGTAGGGAGTGTTGGTTGATTTGGATATGAGGAGCTGAGATCTGAGAATGAAATTCCAATTTTATGGTCTTATAGTATGGAAAATGAGATCCATTTTCAGTTGACCTTTGGAGAATCAGTGGTAAATGTCCACGACTAGTGTTTCTGGGTGTTGTCGAAATAGTCTGTGTTTGAAATGTCTTTTCACTTTTGAAGAGAGATTGGGTGTAAGTGATGGAGAAGGAGTTTGGGCCATGTGGTTTAAAGTAAATTGATGTGGAGGGGCTGAGGGAGAATGGGGTGGCAGATGTTATTTTGTGTTAGTTGGACATGAGGATGGCTCCTCGGAGCTCTTCTCAGGCTGTTGGTCTTTTGCCAAGACCAGCTGTTTCTTGTTGGCAATATGTGATCAACAATCACGGCAGTGTTCTGAGTTCCCTGGTCTTGATTGGTTCTAAGTGGTTAACCCTCAGAGGACACCCCAAACTGAAACTATAGGAGGAGTAGAGGAGATTGAGTCGGGGTGACGGCTTGAACAAGTTAGTGTGGGTTAGGCCTTGATGCATGTGGGTCCCTACGGGATCTCCATTGGTTGTGAGTGGTGTAGGAGGAAGGCATATGGGGATGTCTGAGCTTGTTTGCACTCATAGGTGTCGTGGGGATAGTTCTATAGAGTCTTGCCTCTCCTATCTGGAGATGATTTGCGGCTGGAGGCCGTTTGTTGCAACTATCTGGTGCTTATTCGGGTGAGAGGCTGTTATTGACTGACAGAGGCTCCCGTCTTGGGGGTAAGGCATTGGGTTGCTGTCGGCTGTACCTGCTAATGCTGGGGCTAGTTCGACCGTGGTGGTTATTCAAGGGAGGCTGGGGACGCAGTTGAGGGTTGGTTGATTGGGACTTGGGAATAATCAGAGTAGATGTAGGTTACATATACCATTTGGTGGTATAACCTTTGGTTCTCAATGGGAGTTGGAGGGGGCCCTTACTGCCGCGAGGGGGGAGACTCTCAGCAGCTCATCAAGCAGCTCCTCACCAATTGATCTCTGCTTCCCCATTTGGGCTTATTTATAACCAGTATTGCTCCTTTGACAGTTCTTGCTGGAAGCGCTTCGTTGGTGTGGGGACTCGGTGAGTGCCATCTCTGGGTCAGGCATCTGTGTCCTAATGAACGGCCATCTGGGAACCAGGCACCCTAGGGATTACAGAGCTCATCAAGCAACTGCTCACCGCTTGATCTCCTCTTCCCCGTTTGAGCTTATTTGTAACCAGAATTGCTCCTTGGGCTGTTCTTGCTAGAAGCGCTTCGTTGGTGTAGGGACTCGGTGTGCCGCCTTCTCAGGGTCAGGCATCTATGTCCTAAAAAGTGGCTATCTGGGAACCAGGCACCCCGGTTATTCCAGGGCCGCGAGAGCTTCTCAAAGGAAGGAAGCAGTTAGTATTTCTGCTCGGGTGCGAAGTGAAGAGTGACAAAATCCCGCTCCTAGCATCTGAGGCTTCAGAGGCGGATTGCTGCGGTGGTCTGTTGAAAAGAGCCTTTCTCTCGGATTTGGTCCCCTTTCAGTTGATTCGTACTCACCCCGCAGTTTTCTGGTTAGGGAGAGTTCAGAATGCACACCGCAAACGGCCATCTTGGGGTCAGGCAATTGCGTTCTTGCAGACGGCAGTCTGAGTTAGCTCGGTGTCAGCTTCTCCTCGGTCCTGAAGTTACTGAGCCTGACTGTGATCGGTTGTTGCTAGGGACTCTCGCGGGTCCAATGCAGGGCTGTCCTGGAGTAATCCAGTTTTGAGCCTGTGGAAACGATCATCTCTGAGGAATCATTTGCAGTCTTGGAGGTATCGAGGCGCGGATAGTCTATTCTAGTGGTGGGTACGACTAACCCTGGGCATAGTACTACGCTACCCTAATAGAGAATACGTAGTTTGTACTAATTCGCACTCCTCAAACTGCACATAGCACAGCACAAAAAATGTGTTTAATCACATGTGGCAGCAGCTAAATCAACAACATCCTCAAATGCTTTGATAAAACAATTTTACATGCTAAAAAAGCATATAACCAATTCACAAAAGTAAACTTTTTTAACGAAAATATTAGGCAATGAGAGAGGTGATGATTTTGGGGTCCCCCCTAACCTAGGGGGAGGTCCAAGCAGATGCCTTGATCACAAAGAGCATAAACAAAAAGCACATCTTGTTCAACTTCAGTGGTGGTCCCATCCTCTTAGGACCACCCCAAGCACAGTTATTGGCAAAAAAACAATCCCAACCAAAGGCCCTGCAAAGCATTATGGGACGAAATTAGCAGTGGGCAGTGAATATTATAGAATCCAATATCAAAATAAATCTACAAAGAGCTGCAGTTCAACGAGTCGTTACTAGATATCACTCACAAGTCAAATGCAAAGTCATTGAAATTATTCTTACATCAGGCTGCAGTCCTACTAGTCGATACTAGATTTCCCTCATGAGTCAAATACAAAAGCATTCACAGACCCTTTCATGAAGCTTTTGCATTTGAATCGCGAGGGACATCTAGTAACCACTAGTGGAACTGCAGCATGATGTAAGAATAATTTCAATGCATTTGACTCGTGAGGGACATCTAGTTAAACTGCAGCTCCGGTGAGTCGATGGTTCCTATAGGGGTCACGGAGGGGCGCAACAGGGATTTACACTGGGGATGTGACCCAGGAGCTCGGACTTAGAGCTCCTTCCCCACGGCCATATTGCCACCAGGACCTCCTTATTCCCTCTTTCGATGTGTGCTGCATTCTGCACATACATTGTAATTGTCTGTTTGAGCATCTGTTTAGCACTAAATGCATCCTTGCATCAAAAATTGACACAAAGACGCATTTTTTGCTACAATACAGATCTAAATTCGAATTTCACGTGTTATCTGAAATTTTACATATTACATAATTATGTGATAGCAAATTAAATGACTTCCACACAACCCTAGTCTTGCATCACTACCACCCTGGTACTGCTAAGCAACCAGGTCGTAAGGTCTTACACCCTTTCCACACTCTGATGCCCTCACACAAGGGGATGTATCATAATGGAGGGTACGCCAAAACCAGATAGTGCCTGTGAGCCCATTAACTATAGCACTGAATGTTAGACTGGTTAAATTCATGTCTACATTTTCAAATATGCTCAGGCCACTTGAAAAGAAGGTTAAAACTGCTGCCATCCGTGTCTCCTATCAAATACTGTCCCAAAAGGGTATTTTAAAACCATACCAAGTATGCTGTGGGCTTGTGTCACTATGTGTGTTTTGACATTTGTAATGTGGGGAGGCTGGGAGACAGTTGGAGAGAGAACGGCTGCTCTCTGGGACGTGTCCTCATTGCTCTGCACCTTGGCAATAAAGTACTGTCATATTTTCCTGGAGTCAGGTTCTTACTACAGTTTGGCAACGAATGCCAAGGTACAGCAACGAACCCACCATTGTGAGGAGATTTGGACATATATGCTGAAAGCATCATCGATGAAGCTGCTGCGGACACAGCAAACATTTTGTTTGTATGCAGAGACTAGAGCTGGTCTTCGTGGCGGCCAGCAGGTCTGTTGGTAGCCCTCCACAGGTACATTTAGTGTGGCATTGCATTTTTGGTGAGAGCATGTGATCATGTATTCATTGACCGGCTGCATGGCTACCCACGCCTGCACACATGATCAGGAATCCTGCATAATGCGGGTGTGGCCAGGGTGGGATTGGGATCAAAAATCGGCCGCGGCATGCAAAAAAAAGTGGTCCACATTTGCGGATTGCCTTTCCGCAAAACACTGCGAAGTTTTATGAAAAGAAAGGGAAGAGGGGGGCAAGTTTTCTTAACTTCACTTAGATTTTTTTAAAAATACATGGATTAGTTCATACTGCTCAGGCCCCCTGCTCCGCTCAATCGGCGTACATTAAATGGGCGGCCCAGCGAGAGAAAAGGAGTGACACCTCCGCCCATCTACACCCAGAAAGGCCACTCACTGGGCCGCTGGCGGGATCCTAAGAGCATAGACAGACCCAGGCTGCCCAAAAACATGGCAGCCATTGCCTGAGGGCTCGTCTTACCAATTTGTCCCTGGGCGTGACCTTGTTGCTCAGTAACGGATGCTATCCTTGGAAGGCATTGTGGGGCGCAACCTCAAGGGACCCAACACAAGTATCAGCAGGCAAGGTCATGCTGCGTGACCCCTACGCTATGCCATATTGAGTTTGTCATTGACTTTCACAGTGCAACGTCAGGCACTTGAGGAAAGGATTGAAAACAAAGAGGTGAAAGTAAATTAAAAACATAGGGCTCGATTCACAGAATGAACTTAAGACTCAATCCTAAACTTACTAGTATTTTGGTATTCACAGAATGTACTTACTACTTTTGGCATTCACAGAATGAACTTACTACTTTTGGTATTCACAGAAGTTAGGATTTTGTCTTAAGTTTGTCTTAAGACAAACTTAAGACAGACTTAAGACAGACTTAAGACAAAATCCTAACTTCTGTGAATACCAAAAGTAGTAAGTTCATTCTGTGAATGCCAAAAGTAGTAAGTGCATTCTGTGAATGCCAAAATAGTAGTAAGTTTAGGATTGAGTCTTAAGTTCATTCTGTGAATCGGGCCCATATTTTCCACCTGCTGATGGCCATGTGTTTGCGAATTCTACAGCAAGTACTGACAGGATGTTCTGGATGCAAGTGTGTTTTTTAATTTTTTTATTAAAAAACATTTTTTTGTGGAATATCACATTTATTCAGTGATTTCATTGTGAGAGTCTATTAATGGAGAAGATTGGACAGTGTTCTGCTCACTGAACTAGTTCATTAAGAACATGACAAACCAAAATTTCAACATCAGTTCGCCTCAACCTTTTTGGTCCTCAGGCTCTGAACCTTCTTTGAAGTGCCGAGAATGGAGGGAATACTTACAAACCACTTTGAATAATTGAGGAGGCAGGGAAAATGTCAGCGGCACAAAGGAAAAGGATCCTTTTACCTTCACTGGGTCCAATGGCTTTAAAAATGTATTCTCAGCTGTCTAAAGTTCCTGTAGTGGGTGATGTTAATGGTTTACTGCTGCTCCTAATGATTTAGACAAGCGTCTGTAAAAGGTATAGTAAAAAAAATAGTGTATCATATAACAGGGAAAAACCTAAAGTGCGTGAAAGAGGAAGATGTTATAGGTGTGACAGCAATCAATCAATCAATCAATCATCGCATTTATATAGCGCACTACTTACCCAGAGGGTCTCAAGGCGCTGGGGGAGGGGGATCTGCTACTGCTCGAACAACCAGGTCTTGAGTTGCTTCCTGAAGGCGAGGTGGTCCTGGGTCAGGCGGAGGTGGGTGGGGAGGGAGTTCCATGTCTTGGCGGCGAGGTAGGAGAAGGACCGTCCCCCTGTGGTGGCTCTACGGATGCGGGGGACGGCGGCGAGGGCGTGGCTGGTCGATCGAAGCTGGCGTTTGGGAGCGTAGAAGTTGAGGCGGCTGTTGAGGTATCCTGGGCCTTGGCTGTGTAGGGCTTTGTGTGCGTGGGTGAGGAGACGGAAGGTGATTCTCTTGTTGACCGGGAGCCAGTGCAGGTCTCTCAGGTGTCCGGAGATGTGGCTGCGATGGGGGATGTCCAGGATCAGTCGTGCTGAGGCGTTCTGGATCCGCTGGAGTCTCTTCTGGAGTTTGGCGGTGGTTCCGGCGTAGAGGGTGTTGCCGTAGTCCAGACGGCTGGTGACGAGGGCCTGGGTGACCATCTTCCTGGTCTCGGTGGGGATCCACCGGAAGATCTTACGTAGCATGCGCAGGATGTTGAAGCACGACGAGGAGACGGCGTTGACTTGTCTGGTCATGGAGAGGGAGGAGTCCAGGATGAAGCCCAGGTTGCATGCGTGGTCTGTTGGTTTGGGTGCGCTGCCTAGGGCGGAGGGCCACCAGGAGTCGTCCCAAGCGGCGGGTGAGGATCCCAGGATGAGGACTTCCGTCTTATCTGAGTTCAGTTTCAGGCGGCTGTTCTTCAACCATTCGGCTACCTCTTTCATCCCTTCGTGAAGGTTGGCTCTGGCGGTGGCGGGATCGTTGGTAAGGGAGAGGATCAGCTGGGTGTCGTCGGCGTAGGAGATGATGCAAAGAACACCTTGCTCACAGCAAATGTTGCTCTGTTATTAATCAGAAATTCAGTCACTGTGGAATCAGGGGTCACTATGCTAAAGTGTGCAAGAAAAAGAAATATGTTATGTGTCTATGTTGAAAGGAAGACTGCAGAACAGGATGATTCAGAACAGGATGTGGATAAGGATAGATTAAATATTGTGACTAATGTTAAAGAAAAGCTCATTTTGAATAGACACTATGATACATACAAAGAGAAACCGGAGTCTAAAATGACCATTGGAGGGGTGGGACTGACCATTTTAGTAGATTCTGGTTCCCCCTAGACAATTATCAAGAAAGGAATCTGGAAAGAAAAAGTTTGCGGAAAAGATTAGTGAATTTCTGATTACATCTCACATTGACCCTTAAGGTTATGGTAGTGAGAAAATAGAAAAACTAGGGTAGAATAGCTAATTTTCAAATGAAAACACAGGGTGACTTTTGGTAAGTTGTATATAGCTAAGAAGGGTCCACCAGTTTTGGGTTGGCGGGATCAGAAAAATGTGTATATTGTGTCAGACCCAGATAGCAAGGAGCAATTTTTGATTGTAGATCAGGGTACAACGATGGGGGGAAAGTTGTTTAACCCCTGCCATGCTGGTGACGAACCCCAGCCGTCATGCCCAGCGGTGGGCGTGTGCTGATGACGGCTGGGGTGACGAACCCCAGCCGTCATCAGCAGACTCCCACCGCGGGGCGTGACGGCTGGTGTTTGTCACGGCCCGCCCTGTTCTTTTGTTTACCGCAGTAAAATCGAGGCCGCAACGAAGGAGTTAAAACATTCCAGTGGTGTTTAAATAAGAGCTGGATAATCTAGTGGGCTTTGAGCACAAGGAGGCATATTATCAAGGACAGGCGATACATTATGTTAGATGTGAACACATCTAACATGGGCTTCAATTGGAATTCATAGAGCATATTATCAAGGCCATTATCGCCGCTTTATCAGCAGTTTCCTGCCGATAAAAGCGGCGATAATGTATCGCCTGTCCTTGATAATATGTCCCAAGATTCGCTAGAGGAAGGATGCTTGCCCCAAAGTCCACAGGGTCAGAAATGTGTCAATGGCAATAAGAGAGGAAGTCTCAAAGGAATTGGAAACGTTGGTGTTGTCTGGGGTGATAGAACCCATTGAGGCATCTGACTGGATTTCTTAGACAGTGGTAGCTTGGCGCAGTAATGGTAAAATCAGACTATGCATCAACCTCTGCCACCTGAACAATAACATTATTATTGACAAGTTTCCAATACCAAAAAAAAATGAAATGGTAACGCTGCTTAAAGACGCGCAAGGGTTTTCTGCTATCGACTTTTCATCTGCGTATCATCAGATTTCCCTGACACCTGATTCCCGGAAGTACACAGCTTTTATCACTCCAGATGGTTGTTTTCAATTTCGCCGCATGCCGTTCGGTTTAGCGTTGGCAGCCACCGTCTTTCAAAGACTGATGTTCAATTTATTCAGCAAAGAACAGAGCATTATATTTTTTCAAGATGATATTCTGGTTTTTGACAAGAATAGATGTTAACACAATTCAAAACTGGAAAAAGTACTCTCTATGCTTGAACAGAAAGGACTAAACGTGTAATTCATCATTAAGGGCGATATCCAGGCAGCTTGCATAAACAACAATATATTTGTATTTGTATGTCGATTTGTAGAGCGCGATTGCTGCCCAGAGGCGTCCAAGCGCTAAAATATACTGAGAGGTACCAGTGATGAAAGCGGTGTGGGCCTACAGGGTCACTGGGAATGAAACCACTGCGTTTTCACCTTTTTTGAAAATGAGAGAGAGACATCCAAGAGCCAAGTACAGCCCTGCTTGGCTGCATGGTACTTGTGTTGAGCCATGTTCTGCACGTCTCCTCCACTAAAGCGGGGGAGTGTCTCCCTACTGCTTTATGAGCAGCCGGGGGAAAATAAAATTATATTAAGAAAGCTTTATCATTTTTTTTTCCTTACTAGGTGCAACGAGGGGCGGGGCTGTCCAGAGCAGATGCCAGGGGAGCAGTGGTGAGCACACTCAAAGTGTGCATGAATGTTTGACCGGCCGTCTTTGGCAGCGAAACATTCATGCGCACTTTGCATGTTCCCCTCCATGCTGGTTTACATTTGCTGTGGGGTTACATGCACAGGCTCCCTGTCCATGTCTGAGCGCTGAACTACGACGCTCAGACCAATCACAATGCTGCAATGTAACGTTGTGATTGGCTGAGGGGTATTTCAGGGAACCAATCACAACGCTCCATTGAGGCGTTGCCATTGGCTTAGGAAACCTGGGAGCCCAGGTGTTTCCTGCGAGGAGGAAAGGCGGCAGAGAGGCTGTGGCTGGGATGCGACCGGCCGATAAGTTTGCTTTATTCTTTCTATATTTTTTTATTTTCTTGCCCCACCCTCTAAATCTCCCTGCCCCCGCCACTATTCCCTACCAGCCTCCACTGATGGTCTTTTGAGGATGTTTGAGACACAATGATCAAAGGACATTTGAAGTGTGAAATTTACTATGATTCTAAGAATAGCACCAAACCTGTATCTGATCAGGTTGGAGATTGGGTTTGCATAAAGAAACCTGGTTTTATAACGAAGGGCGACTGTAAATTCCATGAACCTGAGGAAGTTGTGGAAGTGTTGCACAATTTGATTTGATTTGATTTGATTTGATGATCAGATTTGTAGAGCGCACGAATGCCCAAGGGCGTCTTGGCGCTAAAAATAACTATGCCTGCCGGGGGTGGGAATGAGTTGTACGAACACCAGAGCCAGGACTATGCTGAGAAAAGACAGGTCTTTAGGTTCTTTCGAAAAGATAACAATGATGGACTGTTCTTTATTTCTACTGGTAGCTTGTTCCAGGTTTTAGCTGTGTGAAGTATGAAGCTACTCCTCCCCATCTTAGTTGTTTAAATCTGGGAGTCATGAGAAGCTTAGCACTGCTGGACCTGAGAGACCTAGACGGATCGTACAGTAATAGGTTAGTTTTCAGAAAGTGAGGGCCTGACCTATGCAAGGCCTTATATGCCAGGCAAGCTGACTTGAATTGAATTCTTTTCTCAATGGGAAGCCAGTGGAGACTTCTCATTCTGAGGGCCACCGGTTCGAACCTGGGAATGTCCAGTACCAGCCTGGCTGCAGCGTTCTGGAGGCGCTGAAGTTTTAGCACTAACTGTTTTTGAAGTCCTGCATACAGAGCGTTCCCATAATCCAATGTGGACAGTGCCAGCATCGTTACAAGGGTTTTGCAGGTGTCTGATGGGATATATGGCAACAATTGTCTAATCAGCTTCAGCGTGTACCATACGGAGGAGGCAAGTTTATTAATTTGAGCCTTAAGCGTAAGTTTGGAGTCAAACATGAATCCCAAGTTCCTTACATTGTCCACTGGTGATGGGCAGGTGCCTAGACTGTCGGGCCACCAATTGAGTGACCAAATGTTAGGTACAGCCCCCAGCAGCATGACCTCTGACTTGTCGCCATTTAACTTTAGGCAGTTACCTTGCATCCAGTGACTAACCTGATCAATGCAGTGCCAAAATCGATCGGCTGTCTCAGCTGTGTTGTTAGATATAGCCACCATTATTTGGTTGTCGTCAGCGTAGGATATTGCTAGGAAGCCACAATTCCTGACAATGTTTGATAATGGTATTTACAACAAGGGGTGGTGAGGGACAGAGTCTCTGAATTAAGCAGAAAGCTCTCACCCAGTCAAGAGATCAGGGCTAGATCCAACACCGTTTTTTAGCTCACTGCACCATACCAGTTTCAGAACCTGGCTGTATGCAAATTAGTCTGTTCCTGTCCCAGAGCATGATGGGAACAGGGCAAACCAAACTACAAAAGCCAATTCTTACACTGGGAAGGAAACAAGCTCCCGGGGACCGGTTTCTGGCATTACAGCCGTCTTCGGCCCGGTTTGCTTGAATCCTGATGGTGCAATGAGCAAGGGTCTCACATCTGAGAATACCCTTCCACGCTTAGGGTGGACAAAAATATTTACAACAAGGGGTGGTGAGGGACAGAGTCTCTGAATTAAGCAGAAAGCTCTCACCCAGTCAAGAGATCAGGGCTAGATCCAACACCGTTTTTTAGCTCACTGCACCATCCCAGTTTCAGAACCTGGCTGTATGCAAATTAGTCTGTTCCTGTCCCAGAGCATGATGGGAACAGGGCAAACCAAACTACAAAAGCCAATTCTTACACTGGGAAGGAAACAAGCTCCCGGGGACCGGTTTCTGGCATTACAGCCGTCTTCGGCCCGGTTTGCTTGAATCCTGATGGTGCAATGAGCAAGGGTCTCACATCTGAGAATACCCTTCCACGCTTAGGGTGGACAAAAATATTTACAACAAGGGGTGGTGAGGGACAGAGTCTCTGAATTAAGCAGAAAGCTCTCACCCAGTCAAGAGATCAGGGCTAGATCCAACACCGTTTTTTAGCTCACTGCACCATCCCAGTTTCAGAACCTGGCTGTATGCAAATTAGTCTGTTCCTGTCCCAGAGCATGATGGGAACAGGGCAAACCAAACTACAAAAACCAATTCTTACACTGGGAAGGAAACAAGCTCCCGGGGACCGGTTTCTGGCATTACAGCCGTCTTCGGCCCGGTTTGCTTGAATCCTGATGGTGCAATGAGCAAGGGTCTCACATCTGAGAATACCCTTCCACGCTTAGGGTGGACAAAAATATTTACAACAAGGGGTGGTGAGGGACAGAGTCTCTGAATTAAGCAGAAAGCTCTCACCCAGTCAAGAGATCAGGGCTAGATCCAACACCGTTTTTTAGCTCACTGCACCATCCCAGTTTCAGAACCTGGCTGTATGCAAATTAGTTTGTTCCTGTCCCAGAGCATGATGGGAACAGGGCAAACCAAACTACAAAAGCCAATTCTTACACTGGGAAGGAAACAAGCTCCCGGGGACCGGTTTCTGGCATTACAGCCGTCTTCGGCCCGGTTTGCTTGAATCCTGATGGTGCAATGAGCAAGGGTCTCACATATGAGAATACCCTTCCACGCTTAGGGTGGACAAAAATATTTACAGCAAGGGGTGGTGAGGGACAGAGTCTCTGAATTAAGCAGAAAGCTCTCACCCAGTCAAGAGATCAGGGCTAGATTCAACACCGTTTTTTAGCTCACTGCACCATCCCAGTTTCAGAACCTGGCTGTATGCAAATTAGTCTGTTCCTGTCCCAGAGCATGATGGGAACAGGGCAAACGAAACTACAAAAGCCAATTCTTACACTGGGAAGGAAACAAGCTCCCGGGGACCGGTTTCTGGCATTACAGCCGTCTTCGTCCCGGTTTGCTTGAATCCTGATGGTGCAATGAGCAAGGGTCTCACATCTGAGAATACCCTTCCACGCTTAGGGTGGACAAAAATATTTACAACAAGGGGTGGTGAGGGACAGAGTCTCTGAATTAAGCAGAAAGCTCTCACCCAGTCAAGAGATCAGGGCTAGATCCAACACCGTTTTTTAGCTCACTGCACCATCCCAGTTTCAGAACCTGGCTGTATGCAAATTAGTCTGTTCCTGTCCCAGAGCATGATGGGAACAGGGCAAACCAAACTACAAAAGCCAATTCTTACACTGGGAAGGAAACAAGCTCCCGGGGACCGGTTTCTGGCATTACAGCCGTCTTCGGCCCGGTTTGCTTGAATCCTGATGGTGCAATGAGCAAGGGTCTCACATCTGAGAATACCCTTCCACGCTTAGGGTGGACAAAAATATTTACAACAAGGGGTGGTGAGGGACAGAGTCTCTGAATTAAGCAGAAAGCTCTCACCCAGTCAAGAGATCAGGGCTAGATCCAACACCGTTTTTTAGCTCACTGCACCATCCCAGTTTCAGAACCTGGCTGTATGCAAATTAGTCTGTTCCTGTCCCAGAGCATGATGGGAACAGGGCAAACCAAACTACAAAAGCCAATTCTTACACTGGGAAGGAAACAAGCTCCCGGGGACCGGTTTCTGGCATTACAGCCGTCTTCGGCCCGGTTTGCTTGAATCCTGATGGTGCAATGAGCAAGGGTCTCACATCTGAGAATACCCTTCCACGCTTAGGGTGGACAAAAATATTTACAACAAGGGGTGGTGAGGGACAGAGTCTCTGAATTAAGCAGAAAGCTCTCACCCAGTCAAGAGATCAGGGTTAGATCCAACACCGTTTTTTAGCTCACTGCACCATCCCAGTTTCAGAACCTGGCTGTATGCAAATTAGTCTGTTCCTGTCCCAGAGCATGATGGGAACAGGGCAAACCAAACTACAAAAGCCAATTCTTACACTGGGAAGGAAACAAGCTCCCGGGGACCGGTTTCTGGCATTACAGCCGTCTTCGGCCCGGTTTGCTTGAATCCTGATGGTGCAATGAGCAAGGGTCTCACATCTGAGAATACCCTTCCACGCTTAGGGTGGACAAAAATATTTACAACAAGGGGTGGTGAGGGACAGAGTCTCTGAATTAAGCAGAAAGCTCTCACCCAGTCAAGAGATCAGGGCTAGATCCAACACCGTTTTTTAGCTCACTGCACCATCCCAGTTTCAGAACCTGGCTGTATGCAAATTAGTCTGTTCCTGTCCCAGAGCATGATGGGAACAGGGCAAACCAAACTACAAAAGCAAATTCTTACACTGGGAAGGAAACAAGCTCCCGGGGACCGGTTTCTGGCATTACAGCCGTCTTCGGCCCGGTTTGCTTGAATCCTGATGGTGCAATGAGCAAGGGTCTCACATCTGAGAATACCCTTCCACGCTTAGGGTGGACAAAAATATTTACAACAAGGGGTGGTGAGGGACAGAGTCTCTGAATTAAGCAGAAAGCTCTCACCCAGTCAAGAGATCAGGGCTAGATCCAACACCGTTTTTTAGCTCACTGCACCATCCCAGTTTCAGAACCTGGCTGTATGCAAATTAGTCTGTTCCTGTCCCAGACCATGATGGGAACAGGGCAAACCAAACTACAAAAGCCAATTCTTACACTGGGAAGGAAACAAGCTCCCGGGGACCGGTTTCTGGCATTACAGCCGTCTTCGGCCCGGTTTGCTAGAATCCTGATGGTGCAATGAGCAAGGGTCTCACATCTGAGAATACCCTTTCACGCTTAGGGTGGACAAAAATATTTACAACAAGGGGTGGTGAGGGACAGAGTCTCTGAATTAAGCAGAAAGCTCTCACCCAGTCAAGAGATCAGGGCTAGATCCAACACCGTTTTTTAGCTCACTGCACCATCCCAGTTTCAGAACCTGGCTGTATGCAAATTAGTCTGTTCCTGTCCCAGAGCATGATGGGAACAGGGCAAACCAAACTACAAAAGCCAATTCTTACACTGGGAAGGAAACAAGCTCCCGGGGACCGGTTTCGGCATTACAGCCGTCTTCAGCCCGGTTTGCTTGAATCCTGATGGTGCAATGAGCAAGGGTCTCACATCTCAGAATACCCTTCCACGCTTAGGGTGGACAAAAATATTTACAACAAGGGGTGGTGAGGGACAGAGTCTCTGAATTAAGCAGAAAGCTCTCACCCAGTCAAGAGATCAGGGCTAGATCCAACACCGTTTTTTAGCTCACTGCACCATCCCTGTTTCAGAACCTGGCTGTATGCAAATTAGTCTGTTCTTGTCCCAGAGCATGATGGGAACAGGGCAAACCAAACTACAAAAGCCAATTCTTACACTGGGAAGGAAACAAGCTCCCGGGGACCGGTTTCTGGCATTACAGCCGTCTTCGGCCCGGTTTGCTTGAATCCTGATGGTGCAATGACATGAGTCCCTTTCTCACTGCTCCATCAGGATTCAAGCAAGCCGGGCCGAAGAAGGCTGAAATGCCAGAAACCGGTCCCCGGTAGCTTGTCTCCTTTCTGGTGAAGAATTGGCTTGGTAGTTTAGTCTGCCCTGTTCCCATGATGCACTGGGCCAGGGACATGAGTCCCTTTCTCACTGCTCCATCAGGATTCAAGCAAGCCGGGCCGAAGAAGGCTGAAATGCCAGAAACCGGTCCCCGGTAGCTTGTCTCCTTTCTGGTGAAGAATTGGCTTGGTAGTTTAGTCTGCCCGGTTCCCATGATGCACTGGGCCAGGGACAGACTGATTTGCATATAGCCAGGTTCTGAGCTGGGATGGGGCAGTGAGATAAATAACGGTGATGGATCAAGCCCTGATCTTTGGACTGGGTAAGAGTGGTCTGTTTAACTCAGACACTCTGTTCATCACCACCCCCTTTTTGTAAATCGTTTTTGGCCGCTATAGGTGTGGCAGGGTATACTCAGACATGAGTCCCTTTCTCACTGCTCCATCAGGATTCAAGCAAGCCGGGCCGAAGAAGGCTGAAATGCCAGAAACCGGTCCCCGGTAGCTTGTCTCCTTTCTGGTGAAGAATTGGCTTGGTAGTTTAGTCTGCCCTGTTCCCATGATGCACTGGGCCAGGGACAGACTGATTTGCATATAGCCAGGTTCTGAGCTGGGATGGGGCAGTGAGATAAATAACGGTGATGGATCAAGCCCTGATCTTTGGACTGGGTAAGAGTGGTCTGTTTAACTCAGACACTCTGTTCATCACCACCCCCTTTTTGTAAATCGTTTTTGGCCACTATAGGTGTGGCAGGGTATACTCAGACATGAGTCCCTTTCTCACTGCTCCATCAGGATTCAAGCAAGCCGGGCCGAAGAAGGCTGAAATGCCAGAAACCGGTCCCCGGTAGCTTGTCTCCTTTCTGGTGAAGAATTGGCTTGGTAGTTTAGTCTGCCCTGTTCCCATGATGCACTGGGCCAGGGACAGACTGATTTGCATATAGCCAGGTTCTGAGCTGGGATGGGGCAGTGAGATAAATAACGGTGATGGATCAAGCCCTGATCTTTGGACTGGGTAAGAGTGGTCTGTTTAACTCAGACACTCTGTTCATCACCACCCCCTTTTTGTAAATCGTTTTTGGCCACTATAGGTGTGGCAGGGTATACTCAGACATGAGTCCCTTTCTCACTGCTCCATCAGGATTCAAGCAAGCCGGGCCGAAGAAGGCTGAAATGCCAGAAACCGGTCCCCGGTAGCTTGTCTCCTTTCTGGTGAAGAATTGGCTTGGTAGTTTAGTCTGCCCTGTTCCCATGATGCACTGGGCCAGGGACAGACTGATTTGCATATAGCCAGGTTCTGAGCTGGGATGGGGCAGTGAGATAAATAACGGTGATGGATCAAGCCCTGATCTTTGGACTGGGTAAGAGTGGTCTGTTTAACTCAGACACTCTGTTCATCACCACCCCCTTTTTGTAAATCGTTTTTGGCCACTATAGGTGTGGCAGGGTATACTCAGACATGAGTCCCTTTCTCACTGCTCCATCAGGATTCAAGCAAGCCGGGCCGAAGAAGGCTGAAATGCCAGAAACCGGTCCCCGGTAGCTTGTCTCCTTTCTGGTGAAGAATTGGCTTGGTAGTTTAGTCTGCCCTGTTCCCATGACGCACTGGGCCAGGGACAGACTGATTTGCATATAGCCAGGTTCTGAGCTGGGATGGGGCAGTGAGATAAATAACGGTGATGGATCAAGCCCTGATCTTTGGACTGGGTAAGAGTGGTCTGTTTAACTCAGACACTCTGTTCATCACCACCCCCTTTTTGTAAATCGTTAATGTTTGATAATGGGGCAGCATATATATTAAAGAGGGCTGGGCTCAAAGACGAGCCCTGTGGGACCCCCCAGGGGGATTTGAAGGATTTAGATGAGAATTCCCCGAGCTGGACCGTGAAGGATCTCTCTCCTAAAAAAGAGGCCATTAGTTTGATCGCTGATGCATGCAGACCTATTTCCTCTAATCGGGACAAGAGTATGTCATGGTTAACAGTGTCGAAAGCTGCCGACAGATCTAACAATATCAGGGCAGCCTTACCACCCGTGTCTAGTATACTCCTAATCTCCTTCACCGCCATAATCAGAGCGGTTTCAGTCATATGTTCCTCCCGGAACCCGTACTGTGATATATCTAATGCCCGGGAGGCCTTAACGAACACAGAGAGTTGAGTGTTCAAATGTTTTTCTAAAATTTATGCCGGGAAGGGAATTCTCGAGATTGGTCTATAGTTAGCTGGTACCGAAGTGTCAAGTTTAGGCTTTTTGAGGAGTGGTAAAACAGAGGCAGCTTTCCAAGCCTTCGAGAAGCAATAAGTCTGAATTATTTTGGCGAAGAGCAGCTGAAGTTGATTGCTGAGCAACTCCGGGAACATGTGCAAAACTTTAGGGGGGCAAGGGTCCATGGAACCCCCTGACTTGGTTTTCAGTATGAGTTGATATATCTGTTCCACCGAAGGGGCTGAAAACTGAAAGTCTGAGTTAACTGACTCAGGGTGCTTTCCTGGGTTGGACTGAGAATTCCCTATTGCATGGGCATCGCAGTTAGGGGTCGAGATAGAATCGTAAATGAGTTTCACTTTGTCAATGAAAAAATGCCCCAGCTCGCTACAAAAGCCTAGACTGCCTTCTATCTGTTTAGCAGCTGGTTCGGTGAGTTTTTTAGAATGGTAAAGAGTTCCTTACTTGAGTTTTTGGCCTCCCCGTCCCGTTAAGCAATGGCAAGGTTTAGAACCTTAAATGGGCGACTTTGTGTAACATTATCGAATGGGGAGCTCTGAAGAAGACCAGAGGCAGTAAGGCATTTGATTGGTTGGATGAAGAAGATATTTTTTTGTGAAATGGGTATTCAAACTGTCTTGAGTGAGGTTTCCGTGCCATTCCTTGAGTAATCTTTCTGAGAGATGGCACCACAAAATGATGGCGAAACCAGAGAATTTCCGGAGGAAGGAGTCCCACTTAAGCTTGAGAAGGTGCATCCTCTGGTTTGGGTTTGAATGAACCTGGTATGACAAGGAATCCACCCAAGGGGTTGGAGGACTATATTGATGAAGGTAGCAAGTATTTTTTTTATATTGATGTATTTACAGTTATATTACTGTTTAGTTATTGTTTTTTTAAATAGTAAGTAATGGCATAGAACCGTAGGTGTCACGCAGTATCTCTTTTCGTTTTAAAGGAGGGGGATGTGTCACTATGCGTGTTATCATATGTAATGCATTTTAGATTCTAGTATGTCATGTGGGGAGGCTGGGAGACAGAGAGAGAACCAATCAATCAGTGTTTGTTTAGCGCAACTACTCACCCGGAAGGGTCTCAAGGTGCTGTATGGGCCGTGTCCTCATCACTCTGTACCTTGGCAATAAAGTACTGTCATATTTACCTAGAGTCAAGTACATACTACAATGTATATAAATGGATCTCTTCTTCTCATCAATTGCATATAATGTCTAGTTTCACAACTCATAGGGCCCGATTCAGAGAGCTAACTTAAAACAAAATCCTAAACTTACTACTTTTGTTATTCACAGAAGTTAGGATTTTGTCTTAAGACAGACTTAAGACAGACTTAAGACAAAATCCTAACTTAAGTCTGTCTTAAGACAAACTTAAGACAAAATCCTAACTTCTGTGAATACCAAAAGTAGTAAGTTTAGGATTTTGTCTTAAGTTAGTTCTGTGAATCGGGCCCATTGTAGCTTTGTCATACTGGCACTGCAGTTTTTTTGTTGCACAGGCGCATTGGCACTTTCTAGACAAAATTGTGTTTGACAGCACTTCCGACTACATCCAAGATGGTCATTTATAATGGTAATGCCCGCACCATGTGATTTTAACTCTTTATATTGGGTGTGCTTACAACTTACAGCTGTTACGCCCCGGTAGCTTGTCTCCTTTCTGGTGAAGAATTGGCTTGGTAGTTTAGTCTGCCCTGTTCCCATGATGCACTGGGCCAGGGACAGACTGATGTGCATATAGCCAGGTTCTGAGCTGGGATGGGGCAGTGAGATAAATAACGGTGATGGATCAAGCCCTGATCTTTGGACTGGGTAAGAGTGGTCTGTTTAACTCAGACACTCTGTTCATCACCACCCCCTTTTCTAAAACATTTACACTTTTGACATCTTGCACAGGCACACTGACACTTTTCAAGACTAAACTGTGGTCAATAGCAAGTTTGAATCTCAAATTATATGTTCTTTTAAGTTTTTCGCATTAGGCTGTATTGTGAGTCTGTGCTGTTTTTATCTTATGTTTCTTCGTTACTCTGTGTACCCCCCTTCTTCTTATTCCATGTTTGCCCGTTTGCAAAGGATTTTATTAACCATTAAAATAAATGCTAATCCTAGATGCTTTTGTCGATTTCCTGGCAGTCTGAGAAGATCTATGGGCCCGATTCACAGAACTAACTTAAGACAAATTCCTAAACTTACTACTTTTGGTATTCACAGAAGTTAGGATTTTGTATTAAGACAGACTTAAGACAGACTTAAGACAGAATCCTAACTTAAGTCTGTCTTAATTCTGTCTTAAGTTGGTCTTAAGACAAAATCCTAACTTCTGTGAATAACAAAAGTAGTAAGTTTAGAATTTTGTCTTAAGTTAGTTCTGTGAATCAGGCCCATTGTGTTAATTTCAATGCAGGAGGGCTTCTTTTGTCTTTGTTGCCTGGTGTGATGTTCTGTAAGCTCCGATGAACATAGGATGCTGGCCCAGGTATTCCCTCCAATCCATACTTTACTCGGAGTGACCTCTCTAGAGCATTGTTGCTCTACTCCTGGAGGAGGTTGTCTCCTCATGTGCTATTCCTGCATAGCCCCAGTCTCGAATGTTCCTTGTCTCCCTCACTTCCTGCCTTTTTCCACCCCCATAGGAAGTGGTGTCCAGTGCCCGGCTGTCCCATAGTTCCAGTATCCTCCCAACATGACACCCTACAGAAGCTTGACACTTTGAGAATTCTTATTAGGTCCTTCTCGGAGGCGATGTATACTTTACTACAATGCTAATTTTATACAAATACATTTTTGCAATGTTATGCTAAGTGTTTAGATGTGTGTGTATGTTAAAGTACTATTTTAGGTCTGGCCTGAAAGTAAGCCTGCTTTTAGGTCCCTGTTTTTACTATAATGTGGGTTTCTTGTTGATCTCTACTGTGTTTGCTCGAGTTATAATTTCTTCCTTGGGAACTTGGAAATCTTTTGTTGAACCATCATTTACTCTTTGAGCTATTACTACTCTTTAAAAAAAATGTATTGTCATTTTTAATCAACATAGGCATTATGGGAAAATCAAAGTAACTTTTCCACACCACCAGGCATCCCCGCCCCCTCCCCCTCCACCCATGCCAACATTATCCCGATCAGCTGATTAACATTTTCTTTCTGTCTCTGTTCCACCAAGCGGCCGCTCGAGGTATTACTACTCTTCACCAGTTAGTTCTTTGTTTATTCACTTGGAACCTGGAGTTATCCTTCATTGATTTGGGGTTTCATTTTGGGGTTGTAATACTTGTTCTTCTTTGCTTCTTGAGTCCTTGTTTCATGGACCTATGGCAAGGCTTGTTGTTTGTTACATTTGTACCTTAATGTGTCTGTTTCTTATGGGGCCCCCAGAGTTATCTGGTACTGATCTGGTATTTGATGAAGGGGTTAATAGGTTTATTTATTCATGATTACTACAGCCTTACTGGAATCCTAGAAATCTTTTTGTTCACCTGTTGTTTGGTGCAGGAGTTACAGCACTTGTGTGGTGGGGTCTCTATCTTTTCCTAAGCGTGCTTTCATCCTTGTTTTTTCGATTCATGGTGCAGCTTATTTGCCATACACTCATGCAATGGAGTCTCATTTTTAGGACTCGCCTACGCAGTGTGCATGCGCTATATAAGAGAGAGGCCTAATGCCATTGGCACAGTTTTGGGGGCAAAGACGTGCACGTGTTTCATTGCTTGCAATGGCAACACGTGCACGTCCAGCGATTTCCTTGCGGGAGCATGCAGCGCCATATGGTTGCACACTCCCGCAAGGAAATCACGCAGGCCCCCTCCTCCTGCTGCCAATCGAGGCGCGCTTGTTCTCAATGCACAGCGCCTGTCCTCGTGCAGGGTCTGTGGTAAGCTGTCCTCTTCTGTTTTGTTGCATTTGTTGCATTAGCCAGCAGACCCACACAAACGCATTTTCCTTTGTGACTCATTACTTTTGTCATCTAATAATTATCGGCATGAGCCCCCAGAGCCCGAGCTAACCGCGTCCCCCATTTATAACTGGTACTGGAAGGTAAAACAGATTTGTCATTTACGATCTGAATGCTAAGCCACGCTTTGTGCTCCATTATTGTGATTAACTCCTGCATAAGATATGCTTGCCCAATTGTCATCTGTGACTCTGCACTGGGCACCAGGACTGCCAGCTTTCCTTGAAGCTTGTTCTATACTGTCACAGCGTCCATTTTGTAGAAATTATGCTGCAGCTGACCAGACCTTTAGAAACAGTTCAACTAGGACTACTGACAACAAACCACCACTGTGGCATTGCCAGCTGACCTTAATAAGACAAAAAGAAACTACACAGCAGGAGACTGCTATGCCAGCTGATCACGTTCGCACAGTTGCGTGAGAGTGGCTTTGTTGCCCTACTGACTTTGAAACTCGGGTCTTGGGTGGAAAGGGCTCATGGCAGGAGGTCAATGCCCCGATAAAAGAATCCAACAGTTGAGAAAATAAAACCATTGAAAGGGTAACAAAACAGCAAGACAGCGGTCCTCCCTAAATAGTGATATTAACAAACAGATTTGGTGTTGTATCAAACAAAGTAAGCACTGAAAATCCCAAATTAAGGCTTTTGGGCTGATTTTGGCTGGAAGTAGCAGCATTCGTTGTTATACCTAAATTAATCAACAAAACATAACACAAGATAACTCATTGGAGAAAAAAATGTCACACTGCAGATAAAATACTTTTTATCTGCGATTTTGGAGGGACTAAAGCGCCCAGCACCGTCCTCCTCTGGTCTGGGAGCTCCGGACGTTTCGCCCAGTCGACCCCAGCAGAGTCACATGACTCTCTGCTTGGGAGCTCCGGACGTCTCGCCCAGTCGACCCCAGCTGGATGGTCCTTCTCTCAGTCTGGGAGCTCCGGACGTTGCGCCCAGTCGACCCCAGCAGAGCCGCCTTACTCTCTGCCTGGGAGCTCCGGACATCTCGCCCAGTCTACCCCAGCTGGATGGCCCCTCTCCCAGTCTGGGAGCTCCGGACGTTGTGCCCAGTCGTCCCCAGCTGGGTGGTTCCTTTCTCAGTCTGGGAGCTCCAGACGTTGTGCCCAGTCGACCCCAGCTGGGTGGTCCCTCTCTCAGTCTGGGAGCTCCGGACGCTGCGCCCAGTCGACCCCAGCTGAGCTGTTGCTCTCCC
Source organism: Lissotriton vulgaris (assembly GCF_964263255.1). NCBI lineage: Eukaryota > Metazoa > Chordata > Amphibia > Caudata > Salamandridae > Lissotriton > Lissotriton vulgaris. Next base: position 1,293,316 of record NW_028243158.1, read on the forward strand.
AGCATGGAAGCCTTGGCGGTCTACCCCAGTCGACCCCAGCTCTGCTGCTTCCCCAGCCCGTCCTACGAGGAGTTCTGCAAATTGGCACTAACTGTGTCATCGGGTTCCCCCTTGGACCCACTGCCTCCTAAATTTTGGAAGGTGTTCCAAGATGAACTTTTCCAGCCCTTGTATTCCATCTGCCTCCAGTCCTTTGACACTGCAATCGTTCCCGAGTGCTGGAAGCTGGCAGTGGTGTCATCTCTTTTAAAGAAACCCACATTGGACCCTGCCTGCCTGTCTAATTATAGACCCATCTCCTTGCTGCCGTTCCCTATCAAAATCATGGAGAAGTTAGTGACCCCCGCCCTGTCCGGTTTCCTGGAAGAGAACACCTGGTTTGATGAGGCACAATTTGGCTTCCGTCCAGCGCATGGGACTGGATCTGCGCTGGTGGCCGTGTTGGACAACCTTCGTTCGCGGGTTGACATGGGTCGGGCAGCCTTCTTAGTGCTGCTCGACATGTCGGCCGCGTTCGACACGGTCTGCCACACTGCCCTCATCAGGAGACTGGAAGAGTGCGGGGTCACCGGGCTGGCAAGGGATTGGTTGGTCTCTTATTTGAACAACCGACGGCAGGTGGTGGCGCTGCCCCCATTTAGATCGGAGGTGAGGAATGTGGGGCAGGGGGTACCACAGGGCTCGGCCATCAGCCCCATACTTTTCAACCTTTACCTTCGCCCTCTGGTCCATCTGATAAAATCATTCGGTATCTCAGCATTCAATTATGCTGATGATACTCAATTGGTCTTTTCACTGGAAGGAAACAACTCGGTCCCGTTGGAAACATTCCACCGCTGTATGTCAGCTACAGCTGACTGACTCCGATCTAACTCCCTTCAGTTCAACAGCAAAAAAACGGAGGTGTATTGTAAATAAGATAATCCTTAGAGACCAGATGTTGTGTAGATATATTCATGAGATTTATTGATAAGTAGATGACATCAATATCCTTGGAAGATGGTAAGTCCAAGTATTGCCCCACCAGGAGCAGCCTCTGCCCTGCTCAGCCTGCACACACCAACTGACACTCCACAGCTCACCAAGCACCCAACATTCCACGACATCATCATACATCCAACATTCTAGACATCTTCAGGCACACCAACACTCACACTGGCTGAGCAGTAGAGAAGGGAACCATAGAGAAGGGAAATGCAGCAGTAGATTATAACACATCCCCCTCCCTAAGGAAACCAAACATAATAAAGAATGATGAAAGATGCATGAAAATGCATAGAGCAAATGAATCGGAACATATAACATAAATGAAAATGCATAACAATCCAAAACGCCAATGAAAACACACACCTTAAATCACAATCAGAGAGTTCCCAGAAAGCATAAACTAAGACAGTATTAGAATAATCAAACCAACATTCATAAGTAAAACAGAGAACCTCAAATAGACTCATAACCAGGAAAAGCCCCAAATTACTTCAACACCAACATATTATAAGTAAGAAACAGAGAAAACACACAAGAAAATGTCATAAACAACACAAACCTAACTAAGATAACACTTAAAGAAAGTGCAGGAAAAACCATTCACCCACCAACCAAACAGTGAGCGTACACGCAGAAAACTTCACGTGGAAGTACTTACACTACGCAGACCAAACCACAATAGCCAATAGGAAAGCCATTCACCCACAACAAGCAGTGAGCGTACACGCAGAAAACTTCACGTGGAAGTACTAACTCTACGCAGACCAAATCACAATATTCAATAAGAAAACCATTCACCCACAACAAAGAGCGAGTGTAAACGTAGAGAAATTCATGTAAAAATAGTCATCTCATACGCAGTCCCAAACACAAAACATTCTTTCACCCAAACTAAAAGAGAAATAGAATGGTAAACTAAAAGTACTTGAAAGACTTTTAAGTAAAACAGAAAATGTGAAACCATAACCACAAGTAAGTGGTTGATAAACCAAAGGAACACATGAAAAGTGAACCCATAACCTAGTACACCCCAAACTCAAGGCAACCCAAAACAGAAATCAGGAAAAGTGAACCCATAACCTAGTACACCCCTGTTGGAACTGGGGTCACCAGTCCCCTAGGGTAGCATGGCACGAGCGGGTAGGCATCAGAAAGCATATGTGTTAAGCAACCATGCAGCACACGCAACCACTGAGTCAGAAACCTGGGCACGCAATTAGTGACACCACTCCAGTGAGTATATGTAAAAACTCAAATTAACTTTATTAAGATAGAGCTGGGTCAGGGTATTAGGAATTCATCATAAAATTAGCTTATTAACTTTCCACTAAAATACATGTGTGAGAACACTTGGCAATAAATACTGGATGAATAAATAATAAATATTAAATATTAAATATTAAATAACCACAGGCCTGACCTTGGCCTGGTTTCTCATCATCACCTGTAAGAAATACATTGTAAGGTCATGAATACAACACTGCGTTAAGTAATGAGGAAACATTTCACTAAAGGTGTGACATCCTATTAGCCTCAGCCTTAGGCTCCTCCTCCCCTATTAGGGGTAAAACTTAGGAAGGCATAAATGACGTATCATAAATAACTGTAGATCAGAGTTATCATTCTTCTTACGCCTATGAAGAACTTCCTGTGAAGTCAACGTAAAACATTTCATTAGGTCAGTATTACCTATCTTATCAAGTAAGAATTTCCTTCAATCAGGGTAGCCTTTCTCTTAGCAGAAGTAAACATTTAATAATAGATCAACCATTTCATGCCTCAGACCTGCACATTCCATTGGGCCTATGCAGAGCATTCCCCTAAATAAGGCAGTAATAACTAGGCCTATTGTAATATGTGCATTTCATTAGTAGCACAAACACTGCATTTCTCAGCAATAACATTTCCTAAAACGCAGGAATAAACAGTGCCTCAAATGAGGGTAAAGCATTCAATTGGCAGGAGCGACCCCTTCCTTAACCAGGAATGACATTTCAGCGGATAAGGGTAACATTTCCTTATTCAGTGCCCAACAGTTCAATAATCCCAAAATAAGTCAGGCTTCAAGCATTAGTGAACATTTACTAATAGGTAAACCTTTCATAAGGCCTAGGCTGAACAGGACTCTAGGCGGAATATGGAAAATCCCTGGGTTTGGGTCTATCACTCGCTATTTCTCTTCATCAGGGAATGGTAGGCTTTCCATTACAGACCCTAAACAGGGGGGGGGGTTACCCTATTAGGAATTGAGGCCTATAAACCATGGGCCTTGGGACCTCTCAACCAGTCCAATACCAGGGTAAACATTTCCTGCAGTAAAGATAAGCAGTTCAACAACACAGTTCCTTGGGTTAGAGTAAAGGAAGCAATTCACCAATGCATCAACATTCAATAAAGGCATCACCTTTCATTATTTCCCAATAAACATTTCAGTATAACAACCCCAGCATTTCATTACCCCAGCATGGAACATCTCCTCATTTACTGGTGGGTAATTAATCACCATCTTCATATGGAAGAATAACCATTTCCTTAGACATAGAGAACAAGGCCCCAGTTAGGGAAGAACTTTCCATTAGACAAGTTAAGCATTTCGTTTAGCAAGAATGAGCTTAAAGAACTTGGCTTGCACATATAAAACCTTCCCTTATGCATATAGAAACATCTCCTTAAGCCCGGATAATCTATGCATCAGGCTAAGATGAACAATACATTAGCCTAGGCTTAGCCATACCTAAGGCCTAAATAAGCATTCCATAATGGCTAAGCTGTCCCAGGCCTCAGACAACAAGAAGTCAGGTTCCCCTAGACAGGGGTTAACTTTTAAGGGCCCACCAGACAATCCGGGCCTCCGCCCAGTTCAGGGAGTGCTGGAGGCACAATGGTGGCCAATGGGGCCCAGTAACAGCTTTTCCCAGGACGTGGCAGGTGAGTGCTTGAGGGGGGTTTCACGGCGCTTCTCTCCCTCATCACATTTCACAGTGGGGCAGCCTCGTGGGGACAAGCGGTGCTTCAGCCCCAGCCATCTCCTGGCATACAGCGCTTCCACGGGTACCCCAGTTCTGGGAGCTTGCGCTCAAACAGCAGTTCCCGGGCAGTATAGCGCTTCAGCAGGCAGTCCTAGCACTTGGGGCACTTCACAGCGCTTTACAGGGGGGGCAACTTCCACAGCCCTGCAGGCAATTCACAGCGCTCCCACAGGACACAGCAATTCTTCACCAGTCAAGCGCTTGGAGGGCAATGTAGCGCTTAGGCAGTTTCTACGTTGGCGCTTCATCAGCAGTTGCTTTAAAATAGAGGCAGCTCACAGGACATGCCAAACAGCAGCGGTAGGTTAGCGCAGGGACCCCAGGTGGCGTCAGGGGGCACAGGGAGCAACACAGCGCCAATACCTGGGTGGCTCTTCAAATGTCCTGTGGAGATTCAGTCTCTTCTTGGCGCTTTATGTTCCTTGCGCCTTTGTAAGTTTCTTGGTTACTGGTTCCTTGATTTCTTCTTGGCGCAGCTGTTTCTTGCGCCCTTGTAAGTAGCAGTTGGGTTCTTGTTTCCTTTGGTTTCTTATTCCTTGAAGGGGGTTAAGTTGGTGGCTGGTGTTGGATCTCCTCAGCCAATCCCCTCAAGTGGTCCCTGGGGGTTCCCTACCGCGGGGCTAGGTCAGTGGGGGGGAACAGGATACCTCAACACTTGTAAAGCAGCACACTAGGCCCTGTCATTCCAGCATCATAAGACCCTGCCCTGACCCCCACTGCCTATCCTCCTGCGTAGGTACTTCCCCAGGTCTTCCCCTCAGCTTCTCTCCTTCTTCTCCTCAGGAAAGTTCCCTCCCTTTCCTTTTATAGAGCCAGTTGACAGTTGGGAGTGGCAGTTGGTGTCAGTTGGTGTCACCTCACCTGTTCCAGAAGGTTCCAGGAGGTGCTAGGTGGTTCCACCATTCTACCTATGGGCAGGCTGGCAGGCTAAGATGGATACATTGCCTGAGGGTTCCAGCCAGCCCCTGGCTACTAGAATGCGCCCACTAAACCACGCTGCTGCAGCAGTGGTCTGTGGCGGCCATGTTAGGGGTAGGAAGTACCTGTACTTTAACACTAGTTTTACACTACACAGGCCCTTCTCCACCACACAAGGCCTACTCACTGTTGTTTCAATAGGGGCATTCTAAATTAACAGGGGATAAAAAGCGAGAAATTTTGGGGAAAGGGCCAAGTCTCACAACCCCAAACTCAGGGCAACCCAAAACGGAACGCCAAGCAAATATGCAAGCATAGATAAAAACAACCCACACTCTCCTTCTCCCTTCCTATATAAATACAAGAAAACATACAGAGAGCACCCTCCTACAACTGTAACATGCCCCCAATATAATGTTGTGAACACCCAGAAGTAAATAGGACATGGTAACAGAAATATAACAAACTAAAACAATAAACGTGGTCACCGTAGTCTACCATAGATGAGCGAATTCTCACCCGAAAGTCCACGTAGCTTCTCACCCAAAGTCCAGAAAGTATATGTCAGATCCAGTGTTTGCAATACAGCACCAGTACCACAGTCGCAGTGATGACGACCGAGTTCCAATTACCCACATGCGAGGGGTCGGCACCAACAAGAACACGATAACCCCAACTTGAATTAGAAAAATAAAATGCTGCATCCCCTGATAAGAGCGAGTGACGAGGAGTCTGGACAACAAGAATGAAAACGGAACGAAGTCCATCGAAGAACAATCCTTAACGTCGTGATCCTCAGCCAAACAAGAAGATCTTTCCCAAGGTACTAAGATGGCCGCCACAGCGTCGTTCAGCGTCATTTTCTAAAGTAGATGGGTCACGTTTTCACTTCTAACGTGATGACACCACCAACACGTCCGACGATCCAGGAATCACCAACACGCTAAACAATAGTGGCAACGTCATCAAATGGACACTTGCAGCGAAAGAGCAAAGAGCTCCGGTAGCCAACCGTCACCGACACTCCAAACGGTGAGTTGATGAAGTAAAATCTCCTCTGGCCAAGAAATTATAGTCCAGTTTCAGCCGTAACACGCTGCGAGAGTGCAAAATTCACTGAAATGAGATCCGGGATTAAGTTGAAACACCGTACCCGCGCACACTCTCACTGATCCATTATAAAGGTAAACGGTGTGCAGACACCGATCAGTCTACTCTGCGAGAGCGCAGACCCAATCTCTCCACCGGCAGATAAGAGCTGTGCTCCTCAATAGTGCCTGCTCACATTAATAGCAAAGTCCCTCTCTGTGTCCCATTGGGATGTTAACAGTGCGCAGAGACCGATTTCCCACAGGCAGATAGAGGGTGTGCCTCCACTAGTCCACAGCTGATGTCCGATGCACTCTCATAAAAATTCCCTCAGGCTAAAGTCACTACACACGAGGGCTACACCAAACAGCTGCAAGTTATCTGCGCAGACGTCACGAAGGTGAAACGTTTTGACAATAGGGTGTCCGAATAGCCACAGATGATGGAAAAGTCAGTAACAACATCCAATTTCCAGCGCATCACACACAGGCAGACCCTTAATTCAGATGACAATTGAAAACCAAACAAACTTCAAACGCTCTGGTCTGCAGGCTGTCCTAATGACTAAGGACACTTGTGGGGCTTACCAGAGCGTAGTGTGTAGTTCCTTGAAATATTCATCCTTAAAGGTGTAGTTCATAAATTTCAGTCCTTAGTTGTAAGTAATCCAGGGTAATCCAGAGTAGTCCAGGGTAATCCAAGGTAATGTGCCTTCACCAACACGTAGTTCTTTTTACCTCGTCGCCAGTATTGTAAATAAGATAATCCTTAGAGACTAAGGGCCAGATGTAGGTAAGTAACATTTACCGAATCTTAATTACCGAAAATTACCGAATTTTACCGATTCGGTAATTAAGATTCGGTAAATGTGAGGGGTTGGTATGTAGGGAATCCAGATGTTCCCTTTTACCGAATCGGTAAAATTCGGTATTTACCGATTCGGTAAATACCGACCGGTAATGCCCCATTCATTCCTATGGGCTTTGAAGCCCATAGGAATGAATGGGGCATTACCGGTCGGTATTTACCGAATCGGTAAATACCGATTCTGACAAGGGTGCAGGGGGTGTCACTTTGACACCCTCTAGCACCCCCAAAAAAGCTTCGGGGGCCATGTGGCAGGCATGCCTGCCCTAAGGACAGGTCTGCCTGTCATATGGCACAGGTGTGCATGCACACATGTGCATGCACACCAGAATCGGTATTTTACCATCAAATAATATTTGATGGTAAAATACCGATTCTGTAATGCTTGTGGGACTCAGAAGAGTCCCACCTACATATCAATTTTACCGAATCGGAAAAAATACAGATTCGGTATTTTACAGAATCGGTAAATTTACCGATCGGTAAATTTACAGATTCTGTAAAATACAGGGCCCTACATCTCAAATTGCATTTACCGGTCGGTAACGGCCGAATTCGGCCGTTACCGACCGGTAAATGCCTACCTACATCTGGCCCCAGATGTTGTGTAGATATATTCATGAGATTTATTGATAAGTAGATGACATCAATATCCTTGGAAGATGGTAAGTCCAAGTATTGCCCCACCAGGAGCAGCCTCTGCCCTGCTCAGCCTGCACACACCAACTGACACTCCACAGCTCACCAAGCACCCAACATTCCACGACATCATCATACATCCAACATTCTAGACATCTTCAGGCACACCAACACTCACACTGGCTGAGCAGTAGAGAAGGGAACCATAGAGAAGGGAAATGCAGCAGTAGATTATAACAAGGTGCTTTACTGTTCTTCTGATAAAATACCGCTCTCACTCCCCGACAACTTTTGGCCCTCGACCTTTCCTGAGACAGTGTCAGCCGCTGAGTCGGCACGTAATTTAGGGGTTACCTTTGGGCCTAACTTGCAGCTGGACATACACGTAAATAAGACCACGGCTACGTGCATGATGCTGTTGCGCATGCTCCGTAAAGTTTTGCCCCTTTTACCTGAACAGTCTAGACCAGAAGTAGTGCGTGGGACCATCTTAAGTCGTTTAGACTATTGCAACGCTCTTCTTCTGGAAGCCCCTAAAACGTTGCTATGCAAGCTGCAACGGGTGCAGAACATGGCGGCCAAGCTGGCCCTCTCTCGCCCTAACTTCAGCTCCTCCACCGCTGCTCTTCGGGACTTACATTGGTTGCCGGTCCACTTACGTGTTCAGTACAAAGCTGCCTGCCTGTTGTTCAGGGCTTTGCACGGACAGGGCCCGGTCCCACTGCAGAATATGTTTTCATGGTATTCTTCTGCGCGATGTTTGCGCTCTTCTTCTGCGTGGTTGGTGGTGGTACCGAGATTCCAGAGAGTGAGGATGGGTGGACGCTCGTTTAGTGTCGCAGCGGCTAAACTCTGGAATTCTCTGCCACTCCTTTTACGAGGTCAAAGGGACTTTCTACCATTTAAAAAAGCGTTGAAGACCCACTTGTTCCCTAGGGCAGTTTAAGATGTTGTTTCTGTTGCTGACAGTGATCTCAAGCGCCAGGATGCCCTTGGGGTGACAGTAAAGCGCTATACAAATATACAATACAATACAATACAATACTCAAAACAGTATGCAAGACAACATCCATAATACAACACAGCACAAATTTGAGACAAGTGAAAGTAAAACTGATCCAAATATGTGCAATTCTTTTCCTTTACGGACCACCTCTGTCTAGACATGAGGCATTATTAAGATATGCCCTCATGTTCATAAAACACCGTCATTATCTCCAGCAAAAACATATATAAAGCTAGAAATAACAAAGCCTCTCACTGGCCATAAACTCTATGCTTACGAGTTGCCAGTTTTAGGAGGCAGGTAGATACAGCATTGAAAGGATTCATGTTTAGATGTAGTGCAACAGAAACAGAAATGCAGCGGATGGTACTGGGTACAGACCAGCAAGAGACCCAGGGCCAGATTAAGAGTTTGACAGAAGGAGCAACCTCCATCAGAATGGTGAAGAATAATACCCCCCCATCTAGAGGATGTTATGGTCCTCCCAACTCTAGATGATGGGAGCGGACAGCCAGTTTGTTATTTGCAACAGAATACTCTCCATGCTATGCTATAAATCAGGCCATGCAGGATTCCAGGGGCCTTATTTATTAGCCCTTGCGTTAGTTTTGCGCTTCCGATGCGTCACTTTTTGTGACGCATCGGCGGCGTAAAACATGCATCCTGTTGCGCACTATTTACATAGTGACGCATCTAAGCAGATGCGTCACTTTGTAAACCCCTGCGCTACATTATACCCGCGTCAGGTATAATGTATACAGGGGGGGCGTATTGACGCAAGAAAGGGTCGTAGAAGTGACGCAGCGAAATCTATGAGATTTCACTGCGTCAGTTCTAGGACGCTGTTGCTTCAAAATCTTGCGCCTGCCTCACAGCAGGCGTAAGACTGACGCAGGCCTTTTCACAAGGGGCTTGCCCCATGTGAAAGGACGCATTGCTTGAGTTGAGTCACTTTTGTGACACACTCCAGCAATGCGTCACTTTTGCGCTTACAGATACGTCAGTATTTCTGACGTATCTGTAAATCCATGCGACATGATGCGTCATACGTTAAATATGACGCATCAGGTATGTCGCACGGAGTGCGCACTGAGAAGTGACTCATCGCTGCTTTCACGCAGCGATGCGTCATTTCTCATAAATGAGGCCCCATGTTTCTGTAAACATTCCCACCTGTTTTCATGCAGTGTTTTCACACAAGCAGTTTAGCAGCTTTTAACAGCTGACATCTCCACAAAACTTGTAATTCCAATGGACCCAGTAACTTTGGTGACTGGCCTCATCAGAATTAATGGAAGAGGCAACCTGTCACTTATGGGGTTATGGTATGAGTTCACAAGTATTCCTACAGTTTTTATATACCATTGCCTCTAATCTCTTAGTAAAGAGGATTTTAAGAAGGCAACCACAGTACTGATTTTTTTTTTTTTTTTTTTTTTTTAAATATATTTTTATTGCAGGAATCAGTAAATCAGTACAGTAACGACCAGCATTGTATTAAAAGCAACCCATACAGAATAAAGTCCTCTGGCCCCCCTCCGTAAAGTCTGTACACAGCCAACTGATCCGCAACCCTGGAGTCGGGCGGCTAAATGCAACAGGGGTCAGAAGAATGCTGAAGCTGGTCCGGATAACACACTGTCCGTCATCTGCTTTTCCAAACAATCCCAAAACCCCCAAAACAAACCCCCCCCTCAAAATACCTACTAACTATGAAACCCCCCCCTCCCCCCCACCACCAGCGCCAGGGAGCTTATCAACATAGGATCTACTACGTGACCCACGGGGAAGGTAATAGGACTGTCAGTGCTGACTTTCATCGGGACTCGGGGCGAGTCGCTTCTTCACTTTCGGAGTCACTGGGGGCACAATAATCCCTGAGGGCCTGTACTAGCATTTCCCACTCCAACGCGGCCTCCTGCGCCTTCTCATTACCCTGCCTCCAAGCCAGCTGATATTTTAGCGCGCTCTCTCCCGCCGCCCATTTCAAAAGCTCACTGTGCCATCTACTGCCTGCCGGACCAGTTCGTGCCTTCCAGTTCCTGGTCACCTCTCGCTTGGCAAGGAGGAGCCCCAGGTCGATAAATTTACTGGAGATTTTATTCCGAGGGGTATGGGGGAACCAGTGCAAGAGCTCCACCGCCGCATCGAATGATAAGCACCTCCCCGTCACCTCCTCCAGAGTCGTCGCTACCTCCTGCCAGTAGGACGTCAGTCCTGGACAGGCCCATAACATATGTAGGAGGTCCGCCTCCTGAGCCGGGCACCTAGGGCATTCCGCCGAAGCCGTGGCAAAATAGCGCCTGATCTTTACCGGGGTTAGGTACGCTCTATGGAGGACATAATAGTGAACCAGTTGGAAACGGGCGCTACGCGTGCCCTTCCAGGCACGTCTCACTAACTGGGCCCAGGTCGTCTCCGGGATCTCCCTACCAATGTCCTCCTCCCAGCGGGTCCTCAACTTGGTGAGAGGAACCAATCCCTCGGCAATCAGCCTGCCATAGAGGCAAGTGACCGCCTTCACCGTGCCCGCCGACATCATTGCGTACTGGCACACCTGAGACAAGTGGGGTTCCTCCAGCCCGTTCTGCCAGTGCGCCTGGATCGCCCGCACAATGGCCGAGTGCAACAGAAAGTCACCCCGGGGGATCCCGAAGCGGTCAATGAGATCCTGAAAGGACAGGAGCGCCCCGTCTTCGTATAGATCACCGACGAGCTGTAACCCGGAATCCTCCCAGGCCGCCAATCGTGACCAATCCCCTCCGTGGGGGAGGGCCGTCAGCATCCCCAACAGTATTTCAGGCGCGTATGGTATTCTTAGTTGGCCTCTGGCGTGAGCCCGATTCCAACACAGTCGGATAGTCCGCTCCTCCATCGATAGGTCCCGCAGGACCAGGCGTTGTCGCAGCGCTATAAAGGAGAGAACATGCCTGGCCATCCCCGTCCCTCTTCCGTCTTCCGGGCCCCTAAATTCCCTGGCTATCTCCTGGGTGAAGGTCTGGAGCTGCGCCGCCAGATAGTACTTCTCGAAGTCCGGCACAGCGAGCCCCCCCTCGTCCTTCGGCCTCATCAAGGTATTAAGGGCCACCCGTCGTCGGCCCGTTCCCCAGAGGAATCCGACCACCATAGAGCGCAGGCGACGAAACGTGGCCGGTGGGATCCAAATCGGCAAAGTCCGGAAGTAATACAATAACCGGGGAAGCGCCACCATTTTGAGCAGGGCGATGCGTCCCGCCACTGAGAGCGGCAGCGTGGCCCAAAAGTCCATGCTACCTCTGAGAGCTCGAATACAGCGGGCAATGTTCCCATCTAGTAGGTCCGGTTGGTCGTGGTAAACGAATACCCCAAGGTACTTAAAGCAGTCGGGCTCCCATCTGATCTCCCTACGCAGCGCAGGGGCGGGGGTGCCCCTGCGCACTGGAAAGAGACAGGTCTTAGACCAACTCACCTGGAGGCCCGAGACCGCTCCGAACTCCGTAAGCGCCAATTCCGCTCCCCGCAAAGCGTCGACCGGGTCCTCCAGGAAGAGCAGCAGGTCGTCCGCGTATAGCGAGACATAATGCGGGCCCGCAGCCGTCCATAAGCCCGTATAGTGGGCTCCCGAGCGGAGGTGCATCGCCAGTGGCTCCACCGCAAGCGCAAATAGAAGCGGGGATAAGGAGCATCCCTGCCGCGTGCCACGTTCCACCGGATATCGCGACGAAATCAATGGGCCCGATCGGACCCTGGCCGAAGCAGAAGCATATAGAACCGCGGTCCACTGAACAAATCCCTCCCCGAGGCCGAATCTCCGTAACACCGTGCAGAGGTAGTCCCACTCTAGGCTATCAAAAGCCTTCTCCAGGTCCACCGACAAGACCACCGGGGATGGGGCATCCACAAACGGTTCTCCAAGCAAGCGGAACAACCTTCGAATATTCATAGTCGTGTTCCGCCGTGGGATGAAACCGGCCTGGTCCTCATGCACCAGGGAACTCATATGTCCCAGCAGCCTCGAGGCCAAGATGCTGCTCAATATTTTGTAGTCCACCGTCAACATTGATAGGGGACGGTAGGACCCCGGGTCAGATGAGTCACGGCCCGGTTTGAGGAGGGGAACCACCAACGCTTCACACATCGAGCTCGGGAGTCGCCCCAACCTCTTCGCCTCCCTGTAAACCACCAGTAACCGAGGGGCTAAGAGGTCAGCGTAAGCTGCATAGAACTCCACTGGTAGGCCATCCAGGCCCGGGGTCTTGTTCCTCGCCATCCTTTTGATGGCCCCTCGGATCTCCCCCAAATCGATATCGGAACCCAGAATTTTCGCCACTTCCTGTTCTACTGTGCGGAGCTCCAGTGGGCGAAGATAATTATCAAGCCGGTCTGGATCGCGTGCGGAGCGGCTGCGGTATAACCCTTCATAATAATGCCGGAAGCAACTAAGAATCTCCGGTTGGGTGTATACCTCGGTCCCATCTGCCCCACGCATGTTTGTCGTTGTCTGGGACTGGCGCGTAGGGTTGGCCAACCATGCCAGCAACGCACTCGCCCTGTCTCCCTCCGCGATAGACCGGACCGTATAGGCCTTATAATCAAAACAGCGGAGCCGTTCGACCTCCACCGCTACCCTCTCCCTCGCCTCCATCGTTTGTGTTTGCAATTCCGGGTGACCGGGGCGGCTAACTTCAAGCTCGCGGAATGCCCGGTCCGCTGTGTCTAAATCAGCCAGGATAACTCGCCTCATGCCCACCTTCTTAGAGATGCAATAGCCCCTCACCACTACCTTAAAAGCGTCCCATTCGAACGCCCTAGTACTCGCGGAACCGCCGTTGGACGCGAAATAATCCGATATTCTCTCCCCCAGGTCCGCCTTAAAGACACTGTCTTCGAGGATCTCGGGACGCATCTTCCAGGTGGGTACCGCCGGCGTCCCAGGAAACCAGCGAATGTCCAGCAGGAGGGGGTTATGATCCGAGATGGTCCTCGATAAATACTCTGACCGGACCGCTGCCGAAACCAGTTCGGGCGAGCCAAGAAAACCATCTAGCCTGACATGCAACTCATGGAGGCTCGAGAAGTATGAATAATCCCGGGATGCGGGGTGATGCGCCCTCCAAATGTCCGTCAAACCCCAGCGGGTCTGCCAATCCTGACGCCCCTTAGCCGTGCGACGGACCGGGGAGTCGGGGAGCGGGGGATGCGAGCGGTCTATGTCCACATCCACTACGGAATTGAAGTCTCCCCCCAACAGGAGGGGGCCGGCCAAAAAATGGGCCAACGAGCCCGATAACCTGGAAAGGAAGGCAGTCTGGTCTACATTAGGAGCGTACACACAGCAAACGTTCAAGTCCCTCCCTCCTAGAGTGCCTGAGATGGCCACGAAACGCCCCTCTGGGTCCAACACTGTCCTCGTAACCTGGAAGGGGACCCCTGCCCTGATCCATATTAGCGCCCCCCTGGCATACGCTGAGTACGACGTGGAAAAGACCTGCCCCCGCCATCTACGCTGAAGCGCCGCCCCTTCCGCCTTGTTCAGATGCGTTTCCTGCAGCAGCGCCATTTGCACTCCCCTACGCACTAAATAAGCATGGACCTTGTGGCGCCTGGCCATAGTGTGAAGCCCCCTCACGTTCCAAGTAACACATTTCAAATTAGCAACATCAGCCATTGTCCCAGATTGTTCTTGCACAGTCCCCCCATCCGGGTCCCCACAAAGAAAAAGCATCGATCCTCCCAGCGCTGATGGCGGCCATTTTCCCCAACCAAAACCAAACCACCCAAGAACCAACAAAGCCCCCCCCCGCCCCCCCAGAACAGGACCCAAACTACACCATCTAGATCCCATCCAAACCTCGTCGTACATCAACCCCAGAACCCCCACTAGTCCTACGGTCGCCACCGTAGGAAGGCCTTATGGGCCAGGTGCGGGCTGGGCGGAGGCAGTGGGCCCTCGTCGCTCAGGCCACCAGGACTATAACAAGCCCCAACCAGTGTCAAAACCTTCCGGGGCAAAAGCAGAGGCCCCCCAACCCCCTCTCCCTCTTTGTCAGCAATAAAGGACGGCAACCGCCTCCCCCCTGCCGGGCCCCCACCCAACACAAGGCAGCATACCCCGTTACCCTTGTCCATCTAGAAGGTCCTCCACCGATTTCGGTGTAATCACCGGTGTATGGGTACTATCTGCCACTGAGTCCTCCGAGTCCGACGGTGCCCCCTGAGTACCCGGGTTATCTTCCTCCTCGATGGCTACGTCTCTTCCTCCCGACAGTTCCGACAGTGCTTCCAACACTCCCCTCCTTTCCGATGATGTCTCCTCGGTCGATGGCCCTCCGGTGCGGCCGCGACGATTCCTGACCCTTTTGGATCGCCTCCTTAGGTCCGGCTCATCTGCCTGTTGGGACGAGGAGCCAAAACCGTCTTTCCCCGTCCGGTACAGTTCAAGCCAGTCACAGACCTCCTCCGGGGTGTCGAAGAACTGGGTTTTGTCGTCAACAATGATGCGGAGCCTTGCAGGATATAGGAGGGAATATTGAATGCCCTCGCTCCTGAGTTCACGCTTAACCGCTAGGAAGGAGAACCTCTTGCGCTGCGTCTCATAGGTGTAGTCAGGGAAGATGTTGACCTGACTGTTCGCAACTTGGAATGGGCCATTGTGTCTGGCGGCATTAAGGATCAAGTCCCTGTCCCTAAAATGCAGCAACCGTGCCACTACCGGCCTCGGAGTACGTCCCTGCTGTGGGGGCCGTGCTGGGACTCTGTGGGCCCGTTCTAATGTATAGAAGGAGGACAGACCCTCTGGGACCACCGTGTCTCGGAGCCAGGTCTCCAAGTATCGCACCATGTCTCCATCCTCGATCTTTTCCGGCAGGCCCACCACTCGGATGTTGTTCCTCCTGTTGCGGCCTTCCGCATCCTCCGCCCTCCGTTCGAGGGTCTCGATTCGAGATAAGGCGTCCTTTATCGTCGCAGCTAAGGTTCGCTGCGCCGGCTCCAAAGTTCTCACCGTGCCTTCCACCTCCTTGACCCGGTCCGAGAGTTTGCCATGGTCCGCCCTGAGGAGGCCCAGGCTCGTCGCCACCTGAGCAATGTCCTGTTGAAGGGCCGACCTCGTAGCCTCTATCGCCTGCAGGACACGGTCGAACTGTTGTTGCAGTGGCGCACTACCAGAGCATTTTGGGTCTTCGTGCTCCTCCTTGTCCTGGGCTTCAGGGTCCGAGGTGGTCTGAGTGGATCCCTTGGCCCCTTTAGGTTTCCCCATGCTGCTAGGGGCACTCCGTGAAGGTCCCGAAGTGGGTGTCTCCATGCACAGACGTCGATCACGACCTTCCCGGGTGCTTGTCCTCAGTTCGGGTACGGGCGACCTCCTTCTCCAATGCCTGTGGAGACTCCGCCGCTTCGGCTCGCGCCACCGCCACGGCGTCCGAGGGCACCGATGGGGGGCCGGAGACAGCCGTCGCCGAGTCGGGCAGACCCGTTCACCTACAATAGCACCGGGGTGAGGGCCACCAACTCCTTCGGATGATCTGTGGCGCCAGAGTGTCGCGCCTCCCATGTAGTTGGACTGGCCAGGAAGACGTAGACAGTTGCGGAGTCGCGAGGCGGGCCACCGCTTGGATCAGAGGGCGTCCGCTCCCGGTGCCCTCTAGTGCGCGGGCACCCGTCCGGCCTCCCAACCGAGTCCAAATCCGCTGCAAAAGGTCCAATCCTGTAAAGTTTAATGTCCAAAATAACGGAGGATGGCGGAGCCGGGCGCCAGACGACCCCCGCGCCCCCTCTTCAACTCAGTAGTTTCGATCAAGGGGACAAAGGAGTCCGGGCGCCATGTTGGGTCGCACTCCGCAACTCCGCAAACTTCGGTATTTCCTCGGAGCTACCCTCGTCCAAACTCCACCAGGGTTCCCGGCAGGTCGCCGTCGGCACACACAGCAGAATGCGGGGTCTGGGGTGCCCCGCAGCCTCCGAATTTCAGGATAATCTCGGGCTTAGTCCCGGAGCCGAGCTCTCAGGCGACCATCGCCATCGGCGCCCAAGCCACGCCCCCCCGCAACCACAGTACTGATGCAGGGAAGTGTGTACATATATTTCTATTTACATTTTCACAGAGCGATAAATTAAATATTCTGTATGTATAGAGATATGTGCTTGTATCTAAGCCCCTTATTTCACTTAGCCAAAGTTTACATTATTTTCATTACTCATATTTTTTTGCGTATATCTATTATTTTCACGTGCATGTAAACCGATATTAAAAATAACCTAAACATTGCAAAGTAAAATGAAGAACAACAAACGAAAACAAACCTCTCTATACAACAAGCATTGGCATAGCCAATAGGTCTCGCCATTGGGAGCTTATAAGTGTTTAGCAATGCAACAGTTCATGCTGTTGTACCAATGATATTGTGCTGCATAACTAAATAACTTATAAGGTACCTATGCCAATGCTTGTTCATGGAGGTCCTGGAGGTTGTCAACTTAGATATTTGACTTTCGGAGAACTTTCCCGCTGCCCTCACGGTCTCTCCTTGAAGTTCCAGGTTGTCAGGTAAATCTCTTGCGGGAACATTTAACCTTCCTGTCTGAGATGCTGGTTGGACTTCAGCCAGAAGTTGATACCTGCAGCACCATTGTTCACTTATTTTTATTTATTTGTATTTTTGTACAGCGCTGACTCTGTCATTAAGACGTCGGAGAACTTTACACAGTTAAATGGGCATAAGGAGTAGTTACCGGGGAACGGCTATGTGGCACTGAATCCTCAACTAAAACATCTGGGCTACATCACAAAATCAATCAATAGATTTTTAGAGCACTACTTGTCACCCGTGAGAGTATCCAGGCACTTTAGTCTGTAATAAGAGGACATGTAGAATCTTGAAACAATGCATCATATGTGTGTCTTAACTCACATGTAATGCTTCTAGTATTGGAAGTGCATCTGTACTCCTAAAAACTGGTGCAAACAACATCTGATAAAGATTTCATCTGGTGGCTGACTTCAAAAGATACTTATACAGTTTAATGTTTTATACATTTTTTTTAGGGTCTGACCCTACTATGGCACTCAGCTCCTTGAACGACCAGGTGGGTTTACGTTAGGGGTGAGTTTGTCTAGGAAGGGAGTGGTCGGTGTCTCTCTTGACCTCTAGGTTTCAATGATTGGTCTCAAGTAAGGTTGGTTGTGATTGGACCTCTTTTTGTCGGATGAATAAAACATGATTTATTTATTGCCCACATTCTGACATCAATGGACCAGCCATTTTCTGGTTGCTTGTAGACTCTTTTCTGCTCCTAGGAGATAAAACGCAACCTGGTCCTAAGCACGCCAGGGAGATTTTTTTTTCCCTTTATGCAACCACAATGTTAGATATTTATGCACTGTTGTACTTTACATATTTCACATTATTTTTATCCTTTTCTCAGTTGTGATTTTTCGCTTTATTTTTACCTGCAGGACACTGGTTCGCACAGAAATTCTCCCACATAAACGGAGAAACTGATGTGCGCCCTGAGACATTTTTTCCTTCAGTTCGTCTGCTTAAATTATTTTTATTTTATGCGAGGTGCCATTTTCACGCAGGCGACAGGCGAACTGTATTTTGCATAGTATGCATCATTTTCATAAAAAAGACCCATTTTAAGCAATGAAGAATTATGCATCGCCTACTCCGAATATTTAATAAGCTTGCTCACTGTGGAAATATTCTTGCATTTAAAGGAAGGCATCTCTTCCTAGCATATAAAGAGCTGTTCAACTGTAGGTCTTTCCAGCTCGCTGTGGCGAATGGAGCAATCCAGGGTCCTCATTTATGAGGCCTTGTGTCAGTTTTGCGCTTCCGATGCGTCACTTTTTGTGACACATCGGCGGTGTAAATCATGCCTCCTGTTGCGCACGATTTACAAAGTGATGCGTCACTTTGTAAACCCCTGCGCTACATTATACCTGCGTCAGGTATAATGTAGGCAAGGGGGGGCGTTCCCCCGCAAAAAGCCTCGTAGAAGTGACGCAGTGAAATCTATGAGATTTCACTGCGTCCCTTCTAGGACGCCGTTGCGTTAAAATCTTGCGCCTGCCTCACAGCAGGCGTAAGACTGACGCAGGCACTTTCACATGGGGCCTGCCCCATGTGAAAGGACGCATTGCTGGAGTTGCGTCACTTTTGTGACACACTCCAGCAATGCGTCACTTTTGCGCTTACAGATACGTCAGAAATACGGACGTATCTGTAACTCCTTGCGACATGGTGCGTCATACATTAAATATGACGCATCAGATATGTCACAAGGAGTGCGCACTGAGAAGTGATGCATCGCTGCTTTCATGCAGCAATGCGTTCTTTCTCATAAATGAGGCCCCAGGCTCTTAGATTTTGGTGCTAGTATTAAATCTGCAAGCTTCAGGTTTCATCTGGTTAGTTTTAAGCATTTAATGTCCTATTCCTGGGTTATTATATTTCATTGAATCAATTTATAGAAAGAGATTACATAAGATCAGTTTGAATCTTCACTGCACATGTCTCTGTAAAAATAGGCAGATTTTTTAATCTTCCAAATAGTTTTTTTTCAGATTTAAGAAATTCTGAGGATTTCACAGGATTTTTACATTTTTTATTAATGTTCTTAACAATTTGTTTTACCAAATTTTCCGGCCCTGTTCCTGCCTCCTTCTGCCCCACTTCTGAAAAACTGCTGACTCTAAATTATGGAGAGCCAGAATCCTTGCTCTCCAATTTACAAAAGTTGGAGTCTCAGGACTAATCCATTCCTATGTTATACAGAGTCGTACTAGAGACATAGAGATACAGACAAGGGCAGATGCATTTCTTGATCTCTCCAGTGCACAATTACTCTCACACCCAAAAATAACAAGCTCGGCGGAGAGAACAGCCGGAAATTTCAATCTAGAATTGATAAATAGTTCTACCGCCTGAAGAAATGTGGTAAGGGTAGGGCATTCAAAAAACATATGTACATCATTAGCCTCTACCAAGCCACACCTTGGACAACAATGACCCCCTCTCCCTACCCATTTAAAAATGTTGGCTGGTGTGTAGTGGAGATCGAATAATGCCATATAGCTTTGAGAACGTAGACTTCCTGATATTAGGACACTATTTGATCGTTCCAAAGCCAGGGAAATATCTAGCCCTACCTTACCCAATTTTAACTCCCTTTTAACGTTTTGAGTAGAAAGGTCATCCGGAAGGCCTGAGAGTAAATGCTGATACAGTATACCTATTCTTGATCGCCTCAAAATCAATTCCATCAATAAATTCTTTCAAAATAAGCTGGATTTTTGAACCTTCAATTGATCCACAAAACTTCGAATATGTAGATACTTAAAAAATGTGTGAGTATTTAAAGAAAACCTATCCTTTAAGAATAAAAAAGTGGCCATAGATCCATCGGACCCTAAATCGCCCAAGGACATTATTCCCTTCGTCATCCAGTTAAATGTGACGTGATCCTGAAATATATGGGGTAAAAATCTAGCTGCATCCAAAGGTGTGTAGTAATTAAGATTAGGAATAGACCATTTGCGCCGGACCTTGCGTCAAACTGTAAACATTGCTATAACCACCTTGAACTTCGTTTTCTTGTAGTAGCTAGGTTCCAAAACCCGTAATAAAATCCCCTTCGCATCTTCCCCCAGCCCTATTTCAAAAATGGAAGGACTACAGTGAGATGGCAACAATGCTCTGTCCCCAAATAGTGGTGTAGCAAAATGCTGACGAAAAGCTGACCACCAATACAACACCAAATTAGGCACAGACCATCCTCCTCGATCACGCAATAGATGCCTCCACTTGGCCGCTCTCCGGGGTTGATGATACCCCCAAAGGAATCTATTACAGCATCTATCAGCGTAACTGAGGCTGGCTTGGGAGAACTCCAACGGAATGGTTCTGAATAGGTACAGGAACTTCACTGCACATGTCTCTGTGGAAATAGGCAGATTTTTTAATCTTCCAAATAGTTGGTACATTTTGGAGGTTTTTTTCCAGATTTTAGAAATTCTGAAGATTTCATATGATTTTTACATTTAAAAAAAAAAATTCTTAACAATTTGTTTTACCTCTGCCACCAAGTAGAGTGACAGCCTTCAATTGCACCAGAAAGTAATAAGGAATGCCTGGAGTCAAGCAGGCATGGCTCTTAAGGCAGCTAAAGGCTGCACTGACTGAGAATGTAAATATTGTAATGGCAGCACAGCTGAGTGGATGGCTAGGTTGAGCGTGGTAGTCACACTGGGTCACTACTCACTACTAGGATCCCGCCCACCAGTTAGAGTGACTCTGGCACCGGGGGAAGGTTCATTCCTATCCCAGATGACCGAAACATGTTAAGACGTGGGTGTTTAGAAGTGCAATAACAAGCAAAGGACTTGGTAAGTAAGGTAAAGTGTAAGGTGGCGCACAGTCAGGGTCAAACTGGGTAAGAAAATAGGCTGTGCACCATAATACAAGTGGGCCAGATTAGCGAATCAGAGAGCTAAAAAACAAAGTGTCCCATGTTTGTAAATCCGGGCAGTTATGAACTTGTTGACACATGTATTATAGATGGCTTTCAAGGGATGGGAGACTGTATGCATTTAAGCCTGTTGTAGGCAATGTTTGCGGTAATAGCAGGGAAATCAAAAGTAACAACCATTGGCAAAACCAATAGGTCTTGGTGGTGCTACATCTAGTGGATTGAATTATTTTAGCATGTTGTAAAACTTTTGTGCAAGAGGATTGTTATATTATATTATACAGTATTATATATTATTGTATAGTATTATATTATAATATCTCATATTATATTATATTATATTATATGATATTATATTATATTATATTATATTGTTTTGTATTGCATTATAATACATGAGATTCTGTAATCCCTATAAAAACAGCAGTCTCTGATTTCTTTATAATCGGCAATGTATGACACACCCAGTCGCCGACTATAAAGAAACTGACTATTCTAAGTTACTACAGTCAACAATGGCTTTTGCCTGAGCCAGCAACCGAGGTCAAAGGCAGGTCATAACATGGAGCAAACTTAAAGCCATTGTTTAAAGCAACGAAAACAGAACAATGTTTTGCTGTATTTTAATAGCTTACAATGTTAAGCAGAGTGAATATGTTTATTGTTTGCACTCCATAGATAGAGAAAGCCTAGAATCTTTGCACATGTTTCTAAACATTACGAGCTACAGAAGCTTTTTTTGTTTTTTTAAACCTCACTTGTAATGTACTGTTTCTAATATTTGTTTGTCATGAATAACAGGTTTTTGGTGTTTTTAATTTTGCACTAGTTTTTATTTGTATTCTTCATGTTTGCAAACATGTTCGCTCTTTCAAATGAAAGAGCTATGCATCAAGGTTTTAAATCATTTATGGGAAAGGTGATGGTGGGACCATGTATTATATGAGGTAAAGTACCCCCTGGAGTATATGATAAGGATATTGCAAGTCACATCAGAGTTCCATCCATACTAATATAATAAAGTGAGAGCCCAAACCTTTGAGGCGGGTAATCTCAGGAACCACAGCACCAATCGCAACACCCAATCCAGCGTTGGAAAGGGCAGTTGCAGCAGAAGGACATAGGCTATGCAGACGCCCACCATATACATTTAAAAGGTAAAATAACCGTGCCAGCAAAGTAGTCCCTTGTGGGCGTGTCTGCGTTGTGCGCGTGTGCTGGGGGCGTGACAAGCGCTGGGGGCATGAGGTACGTTCCTCCTTTCATGCCATGTCTCATATTGTGTGCTAATCCCACCCTGCTCCCTTTAAATACCCCTGCACCCCATAATCCTAACCCACCCTTACTCCTTAAAATACCCCAACACCCTTAAACACTAACCCGTCTTAACCCTATAAATATACCCTGTACCCCAAAACCCAAACCTATCCCTAAACCCTAAAGAATACCCCTGTACCCCAAAACCAAAACCTAGCCCTGAACCCTATAAATACCCCTGTACCTCAAAACCCAAACCTACCCATGATCCCTAAAAATACCCCTGTACCCCAAAAACCGCTATACCTAGAGAGGCTAAAGACAAAACCACCAGCAATCAGGAGAAAATCACCAACTGCCTCCTAATCAACTGCAGATCGGCCTCACTACATGCAACGGACTTAGCCGAAGCTATCCTCACACATTACATTGACGTTGCGTTCCTCACGGAGACCTGGCTAAACAAGGCATCTCTTCCCTGCCTTGACATGCTGGTACCTCCTGGTTTCTCCCTCATCTCCAAAGACAGGATTGATCAACGAGGAGGTGGGGTTGCTATCCTCCACAAGGTCAGCTGGAGCATCACAGAAACCTCCTCCTTCGAGTACAACTCATTCGAATATCTATCCGCTGTCATCAAAACCA
Organism: Lissotriton vulgaris; assembly: GCF_964263255.1. NCBI lineage: Eukaryota > Metazoa > Chordata > Amphibia > Caudata > Salamandridae > Lissotriton > Lissotriton vulgaris. Next base: position 1,316,203 of record NW_028243158.1, read on the forward strand.
AAGACAACGACTCTCTACTGTGTCATCTACTCTATCACCCCCCGGGCAGAAACAACGAGTTTGGAGATCAACTATCCAACCTGATTGCACAAGTCGCCCTCGGTGATTCCAACAACATAATTCTTGGTGACCTGAATCTCCGATGGAACGAAATCCACAACCCTCTAATCAAATCGCTATCCAGCCTCCTCGCCGACAACAACCTTACTCAACATTGCACTGAGGAGACGCACTACAAAGGAGCCACACTGGACGCCATCATCGCACAAAAGAACTCAATCACGATCAACCACATACTACCTGTTGACTGGTCAGATCATCATATGATCCTATTTCACATCAATCACCCCATCATCCCGCTCAAACCTCCCCAAGACCCCCCCAAATGGTCAAGAAACCTCTCCCAAGTACCCCAAGACATTCTAGAAGGTCAACTAAGTTCACTTCTTCCAGACAACTCTTTGCACCTCTCGACCAATGATCTCATCGACCACTACAACTCCGAGCTAGTCTCCATTCTCGATAATCTAGCTCCACTAAAGCTCAAAAGAAGCCGTGCCACCCCTTCTAGAGCCTGGTTCAATGCGGACCTCAACGCAGAAAGAAGATCCTTGAGAGCCAAAGAAAGAAAGTGGAGAAACAACCCAACAGCCATCCTTCGCTTACAACTAAAAACAGCACGCAGGAAATACAACAACCACATCAAAAACAAGAAATCCAGCTTCTTCCGAGAGGCACTAGCCAATTCCAAAAACAGACCTAAGGAGCTCTACAACATTATCAGACGTCAAACATCCAAGCCTCTGCCCTCACCCCTGCAGGAGTCCAAAGAACTATGCGATAACTTCGCCCCCTTCTTCAACGATAAAGTCTTAAAAATCGAATTATCTCTAGACATCAACAACTCACACCTCCTGAAGAACAACGCGGCCATCCCACAGGCCCTACCATCCGGCTCCTCCCCCCTCCGTTGGCTAAGCTTTCGCCACGTGCAGGAAACTGAGATAATCTCGTTGATCTCGACCTCCAAACCATCAGCTCACATCTCAGACCCCATTCCCCCCTCACTAATCAAAAAAATTAAGCTCACCTTAGCACCTATCTGGGGCAAAATCATAAACAGCTCCCTACAAAGCGGAGTGGTCCCCGACTGTCTAAAAATGGGTCAAGTCACCCCTTTGCTGAAAAAACCCGGTCTTGACTCTACTGACTTGAACAATTTCAGACCGATATCTAACCTCCCTCTACTTGCCAAAACACTGGAACGATGCGTTCTCCTGCAATTGACTCATCATCTGGATAACATCAATCTCCTAGACCCCCTCCAATCCGGCTTCAGACAAGGCCGCAGCACAGAAACCGCGATGGTGAACATCATAGACGATATTCACGGTTCCCTTGACGCTGACAAATGCTGCCTCCTCATACTCCTTGATTTATCTGCAGCTTTCGACACGGTGGACCATAAGCTCCTCATCAAGACTCTGCAAGTAAGAGCTGGCCTCGGCGAGGTAGTTCTCGATTGGTTTTCCTCCTTTCTACACAACCGCTCGCAAATAATAAAAATGAAGAACTTCACCTCCGAATCCCAGCAAGTCAACAGGGGTGTCCCCCAAGGATCAGTACTTTCTCCTCAGCTCTTCAACATCTATATGGAACCGCTCGCCAAACTACTCAGGAATGCCAATATCCACTTCCACCTCTACGCGGATGACACACAGATCTACCTGGAAACCTCTTCAATTAACGACATCCACCGAGTAAATGCCGTCTTAAATGATGTCCAAGATTGGCTGACAAAGAATCACCTGAAACTCAATCCCGACAAGACCGAAACTCTTCTCATCTCAAACAAAGAAGACAACCCTCAAATCATCGAGTGGCTGAAGTCGATCGATGCTCTTAAAGGTTCTCTCACGCTAGCTGATTCCGTAAAATCTCTGGGCTTCACCTTAGACCCCAAACTAACCTTGACAAACCACATTAAGAACTCGGCAAAAAGCGCATTCTTTAACCTCAGACTGCTGAACAAAATCAAACCCTTCATTCCCAACAAGGACCTCAAACTAGCCACGCAATCTCTAGTTTTATCTAGACTGGACTATGGGAACTCAATCCTAACAGGCATCCCCAAATCACACCTGGCTCCATTAAAAACAACATTGCATGCGGCAGCAAGAATGATCACAGGATGCAAAAAATCCGACCACATCTCCCCTGCACTCAAAGAACTTGAATGGCTCCCGGTGGATATGCGTAGCACCTTCAGAACGACCTGTCTAACCCACAAGGCCCTCCACACCGGAAAACCAGAATACCTGGCAAACAAACTCACAAAAGCTGGCCAAAGTAGAATCTTGAGAAGCTCTAACTCCCTGCTGCTCATCCTACCAAAAACCAGAAAGAAGAAAACTGCAGACTGCTCCTTCTCAGGAAATGCCCCCAAAATATGGAACTCTATCCCCCCGCATATCAGAACCATACCGTCCTATGCGGAATTCAAGAGCCAACTCAAATCCTTGTTCCTCATCCGTTCCCTAGGTCCTGGGTAACTAGGATCAACATCCATCCCCAGAACTATGTGAGAACTCTGTATCCTATTGCCAAGAAGTCCTACTGTACGAACTTCTCCTCTCCCCTAACTGTCATTTGATGATCACCTTTATTTGTTACTTGTCTTTTTGTCCATGCCTTTACTGTAAAGCGCTCTGCTACCTTCGGGTCTTGTTAGCGCTATAGAAAACTTCTAAATAAATAAATAATAATAATAATAACTCTAAAAATACCACTGTACCCCAAAACCCAAACCTACCCCTGAACCCTAAAAATACCCCTATACCCCAAAACCCAAACCTAGCCCTGAACCCTAAAAATACCCCTGTACCCCAAAACCCATACCTATCCCTAAACCCTAAAACTACCCCTGTACCCCATAACCCAAAACTATATCTGAACGCTTAAAATACCCAAACACCAAAAAAATTTATACCTCAGTACCCCTAAATATATACACCTATACACATACTTACCTTATCCAAACATTAAAAAAAATACATGCTTTTACCGTTCATGCATTTACAATGAATTTGCGGAGTCATGGTACTTTCGTAATGAAAGTATGCGGAGTGATGGTATGCGGAAATAAAGTTGCGGAATAATGGGTGTTTACCCTTCCCCGGTAAGTACATTGGTGGCACGGCGGCCCACATCTCCAGCAACATACTCATATTTTTTCACCACTCATTTGAAAAATGCGCAGGTCTGTCTCAATGATGGCCAGCACCGACATACACTTTTAGACACACCTCCCGCCACAAGTTCTAGAATTGCGAACTTTAGAGCTGGGGAGCTACGTTCGAATCTCAGCGTCAGCTCAACATCCTGAGATTCCAGGCAAATCGCTTTGCCTCCCCGTGCCTACCACAAATGAATGTGTTCTTATGTAATGTAAATTGTGCTCATGCCATGTTGTCAAGTTTGCGCTATATAATATTGCAAGGAAAAATAAAGTAGGGAAACTCGAGTTCACACACTACTCTTAAGTGCATCAGCAGTGCACTGTGAATCGGAGCGTTTCACAGGCCTGTCACAGATAAGAAATGCTATCAAAACGAAATCCTACAAAACAATATACTACTAGCCGGCAGCAATTCATACCCGGACAACGTCGGGACGGGCTGCTGGTAACCTTATAAAGGAACTGAGTGCTTGGCCTCGTTCCTCTATATGGTTAAGGGCTCTGAGACTTGCAATATCCTTATAATGTACGACACAGGGTACAATATACCTTATATATTAATATTATAATATGATTGGATAATAACTTTTTTATGGTATGATATAGCCTGTCATTGTATAGTATAGTGTGATATGGTATAGTAGGGTATGGTATAGCCTATCATGGTATGGTATGGTATGTCCTGTCATTGCATAATATGGTATGGTACTGCTTGCCATTATATAGTTTATGTTGTATGCTATATCATTGTATAGTATGGTATGGCCTGCCATTGTATAATATAGTATGGTATGGTATGGTATTGTATGGTATGGTATGGGATGGTATAATCTATCATTGTATATGGTTTTGGATGGTATGCCATTGCATGGCAGGGTATCATATAGTCATCTTTGTTACAATGTACACATTAAGCTGGTTAAGGGGGAGGAAGAGCAATGGGAGAGGCCAAACAAGCAGAAAAAAATGTACATAAAAAAACCTTTATAATATAATGGTATTTTCTTGCTAGAATGTTTTTCCCATCCCATAATCGAGCAAATATAAACCCAATTAATACTCATTTTTTTTTGCATGTAACATTTTAATCATGCCCAAGACATCCTATAAATCATGAAATATCTACCAAAACTCACCCTTTCTTACAAACTAGACGCAATAGCGCAAAGCCGTACATTCTTACGAAGTGCTGCAAGCAAAAGAAAAGAAAGGGCTGAGACAAAAAGCTCAAGCAGGGGAAGGACACTCCCAAAAAACAGGAGCAGGACTTTGTCCATGCTGCAGGGACAAGGGAAACACACAAACAGAAAGTGAAGCAAAAGCAAAGCCAGCATGTGCTGACCAAACAGGAGCCAGCAAAAAAGACTGACAATGAAGGCAACCAATGGTAATTAAAAGGCGGGGTCTAAGCCCCTTGCAAGGAAAATAAATGGTCTGCAAGCGACACCGTGTGTGCTGTCTCAGTTGAGTCTTAAAAAACGCTCCCCTATCGATAAAACAGACCCACAAACAGCCAAATAAAGAGCCCATGCCCTGACCTGTGTGGCCAGTCTTTGGGCACTGCCTGATAGCCCTGTAGGCCAATCCATCCTGCATACAGTGCCCGGCATCAAAACAAAGAGAGGCGTCAAAACAAAGAGAGACGTGCGCTTTACAGAACCTTCAGCAACATCAAGCACAAAGAGCCTGAGGAGAATGTGCGTGATTATCCAGCGAAAATATCTATTAATTAGCTCGATTCCTAAACATTCGGGGATGGTATAAATATAAACAAACACAGCTGACATTTGGCATTAAATGAAGAAAAATGAATATATTTTTACAGTAGTTGTAACCGATGCCTTAGGGTTCTAGTTTTTTCCTGTGTACAGTGCTGTGGAATCACACCTCTCCTGCAGAAACCGAGGACAGGTGTGATGTATGGCCCCAGAGGTTATGAATACTTATATCTTCATGTAGGCTGCAGCGAGGCCCTGGCCCCCTGGGGAGAAGCCCTGCTGACACTGGCTTGTGCTTATGCTGGCTGCAGAATGTTAATCACATTCATGACATACAAATACATGTTCTGCTGCTGTTTGCATTATGGAGACTCCAGCTCAGAAAGAGAGTAATGCTGACCTTTCTGTGCGCCTCAGCATCATAGGTCAGTTTGATGTGATGAGCAGAGAGGCGGCTCCATCACTGGGGGGGGTCCCATGTTTTACTCACTGAGCAGAAGAGCGCACAGGGTGCAAGGTAAACATGGGGGAGGAGAAAAGAAAATGTGCTTCCAGTTTATGCATCTAAGATTCATCCTGGGGCATCAGACAATACTTGTAATGTCCAGGAATTGATTTTCCACTAAAGATGTTTTATGGACTGAATGTAAATCTCCAGATTCCATTCATGTGCACTGCCACCCACAATGAATGAGTTATGTCCTTTGTCTTTTGGTTGCATGTCAGATATTGAGAACAGACATACTGTCTGACATAAATATTGTGGCCTAAATATCATTTACAAAACTATTCCTCCATTGGGTGTGGATTTTCTAATATTAACTCCAGTGGGGCGATCATTTTTGTGTGATGAAATTTTGGCCAGGATATTGGGGTACCACAGCATCTAAAGTGGCTCAGATTTAAAAAATCAATGGGAGGCAGCAGGAGAAGTTTTTGGGTAAGATGCTTGTTATTTATTTATTTTTTTGAAAATTCTTTTTATTGTTGCCTCAGACGAATCATAATTGCAAAAAGACAAGACATCACGAAGGAGCGTCAACATTCCGCTCTCCCCGTCATTTCGCAACTTTGTTTAAATCAAGACACATCATATTCATCATGTTGAACTTATTTTTGCGTTTTTACCCGAAACTCCCCCCCCCATCAACTGCACGAAAAGACGTCAACTGTAGAACACCATTTTGAAGACCCCCCCCGCCCCTCTCCTCCCCCCTCAAGCAGCGTGACACCCTTCTCCACCACCCCCCGACCCCCTAGTCCACTTCAGCCCTCTATTACTATGCAACATTTGTTGTAGTCAATCCCGTGGCCCGAACCCTCTGAGAGTAGTTATACATGCATCACTAGGAAAACGCACCACCCCGATATCCCACCCGACATCCCGCCCTCCAATCCTGACAGTTCCTAGCCTCCTACTCCAACCCATGGTAGTGCCTCCACTTGGCCCATATTTTTCGGAATTTTCGAGGGCACCCTCTAGCTTTGTAGGTAACCCGTTCAGCTGCCATGTACAAATCTAAACCCCTTCTCCAGTCTTCCAGGTTAGGTTTCCCAGGCGCCCCCCAGAGTCTCGCTATGTCTCTCTTCGCGACTACCAGAGCCAACAGCAGGAAAATGAGTAGGTGGCGTGTGAGGTCTACCTCCTTTGACATGCCTAAAAGCGCCAGTTTGGGGTCCTTAGGCACATTTACCTCCAGAATCGCACCCAATTCACTAAAGACCTCATCCCAGTATTCCTGAATCACTGTACACCCCCAAATGATATGGAAGAAATCGCCTGTGTGGTGGTGGCATCGTAGGCAAGTAGTGTCGGCAGTCCTCCCCATCCGAAAGAGTCTTACCCTGTCAAAATAGGCCCGATGTAGAACTTTAAACTGTATGAGACGGAGCCTCGATTTTATGGCCACTTCTTGCGGGTGCATGAGGATGAGTTCCCAATCCAGGTTCTCCAGGGTGCCCACATCTGCCTCCCACCTCTCCCTAAGAGCCTGCAGATCACCCAACATGTTATTTGTCAGTGTTTTGTATGTCATAGACACCGCCCCCCTCTGTATCTGTTCCTGCAGTAAACGGCCCTCAAGTGGTGCAAACTGTGGTATGCCTGTGAGAGATATGTTCTGTGCCCCCCACGCATGCCGAAACTGTAGGTATTTGTAGTATTGGGTTTTCTGGAGGCCAAAGTCGAGCTGTAGTGCCTGGAAAGTTTTTAATTCCCCCCTTGCTATTACATCCCCTACTGTGGAAATGCCGATATCGTCCCACCTTTGAAAGTCTCTCAGTTTGTTCAGCTCAGCCAGCCACCTACAAGACCATAGTGGTGTTTGGCGGGTGGGCCTCTCATTCCAGCCCATTCTTACAGTCGCTCTGCGCCACGCCGACAGGGTAATCCTGGTCGCAGGGAGGAGCTGGTGGCCCCCCTTCCCCCCATACAAGAAATGCAGCACCGTCTTATTCCCCCATTTGGATCTCTCTAGTGCATAGGTAGGGTGATCAGCCGGGGCATGTATCCAATCATTGATCGGGGTAAGGTGTTCTGACCAGTAGTAGGCCTCCAGATTAGGAAGCGAGATTCCCCCACTATATTGGTGGCGCTCTAGAGTCGTGAGTGCCACCCGGGGCTGCTTCCCCAGCCACAAGAAGGAGCGGAGATCGGCGTGAATTTTGTTCACGGTCATGGCCGGCAGGGGATAATACTCATTTTGGAGTGCATACAGGAACTTCGGTAGCAGGATCATTTTATAGAGGGCAGCACGGCCTAAGATGGTGAGCGGGAGCGGTCTCCACCGATCCATCTCCGCCTTCGCTGCCACCATTACTCTATTGACATTGTCTGCGTAGGAGCGTTGCCTATCTAGGGTGATAAAGACCCCCAAGTACCGAAAGCCTTCCGTGGTGTGTATGAGTAACTCGGGCAGGCACTCCCCCCGTGGAGCACCCTGCGGGTCGTAGAGGACCGATTTGTGCCAGTTTATAGTGTGTCCGGCTACTGCCCCAAAGTCACCTAGTTCCTTGAATAAGGCCGGGATTGTCCTAGCCGGGTTTGTCATGTATAGCAGCACATCATCTGCATACAGCGAGATCTTCTCCTGGTCGGTGTCCGAGTCCCCCCAATGAAATCCAGCTATAGCTCGATTACGCCGGATACGGATCGCCAGGATCTCAATCGTGAGGGTAAAGAGGAGTGGGGATAGCGGGCACCCCTGGCGGGTCCCCCGCTCTATCGCGAGCTCTCTCGACATTCGCCCGTTGATCCGCACTCGAGCCCTAGGGTTCGAATATAAAAGCCGCACCCAATGCTGGAATTTGGGCCAAAACCCGAAACGTTCAAGGGTCCCCGTCAGGAAGGGCCAATGGACCGCATCGAATGCCTTCTCTGCGTCCAGGGAGAGGAACCAGTGTGGCTCACTTCTTTCACAAACTTCCTGGAGCCAGTTGTGGGTACGCCGTAAATTAAGTTTGGTAGCCCTGTCCGGTAGGAAACCGGACTGGTCCGGATGTACTAATTCCTTGATGACCTGCCGTAGGCGTCTCGCCAGGATAGTGGCCAGAATTTTAGTCTCAATATTCAGAAGGGAGATCGGGCGGTAGGAGGAACAGTCCTCCCTGGGCTTGCCCTCCTTGTGGATCGGGACTATGGTAGCTAAGACCAGGTCCGGCGGGAGACTCCCTGAGTCATACGCATCTGTGTAGAGCGACTTCAAGTGGCGTGAAAGGAGGTCTCCCGTCCGCTTGAAGAACTCCGCCGGAAAACCATTGAGCCCCGGGGATTTCCCCGGTTTCAGCGCAGCCATCGCCTCCGCGATTTCATCCAATGACAGGTCGGCTTCCAGAGCCTCACTATCTTCGGCAGTCAACTGCGGGACTTCCATGTCGCCCAAGTACCACTGCACCACCTCGCAGTCCCCCAGGTCCCTAGCCCTGTAAAAGTCCTCGAAATAGGTCGCAAATGCGTCTGCTATGGTGTCATCCGATGACGCCCGCGCACCGCCAGGGAGCTCGATCCAATCCACCCACCTGGCCGCTCGCTCCCGCCTACTCAACCACGCCATGAGTTTCCCGGATTTGTCGCCAACATCATACAGGCGATGTAAGGTAGCCAGCGCCTGCGTACGCGCTTCGTCCGTGATTAGTTCCCTGTACAGCCTCTGAGTGTCCAGCAGTTTTCTAAGGCGTGCCTCCCCCTTCATTCTGTGGTATTCGGCCTCTTGAGTTAAAATGCTTGCCTCTTCATTTGCTATTGCCTCAGTACGTTTCCTTCTGGCCTCCCCCACCCTGGATTGGAAGCGGTCTCTCAATACGGTTTTCATGGCTTCCCACAGTGTAGCCCCGGACTGCACTGATCCCTCGTTTTCCGCCATATAGACTCTTATATCCGCTCTAATGCCCCATAAAATCTCAGGAGTTTGTATATCCCATGACGACATATGCCACTGTGCCTGTCCTCTCCCCCTTTCCCGCCCAATGTGTGCGAACAGCGGGGAATGGTCCGAAATACCCCTCGCCCTGTACTCTGCTGAGTCCCCCGTCGAGAGTTCCTGTCTAGAAGTGAATATATAATCTAGCCTAGAGAAGACTTTGTGGGCCCCAGAGTAGAAGGAGTACTCTTCCTGCGCAGGATGGAGCCAACGCCATACATCGGTGAGACCGATGGTATCCATTCTACGCGCCAGAGCTGTCTCTGCACCCACTGTGTGAGGGTTCCCAGATCTATCACGTGTCGTGCACATCACATCATTAAAATCCCCACCCATGATCTGAACCGTGTCAGCCGTGTCTAGAAGTATGTTCGTGATCTCCTGCATCGTTCGTGATTGCAATTTGGGTGGAGCATAGACTGACAACAGCGTGTACCTGCGCCTCCTCCATGTCCCCTGCACCCCGGCAAATGTACCCTGTGGGTCCAACCATGTGCGTGTCACCGTAAAGGGCGTCGTTTTCCTAATGAGAATTGCGGTTCCCCGGGAGTCTGTAGTGTACCCCGCGTGTGCCAAGACCATGTACTGCCCGCGTGCTATAAAAGCACAGTGATTCCCCCTCAAATGGGTTTCCTGGAGGAAAATGATGTCCGGTGCTAAGCGCTTAATATAGGCAGTAACCAGGCTTCCCTTAATTTTGGAACCCAGGACGTTCACATTCCAAGTTAGCGCCGTAACCCCAGCGCCATTCAGGCGTGGTTCAGCTAGTGTACTTGCCATTGCATTTTACGAGTACCATCGAGTACTGGACCCCAGGGCCAGGGTGTTAGCAAGGGTAAACTGTCTCGAACTCGTTGCTTCACACACAACTGCCTCTCCCCCCCCAACTTCCCCACACCCCAACATGAGGTAATAACAACACCAACGTACCCCTCCCGCCCCCACCCCACCTCCCTCCCCTTCCAGCTGCGCCCCAACATGGGACCAAACCATCAATGGGAGCAGGTCAGTCGCCCTCCCGCACATCCCTCCCCAACCTAAACAGCAGTTAGATCAAACAATGAGGAAAGAAAAGTGTGAGGGGGGTTGTGCCAACTTGCGTGCTCCATTGCGCCGAGCTACACATAACAATGTTCATGAATGGGAGTCTTGTGTGTCTGTGGTCAGGCCATGGCCCGACAGGTCCTGTTCCATCTGACGGATCTCCTTCGCCAATGGGTGCAATGATTCGCTCAAGAGTTCCATATCTTCCTCACCGGACGATGGGCCTTCCGACTCCTCCACGTCGTCTCCCTCCGAACGTACTCCCTTCCGCAGTCCACTAAACCGCGAGCCTGGCGCAGGGTCAGGGGACTCCGATCTGCCGTCCCTCATGTTCGCCGACCCCCGGGTCCTATATGGCGTAGCAGCAGCCTTGTGTTGGGTCCTCCGCGGCCTCTGTCTCTGTGGCTTCGGCAATACCCATCTCGACTTACTCCTCACTGTTTTGTCCATCGCCTCCCGGCTAGCCACCTCTCGGCTATTCAGGATGGGGCGCTCTTCCAGCCACTGCCATGCTTCCTCAGGATGGGTAAAAAAGATAGCTTTGTCTTTATAGATCACTTTCAACTTGGCGGGAAAGAGAAGCATGTACTTGATTTGCAGGGATCTCAGCTTAGCTTTCACCGAGTCATAGGAGCGGCGTTGTTTTGATACCTCCTGGCTGTAATCTGGGAAGATCATTATCGTTGCGTTCTCCAGACGGATCTCCCCCAAGGTCCGGGCTTCCCTGAGGATCAGGTCCCTGTCGGCAAAGTTTAGGAAGCGTGCGATGACCGGCCGAGGTCTCGCTCCCTCCGGGGGTTTGGCCAAGAGCGCCCTGTGCGCCCGCTCGATTATGAAGCAGGGAGAAAATGGCGCCGTCGGGAAGGTATTCTTGAGCCAACTGAGCAGGAAGGCGGCCATGTCCTTGCCCTCAATCCCTTCTCTGAACCCCACAAAGCGGAGGTTATTGCGCCTGGACCTGTTTTCCGCATCGTCCACCTTCCATTGGAGATGGCGGTGCGCAGCCTGGAGCTCAGCCATGTCCTTCTTGAGCGTATTAATCGACTCCCCGTCTTCCTTTAACTTGTCCTCCGCGGCCGTTACCCTCTCGTTCAAGTTCCGAAAGTCCTGTCGCAACAGCGTCACCTTCGCTCCCACTTCTCCGATCTTTGTCTCCAGAGCTGATCGCGACGCCTGAATGTCCGTTCTGGATGCTTGAATGGCCTCCAGCAACACGGCCATATCGGGGCGGGAGCCTGGTTGATCCGCCCCGGTTCGCGGAGCCGCGAAATTGTCCATGGGGCCCTGCCTCGTACTCTTGGGAACCAGATCCTTCTTCCCCATGGTCACCACGTGTGAAGGCCCGGCTGGTTGCCCTGAAGGGAATGTCCCAGTGCCTGGGGCCTATACGGTACAGGGGTGCCAGAGGGCCACGCGGTTGCCCGCCGCTGTTACCAGCTGGGCGCGGACCGTTGGTTGTTGCGGGCGGGCGACTACCAGAGGGAGTCCAATCGTATCTAGGCTCGGTATGGCTCCCCAGTTGCGCCGCCCCGGTCCTCGGCGTCCGGGCGACCTGTATCACTCCGCCACGATGTCGTCCTCACCCAGCCACGATATGGGGGGGGGAGGCAGCTTCCGACGGCCACCGCGCCTCCGGGATCGGGACACCAGTCCGGCTTGTTCCACTACGCACCTCCGTCCCCTACCAGGCCAGCGCCCGGCCCGCCGAATCTCGCAGTGAGCCCCCTCCAGCTCAGTACTCTCCGCCGGCCGCCATATTGGGGTGGGAGACCATTCCCCTTCGATCTTCCAGTCCGGCCCCGGTTTGCTCTCCACTGGTACGCTGTACGCCCCGACCGTGAGGGGGTCCCAGGACGCCCTGTCGCGCATCCCGTCGGGCAGCCTGCCTGGCGTAGCTTCAGGGATCTCTTTGTCCTCCGCGCCTCGCGGCCGCCATCATGGCCGCCCTCTCTCCGATGTCGTCTCCGGGCTCGCCGAACGCCAGAAAAAGCCTCTCTACCACTCAGACGGCATTCGCTTCAGTAGTCGCAAAGGTTTAGCTTCAAGCTGGTGGGATTTCAAGCTCGATGTTGAGGATTTAAGGCGGATGATGGGGCAACTCGGCCGGAGCTCCGGCGAGGCACGTCTAGTCGGCCATGCTGTTGGCCACGCCCCCAGATGCTTGTTATTTTATGTTATGTTATGTTGTGTTGTGGTATGTTATGTTATGTTATGTTATGTTATGTTATGTTATGTTATGTTATGTTATGTTATGTTAAATGAGTTTATATAGCACACAGCTGCCTCAGCAAAGAGGCGTCCCGGACCATGACAGGTCTGCATGACAGGTCTGCAGGCAAAGCTCACTGTGTGATTTATAAAAAGGTAACGCATATAGCTTAGAAACTACATGATAAGAGAACCTCCCATGCATAAAACTTCTAAGAGGTAATTGAAATGGATTGGGAGCTTGACACATTGGATGCTGACGTGGCTTCAAATGTCAATCCTATTTGACCCTGAAAATCAGACAAAGGCTGAAAACAATGTTGATGGTGCAGTTACCATGGACCCCTGCCGTTCCCACCGCTTCACTTTCAGAACAGCTTTTAACGTTGAGTCTAGGGTCATGCATGGATGTGCCCAATAGAGTTCACAAAGTAAGACTGCCTGCACCCCTAGATTCATTTCACCCCATGCACTCATGAAAGAAGACATAGGGCTCGGCCGGAGGAGATAGCGTGCTTCATGGATCCGTCTCTGCACAGAGCTCGATAGTTGCCTGACTTTAGTAATCTGTGGATTGACAAAAGTGGAGCTAGATCCTTCTAGCTAAGCTAGCCTTATCCCTAGATTCACCCTATGGCTCTTGGTGTGGTCCTTAATGTGACCATGAAGAAAGCTGTGGCTTCCTTCCCAATGCCCGGCCAGGCGTTCGATCCTTTACAGAAAGGGACACAGGTGCCATAGGCTTTGAACCTAGGAGAGCAAGGAAATCACTGGTCCTTCTGAACTTCTCAGCAGCTTTCAATACATTAGCTGATGAGATACAACATGCCAATAACTCATTTAATCAATATAACAATGCACAGTAGTGCCTCTGATATTTAATCAGAGACTGAGGGTGAAAGACCAAGCTTGGCGGTCCCTGCCTTGAAGAATCTTCTCTTTAACTTACATTTTCTACTCCTGGTCATTGAATAAATGGGCCTTTAGTGTCAAACGTACACTGATGGTGCATAGTTACCACTTGATGCAAGCAGCAATTCCAATGAACTAAACACAATGCCTGACCGCTTTTTGGCAATAAACACTGGATATGGTTAAATGGCTTGTGCCTGAACATCAGGAAAACATAGATTCTGGTGCTAGACCAGGTTTGCACAATACATTACCTATGTCCTGGTCCCCTCAGCTAGATAACTCAGCAGCTGTGGTTGATGTGGCATGCAATTTGAGTGTAATGTTTGACTCTCTGTTATGCTTTCACTTTCTGATCCAGGCCTCTGGACATGTGGCTAGCTTCCATTTCCAAATCCATGCCCTGTCGAAAGCCTACCTTAATACCAGAGTCATTCATAAGAAATCATTTGGCCTGGAAGACCACAGAACATCAAATCCAACACAGGGCCCATTGTTTGATTTTGAAAAAAATTGGTGGGTTGTCAGGGAGGGTTGTGTGCGGCTGTATCCTAGATAACATGGCATCTAGGAATTTTCCAAAGACCTTGGATAGTGGACTTTGTGATTCTCTACCTGCCGTATCTACCATGCTCTGGCAGCTGCCAGGCGCTATCAGGTGTAAGTCACACAGCACCTACACAGGAGTAGGCATGACCTGGCTGCACTTGGGGTGACTTCCTAAAACACACTCATGCTCTCCAACCAGTAGTAAAATGGGCAATCTATTTCACCCTCCTCTATTAGGCTCCTTAAATCCACATTCTCTTCACTATCCCTTAGGGGTTACCAGCTTGAAAGAGTAATTTCCATTCTGGGGCTCCTTTTATAGTTTGCACCCACACTACAAATATTCACAGTTTGTCTACACTTGGCACATATCCATGTGACTCTCAGATTGGAAACCACGGGGCATATTATCAAGGGGGTTTATCTCCGCTTTTTTGGCTTTAAAAGCCAAGAAAGCGGAGATAAAATTATCTTCCTATTACCTAGCTGCCGCTAACACCAGTTAGCAACAGCTAGTAGGAGATAGCGACCATCTTGGGCCCCACTTTGCATGTCAGTGATATTTATCACTAATGAGATGCAAAGTGGGCGTGCCAAGATGTTAGCGACTGAAAACAGTTGCTAACATCGCTATCTCCTATTACCAACTTTTGGAGATATTCGCGCTAAGCGGGAATATCTCCAAAAGCTAACACCTGCCCTGAGCAGTTCTTAGCCATGTTATCCAATGGGAGGTGGATAACATGGCTAAGAGCATTAGCTCGCTAATGCATGAATATCGCTGACTTTTCAGCGATATTCATGCTTTGCGGCGATTTTTACCGCATTTGCGTTAAACCTTGGTAATACCATGGTTTATTTGCGCTAAAAATCGCCGCAGCGCTGCGGTAAATTTTTGTCTCTAACCAAGCAATAGCGATAATTATCGCTATTGCTTGGTAATATGCCCCCACATTTGCAAGCCAGAAGTTCCATTCCAAATTGTCTTGACTCTCTGCACCTGCCTGCAGGGGGACCTCTCTCGCCTCTTTAACGTGCAGGCGGGCTGCCGCATACAAAGTGAAACACGAGCACCTCAGCAAGGGCTTTATCTCTGCTTTTTTGGTTTTAAAAGCCAGAAAAGCGGAGATAAAACGATCGCCCTATCAGCAGGAGGGTGCTAACATGCATATTCGCATGTTAGCACCCTTTTTCCTACGGCTACCTTTGCATCTCTAATGAGATGCAAAGTGGGCGTCTCTCCTCAGAATAATGGGAGAAATGTCGCTAAGCTAACCTGCAGAGCGATAAGAAAAGTAGCGCTAACCTCGTTTAGCGCTACTTTCCTTACACCTGCTTTTCATCTGACTTAGCCATGATATCCATTGGTATGGTGGATATCAGGATTAAGTATGCCCTTTCCTATAAGCAACGTAGCACCAAACAATGTGCGATTATCGCTGGAATCCCAGCCATAATTGCACATTTGGCAGCTGACTCGGTTGTTTTTATCGCTCTGGAGATTAGCGTCGCTGATAGCGCGCTATCTCAGTGATAAAAACAAGCGATAGCCGGAGATAATTATCCTAGCGCTAAGTGCGCTTAGCAATAATTATTGCCGGTTGTTGCTGATATGCCCCCATATTTCTGTTAAATGCACTCCCTTGTGGGAAGCATGAGTACGTAGCTGCCTGCAGGGCAGTGCATGCAACCTAATAGGGCCCAATTTCCCTGTTTCTGCCCGACGCACCTGTTTGAAGGTGCGCCATGGCTTAAACAGGGAAAGTGCGCCCTATACGTAATAGGGCCCCATGTTGGCAAGTCACAAAACTTTTGTATATTGGACCTAAATCCCTCTTTCTCAGTCACACTGTAAACCTAGATGTGGAACTCAGGCATGAGTAGTGCAGTTTCCACATTGTCCTGGCTTAGTGGTTCTCGACTGTGCGTCACCCCACATGCCGTGTTAGTAATGCCCACTGACGGTCTCTGTGCCCAAAATTACTACACAATATTCCCCTTCATGCACTCTTGGTCACGCAAATTTTTCCATTACCATGAAAAATTTGTGTGAGCAAAATCCTGGGAACAAGTGCAATTTTCCTGGAACCCATTATTCAAAATGATGAACGCCCAAGTAAGGAGTAGGCAAAGGTACCCTGGAGAACCAGGGGGCATATTAGCAACAAATAGCGATATTTATCGCTAAATGAGCTTAGCAATTTTTTTTTAACACCGCGCATCGCCGGATTTTATCGCAGAGATAATGTGCTATTAGCAACGTTTATCTCAAATGCGATAAAATATCCAACAATAACGGCTCAATGCGTGAATATCTCTGGAAATCCAGCGGTATTCAGGCATTAACGCCAGTAGGGTCTTAACCTGAATATCCACTTCCCATTGAATATACAGGTTAAGAAGTGGTCTGAGCAGGCGTTAGGTTTTGGCAATATTCGCGCTTAGGGTGAATTTTTTTATTGCTTCACCTGCGTTGATAATAGGCGATAGCGATGTAAGCGACTGCTTTCAGTCGCTAACAGGTTGGTTACACCCACTTTGCATGTCATTAGCGATATTTATCTCTGACATGCAAAGTGGGCCCCAAACCGGTCGCTCTCGCCTACAAGCAGTCGCTAACTGCTGTTAGTGACAGCTTGCTAATAGGGCGTTAAAATTATCGCCACATTAGCGGGAAAAAGTCCAGCTAAAGCAGCGATAATGCCCTTGATAATATGCCCCCAAATGTTCTTGAATCATAACTAAAGCCATCCATGTGTAGAGGTGGGTGAACTTACAAAATAACAGAGAGAGACGACCAGAGCAGAGCCAAGGGTCTGGCTTGGATCCTAGAGCCTGTGCATGAGCCGAGCCCTGGCAATGTTTGCTATGTAAATCAAAAAACAAACATAAAGTAAAATATGACAACCCATCTTCAAATTCAAAAAAGTGTTTTGACATCTGAAGGATTTCACATTAATGTGTCACATTGTAGCCCTGCACTGAGAAATACTTATTAAAAGTGATAATTATTTAGCATGGACCATTAGTGAACTAAGAGGTATACAGTTATCATTTAAACCTTGCGTGTGGCCCAGAATCTTACATAGCAACATTCAATCAGGTTTCTTGTAAAGACCCACTACTTGCCTGTTAGGGTCTCTAGGTACTGAGGCGGAGGGGATTTGTGGTTCTGTCAAAGAGCCAGGTCTTAAGGTCCTTCCTGAATTGAGGTAGCGATGGTGATTGCCCGAGGTGGAGGAGCTGGGATTTCCAGGTCTTTGCAGCGAGGTAGGAAAAGGAACTTCCTCCAGCCGTGGGCTTACAGATGTGTGGGATGATCGCCAGGGCAAGTTGGGCAGAGCGGAGATGTCTGGTGGGAGTGTTAAAGGAGAGGCAGTGGTTGAGGTATGCAGGTTCTACATTGTAGAGCGCTCTAAGCATGCATGATGAGCTGGAAGGTGATTCTTTTGTTGACTGGGAGCCAGTGGAGGCCTCTCAGGTGGCCAGTGATGTGGCTGCAGCGGGAGATGTTCAGAATGAGTCTGGCAGTAGTGTTCTGAATGTTCTGCAGTTTCTTAAGATGTTTTTGGGTGGTGCTGGCGTGAAGTGCGTTGCCATAGTCGAGTCTGCTGTTGATGACGGTTTTCCTGAACACCGTGAGGATCCACTTGAAAATCTTCTGAAGCACGCAGAGTGTGTGGAAGCAGGAGGATGAGGCGGTGTTGATTTGGTGGTTCATTAAGAGTGAATAGTCCAGGATGATAACGAGGTTTTGTGCATCGTCGATGGGTGTGGGGAGGTTACGAGTGCAGGAGTCATCTCGAGGACTTTGGTCATGTCTGATTTACACTATACGGATACGACCAGCCATTGGGCGGCACCATTTCAGGCTGAGACTCTTCATCCTGAACCACAAACAGTCAACAATATCCAATCCCACGCCTGTCTTGAAAAAGACCCGTCGCGACCACCGATTGGGGCGCAACAGGGTCGAAACGTCGCCGCTTGTCATAGGTCCAGAACCTCCAGGGTCCCTTTAGAAACACTAGGAATCCTTGGATTTGAACTAGCTTCTGCCAATGAAATTCTTGTATATATCTGTATATATGTAATATTCCATACCACTGTATATTGTTTCACGCACTGAGCACCTTTCACCAAATGTCACCTAATTGCACCTGTTGTTGACGGTCTGATTATGAATCAAATGTTATCATTGAATGAAGTAATTCAGACGAAACATGAATGAATTCTGATATAAATTGCATGAAATAATCTCTTGGTCTCATGACCTTTATTCTTATATTGCTTGAGCATTTATTTCTCATCATATGTGTATATCAGAGAGCATTGAACCTTGATTGCATTAAGTAGCAGTGTCAAAGTAATGTGTCTTACCCAACAGAATCATTCTTTTGTTTAACCATTAACTACCCAGGTTCTGAGGGACACAGGGTTCCCCTTTTCTTTAACTATGGGTTGAGATTGAGACAGCTGTCCTTCATCCAGGTGGCGACTGCCTTCATCCAGTTGTGGAAGTTGCCCTTGGCAGCTGTGGGGTTGTCTGTGAGGGAGAGAATCAGCTTGGTGTCATCCGCATAGGAGACGATGTCGAGTCCTTCGTTCTGATGATGACTGCAAGCAGGGCCATGTGGTTGTTGAAGAGGGTGGGCCTCAGGGAGGATCTCTGAGGCACCCTACAGATGATCTATGTTGGTTCTGAGTGTAACAGTTGAAGTCTGACTCAATGTGTTTGGCCAGTGAGGAAGGAGCAAACCCTTTCTAGGGCTTTTTCGTGGATGCCGGCATTGTGGAATCCTGCGCAGAGGGGCTGGTGGGAGACTGTTTGGAAGGTGGGCTAGAGGTCCTGGAGGATGAGGGCTGCAGTTTTGGCTCGGTCCAGGCGGGTGCAGATGTCGTCTGTAGGACTGAGGAGAGTGGTCTCGGTGCTGTGGTTGCCTCTGAGGAGAGGTCCAGGATGTGGTTTGTTTCAATGAACTCAGAGAGTTCGGCATTGATCGCTTTCTCACTGACTTTGGCTGGCAAGTGGAGCAGAGAGCTGGGTCTGTAGTTCTTGAGGTCTGTCGGGTTGGTAGAGGGTTTCTTCAACAGGGGGTTGATCGTGTGTTTCCAGTCTTCAGAGAATGTGGCGGACTTGATGGAGCAGTTGATGGTGCGGTAGAGTTTGGGTCGATCGAGGTGATGTGGTGAGGGCAGGGATCTGAGGGGGCTCTGCAGTGGATGGTCTTCATGATCTTGAGGCTGTTATTCGCAGTGAGGGTGGTCCATTAGGGCAGGGTCTGCTGGGGTCTGGAGCCATTGGGTGAGGTGGTTGCGGGTGGGGTGGCTGGGTCTTGGGTTGCGAAGCTGTCGCAGATCTATTTGATCTTGCAGTGGAAGAAGAAGGTGGTGAGGTTTTCGCAGAGGTCTTGAGGGGGTTATGTCTGATGTACCTTCTCTATTATAGTCTAGAAATCAAACACAATAGGTTATTCATGACTGGTATTCTGAACTCACATATTTGAAAGTGTTTTATTAAGTGAAAATGATGAAAAAAGAGTTTGCTGAACTAAAATATTTGCCTAAGATCACACAATTTAGGTGGTAAGCTGCGATTTATGCAGG
Source organism: Lissotriton vulgaris (assembly GCF_964263255.1). NCBI lineage: Eukaryota > Metazoa > Chordata > Amphibia > Caudata > Salamandridae > Lissotriton > Lissotriton vulgaris. The sequence goes on from NW_028243158.1 coordinate 1,335,897, forward strand.
TTTTCTGATTTCTCTTTGTACAAATCAGTCACTTAATGGCTATATATTTGTATTTTATTTTCAATATAAATGCTTTGGGGCTTATTTAAGAGATGGTTTGTGTCGCTTTTGCATCATGCAACGTGGTACAAGAGAGACGCAAACCCTAAGTCAGATTTATGAAGTCACGCAAGGCCACTTTGCATGACCCTGAGTAGCTCAATAGATCTGGAGTAAGGCAACATGGCGCAAATCACTACATGGCCTTACTCTTTCCTTGGAAGTCGCTCCATGGGCGCTACGTGGGTGCTCCCACACAACTCCCGTGGCTTTTGACGCATCTCCAGAATGACCAGAACTGTTAAACCAGGAAATGCGCCAAAAAGATACACCCTCTAGGAGAGGCATAATGAGGAGAAATATCCTTATTTCTCTTTGTTATTTCCATTTTCTATGTGTGCTGCATTATACAGCACACATAGATGGAGGAATTTACCTCTCAGGATTGTTTTAGTGTACAAAGGTGCCCTTTCCTGCACAAAAAGCAATCCTACATGAAACACACGTACCCTAGCACCATGGGGCAAGGGTGCCTGGGCTGGCAAAGCCACTTGCAGGCTCGGCCTGTTATGGGCTTGAGGTTCCAACAGGACCTCGAGCTTAGCCAAGGGCAGGCTTCAGGCTCATCCTGACTCAAGCTTTGCATTATTCGCCCACCGCTATTCACGGGAATCATTATATTTCATTGTAAGATGTAACTACCAATTAAAAAGGAGAAACTAAATATGTTAATTCACTAATTAGGCTTGTTTGATATTTATATTGTAAACGCTGTCAATGAAATAACATCTTTTTGTTTACCAATGCATCTTTGATGATGGAAATGTCACCGTCTGAGCTGGGTGCTGTCACGGGTGAAGCACGTGCTTGGATTAAGCTGCCATGGTGTGAGGATTATCGTTTTTCTAGGCAAAATAGCCCATTCTTTTTCTTAACTCTTTGGCAGGTTCAGGCTTCCTTTCTTTAGGGCACCTCTTTCCTAAGTTTCACCACCATCATGGAATGTCAGACTCCCTGTTACCCCCCACTTGGTCTTTCAGCCATGAGCCTCACTCCATATTTCTTCTCTGTTTCTTGCATCGACTAAGCCACTGTCCATTTGTTTTTGTCTCCTTCACTCTTTGACCATCTTCCGGAAACATTACCCAACCATCTGTGGGTAATGACATAAAATAATAGAACATAACGCAACGTAGCGTAACATAACATAAATGAACCCAAGTTAACTGGCTTTTATGCTGAAGGTACAGAGGAAAGGGTGAGAAGGTCTCACTAGCATTTTGAGTTCTTAAGAGTCTGCTGTGTGTCCTCATCCATTTTTGTGCTGCAGATGTTGGAGGGGTCAGATGTACTCTTTCCACAAGCAAAAGTGGGAAATGTGTTGGGGGCTGAAGGGGTCACATTTCCACTCCAATCTAAATAAAAGTGGGGAATGTGTTTGACTTTTAGGTGTGTAGTGAGGATTTATTATTGCCACTCCAACATAAGCAGAACTAGGGAACATGCTGCACTTTTGCACTTTGAAGGGGTCAGATTCACTATTCCCACTTCAATCTAAGAAACAATAGGGAAGATGCTGGACTTTGGAGGGGTTAGATTTGCTATTTCCTCTCCAACCTGTGCAACAATAAGGAAAGTGTTTAACTGTGGGGATGGGGCAGATTTAGTATTTCCACTCAAATGTAACAAACATTAGGGAACGTACGGGAAATTGGAGGGTTTAGATTTACTATTCCCATCCCAATCTGAGCAACAGTAGAGGCAACAGGGAAAATGTACTTTGGGGGAATTATATATACATCCCATTACTCAAGAATGCACTGACAAACTGGCAAATTATTACACAGCCAAAGCAGACACGTGGGATTGCTATTTAAAAAAAGAAAAACCACCAGCACCAACCCCTTTCCAGAGGTCCCCTCAAGAGTAGGCTAACCCAGCCTCTGCATTCCTTCCAATAAACATCAACAAGGAAATTTATGGATCTTGTCCACCACAAACCTTCATGAACATTCTTCTAACTACCTCTACTGCCACACCAGTAAGAAAAATCATCAATCATTATTTTACTATGGGAATCTTTCCAGAAGATCAAAAAAAGGCATACATACACCCATTATTAGAAATCAAACCTTGACCGGCATGACCCCGGCATCTACAGACCAATTACTAATGGACCTTTCCTGGGCAAACTAATAGAAGGAGCAGCATTTGCTTATATGTCACTATTCATTAAAGATAGATAGTTTCCAACTTCAAACAGAAGTCCGCCCAGGAAGAAACACTGAATCTGCCCTTATCGGGATCTGGAATTACCTTAAAAACACATTAGATCACAACGGGGTTGCTACACTACTTCTACAGCTGCCTATGACACAATTGATCCTGACACTCTAATACAAAGACTCTACCAAGCCGGCATAGAGGGGACTGCTCTAGACTGGATCACATCCTACCTTCAAAACAGAATAAATGTCATCCCTTTTCCACCATTCTCATCTAAAAGGTACTTCACAAAAATAAGGTTCCCTTAAGGCTCCATGACCTCACCCATGCTTTTCATCATCTAAATGAAGTCATTACTGGCACTGATCAGTCAATTTCAGCTCACCTGCTATAATTATAACAGATGACACACAGATACGTCTTAAACTGGAAAGCCTCAAAGACAGTGGAAACTCAGAAATCTTCAGTTGTTCCAGAGCCGTTGATCTGTGGACGACATGGAGCCATCTCAAATTGAATGCTAATAAAATGGAAATTGTCACATGTGGCTATTGGAAAAATTATGATCAACTCTGCGCCTGGCCTGATGATCTGGAAAGAACTCCTAAAGTGTCTAAGGAAGTAAGAAACCTTGTAATTACCATGTACTCCAAGTTATCAATGAATCCCAAGTTGACAAATTAGCACGATCAAGCTTCATTACCGTGAAAACTTTGTGACGCATCTTCCCCTTACTGGGATTTCCACACAAGGTGTAGGCTACTATCTCCCGTGTACTGTCCAAACTTGATTACACCAATGGCCTCTAGCACATTTAATCTTTATCAGCTATGAAAAAACTACAACTGATTCAGAACTCTGCTGCCAGACTGCTCCAACGTGTAAAGCTCCAAGCCCACATCTTCCCTGCCTTGATGGCTGTACATTGGTTAGCGATTGCTAGAAGATTCACATTCAAGCTACTTTGTATAACCCACAGAGCAATCCATGTCACAGAGCTTCTTTTCATCAGGAATAAAATCACCAAATATATTCAACATAGTAACCACAATTAAATTGTCTTAGACAGCTGGGTGGAGAGCAGGTACAGGCCTCTTGTGCCTGCAGGAGCGTCGAGGTAGCCATCTCCAGCCAATCCTGATGTTGCTCTCATGCTGCTCATCTGCAGCATGAAAGCAGCATTGGGATTTGGAAAGGGGAGCTGGCTGAGGCTCCAAGAGAATTCTCGCTGACTACAATCAAGACAAAAAGGCACTATGAGAAGCTTGCATTGCCTTCAGCCTTAATTCCAGAACTCTCAGTCACGGCCTGTTATAAAATCTGTTTACGAGCCATGGTTGAGAGCTTTGGAATGTGAGTCTAAAGGCATCAAGATTCATCACGGAGCCTGGGTTTGGCACTTGCTCAATGACTCTAAACTTTTGAGGGTCACCTACTGCCACTAAAAGACACATGCCTACCGCTCAAATTAACACATATTTCCCTATATTAACGCACTCCAGCCAATTCTGGTGCTGCTCTCATGCTTGGGTTCCACAGCAGCGTGCTGCTTGTCAGAAAGAACTTTGATGCCTTGTCAGGGGTCTTACTAGTATGATCTCCCAAATAACACCTTCTCGACTCCACCCTCTTCCATCCCTCCATTATCTTTTTTCATCCAAGTAACAGACTTGCATGGGATTGTCCACCGATCAAATTAACACATATATCCCTGTGTAGCGTGCTACTTGCCGAAAAGCACTTTCGATGCCTCATCGGCGGTATTAAACGCTATATAAATACAATTACAATTACAATTACTTTTCCCACTCCAACCTAAGTAACAGTAGGGAAAGTGTTGGACATTTTCAGGGGTCAGATATACTATTTGCAATCCAACATCAGCAAAAGTAGGGAAAGTGTTGGAGTTTGGTGGGGTTAGATTTACTATTCCCACTCGAATCCAAGTGACAGTAGGGTAATGTTGGAATTTGGAAGGGTCAGATTTATTGTTCAAAATTATTAAAGTGCTTCACATTGGAAAGGTTAGACAAACTATTCCCACAATCTGATCGAAAGTAGGGAATGGGTTGGACTTTTGAGCAGATCCGATTTACTATTCATTTACCAATATAAGCAAAAGTAGGAAAAGTGTTGGGCTTTGGAGGGATCAGGTTAACTATCCCCACTTCAACATAAAAAATATAGGTTAAGTGTTGGACTTTGGGGTTGTCAGATTTACTACTTTCACTTCAAATAACGTAGAAGTAGGGAACATGTTGGACTTTGGAGTGGTCAAATTTCCTATGTCAACTTCAATTGAAGTAGAAGTAGGGAAGTAGGGAAAGTGTTAGACTTTGGTCAGATGTACTATACCCACTCCTATTTTTTTTGTTAAACATATGAATATTGACCAAAACAATTTACTTAAAATTATAAAAGGATTAATTGAATATAAAACAAATGATGTTAAACGTAAAAAGAAATTAAATTACAAATAAAAATAGTAAAAATTAAGGCACATTTTTAAATTGTTGTCAACTAAAACACATCCCTCCCTAATGGTGCAAAAACATGACCAGCAACAAATAATTAAAATGATTAATGAATAAATAATAGTAAAAATAAAATCATATTGACATTGTAATAATTAATAAATAAGATAATTAAAATGAAAACAATTACAAAATATAAAATAACACAATGTAATAATAAAATAAACTGATCAATTAATTAAAAAATATTTTTTAAAAATCAATAAGTACCCTAATCCTCTACAAACGCAACAACCTACTACTAACTTAACAATTTCTAATGAAAATAAAAAATACATTCATTTTATGATATAAAAACACATAAACTATACTAAAACATATTAAACACAAATATCATTTTTTTAAATAATTTTTTTGATTAATGTCTCCTCAGAACACAGCCAAGATAACAAGCAAAGCAAACGTATTGTGCTCGCAGCAATAGCAGGTAAACACCACAGAACCCGACCTCTCCCCTCTCCCTGCACAGGGCCCCCCTCCATTACCCCCAAGTGATAGCAAGAACTTTTTGGCACATTCTTGATCTCTTTCTCTTCTCTCCCCCATAACCCATGTCAGTGGCCACTGTATGACCTCCACCTACCCCAGATCTTACCCCATTTGCACGGGCATCCTTTGGCCTTATATACTATATCCTTGGCCCTATAGCACCAATCCAAGTACTCCACTCATTCCGACAGCTCGGGTGGATGACTCGCCCCTTAAGCCTTGACAATGTTTCGTTTTGCTATTATTGCCGCCACCTTGGGCCATTTCATTTGCTGTTTAGTCCAAAACACAAATCTCATTGATATATTAATGACTTATATAATACTGCAATCACTATTTTTTTATTAAACTCATTAAAATGATATTACCTACAACTGTATTAAATAAAATAGTATAAACAACTATATCTAAAAAACAGTCTTAAATAAATCAAAAACAATATTCTAACAATATCTTTGACATCAAAATTCTGGCCACAATATTCGTGACCCACGATATATTGTAGTCTATATTTTGGTAAAACACTGTCATGACAGGACCTTCTAGTTGTTGCTGTAAGCTATCATGAAATAAAATACTTACCTCCCACCTCTATTGGCCAAGACTCTTTGACGAAGGCCCTGCCCTCCAACTACACCAGTTCTTCAGAGCCTGCTTCCTGTCCTTGTCTCTTGTTTGATGTAGATGCTTGTTACTCCTTCTCATGTTTGGTTAGGTCATATGAGCTGCAGACTCCTGGTTCCTTGCAGAGCCCTGTTGTGATGAGGCAGGCCACTGTCAATAAACCCAATTCATGAGTAGTTGCCGAAGGAGAAGTTTATTGTAGTAAAAGAGCTCATGGAAACGTCCCAGTCACCACACCAGCAAGAGAGCAAATGGAGAGAGACCCACTGCCAAACACAGTCTACATTCCACAGCAACATTCTATACAACAAGCCTTGGCAGATACTACACATATGCCATGCATTCTCTCCTAGGTGTATGTCCCTTGCTGCTCAGCCAGTGTGAATGTGATAGAATTAGAATGCTGATGTGTGCCTGAGTGAGTGAATGAAAGCTGGAGTACTTGGGCTGAGCAGCAAGGATGTTGCTCCCAGTGGGGGTTTCTGGTTTCCTTGCTACCATCTTTACCTCTAACCCGAGACTTCTACCTTGGGAAGAAACCTTATCCTGTTTAACCTATACTACTGGCTACCCTGCATCTTCAATTGCCACAATGGCGACGAGGATGGAAAGCCTTAGCAGATACTACACTTGAGCTGCCCGCCACAACTTGTCCTTCAGATTAGGACAAGTCCTCTCTGGGCAGTCCAGCTACTTGTCTTCCAGGCAGGGCACAGCAGTGGGAGAGGCTTCTAAGGACTTCACCCACAATGAGTCCGAACAGAGCTCAGCGATGTATTGTTGTAGGACTGTAGGTTTGCAGATGAGAATCTAGACAGGAGTTGAAGCCACTATGGCCTCTCTGGGTGCATAGTCCTCTGGGCTACTTCAACAACAGAAAAAATACAGCACACTTTACTTTGTGTTGAGGAAGCATCACTTAGCTCCATACCTGATGTGATCATCCATACAAAACATGGCCCACGTATCCTGTGAAAAGAGCTTTTACCCCTCTACGTCGACCACCTGATGGCAGTGGAACCCCTGGCACAGCCTGGTGCAGTGACAGTAATCGCTCTAGCAATGGGTGGCACTACAGTGCGTCAACCTCAATATAGCATGGGAAGCGCTCAAAGAATGTTGAGGCGTATTAGCAAGGTTTGGCGATCAAATTATTGCCCATATAGCGTCCGTTTTCGGGCAAAAAGCGGCGATCGTTTTATCGCAGCATTAGCAAGGACACGCTAGCACTTGTTTCCTTGTCTTAGCGCCCGTTTCACTTACGCATTGCAGTAGGCGTTCCTGACTAAACTGCATGGATTAACTTCGCTTATTCAGCTTCGCGATATTTTCAACATGCCCTGGACCCACGAAGCAATAATCACATTTCTCGCTAGGCACTCCTTAACTCTGGATTCTAACATGTGGTATTTTCTTGACTACACTATGTTTACTATGGGAGGTGGATTCTAAGATGAGGCCACAGGGCCCTATCATCAAGCTTATCTCAATTTTTGCTGGATTATCGCTGGTTTTCCAGTGATGTTGCCCCCTATCGCCGGCTATTGGAATTATTATTGTCAAAGCGCTAAGTGTTGTTGATACAGTGCTGGCCTGGTGATAATTTCCAGCGATAGCCGGTGGAAGTAAAAAATGCTCTAAGCACGTTCAGCGATATTTATCGCTGTGGCTTGCTAATATGCCCTGTGAGGTGCCCACAGTGGGCTGGGTGATATTGTGCACATTGGGGCGGCGAGGGAGGTGTGGGGTTTGGAAGGGGGGTTTACGAGCAGTATTTCCGGAAGGAGACGACCGTGTTGGCAGGCGTGTTATGGGTGTGTATAGACGGAGGCTAAGATATCGCACGTTTAAGGACTACAAGCTGTAAATAATACCCACCCCAGTGAGGACCAGCGTGCCGTGTTACTAGGAAAAGAGCCAGGTGCAGTAAAGGTGGAGGCCCAACGACTTTCGAGGTGTTGATGCTGTGCCCCATTGTCCGGTAAAACAACAGATAAAATGGAAGAGTTATCTTTTTAAATATTTTACCACGCGAATTTCGAAGGAAGTCGCAAGGGTGTTACAAAGCGAACAAAAGACCCTCAGACCTATCCCAAACTAGGATGCAAATATTTAGAAATGTAAATAACTCCAGAGCAGTGTGAAAAAAACATAAAATAAGGATTCCTATGTATGAGGCAACCATCCAGTGCCGTATAATAGGAGAGACTCATTTTTCAGTCTTGATAAAGATGGCATATTACTGAAAAAAAGCCATTGAAACGCGTTGACGCCCAAAAACCGCACAATCGAGTAATCAAGCTTATCCTGTGAACAACATAAATCAAGCGAGTCTAGGACTGAGTTTTGAATTATGGTCTTGATGTGCAAATTTTCATGACAAATTGTATTGTCTATGTTTGTCTCTCCCCCTTTTTAATTACAAACTTTTTTCATGTTATTGTTTTAATTCAGTTGATACCTTGTGTCTGCAATACCAGGTGTAGCATGAGAACTTGTGAACTGTAGAGGAATTTTAGATGAACTGTGACTGTAAGGATATTGTATAGGGTGTTTATGGAATTATAATTTGTTGTTAAATGTTTACAGGCTTTGTTTTTAACATATAAATACATTTCAAATATTTTATATACAAATATGTTTTGTTTATGATTGATTAGCGTTAGTGTCCATTACTAACATTTGAGCTCAATTTCTCAGCATTTTCGGCAAGGGAATTTTCTGATTTCACTGTGTAAAAGTACCCTATTCCCCTGGTGTGTTAAGGGGTCTCTCTCAATTTTCTTACATAGGTTTACGAGTTCAGCCAGAAAGGCAGTACCAGCAGGAGGGGACAGTTCTTCCCAAATAGCTCCCCTTCCTGCATTGAGCCGAAAGAGCTGGTCTCTCGGGCAAATGACCTGTGGCGTGCTGACATGCTTCAATGGGAAAGGCTCGTCGGTTGCCATGACAATGGCCATCTGATGAAGTCAGATGAATTCAGTCTAATTTACTTTGGATAATATCAAGGGCCCATGAAAGTGTCTAAAAATACAGTTCCATGAGTCAGATACATTCATGAGTTAGAACTTCTCGCACACATCTCACATTTCCGGTTGCAGCTCCATTACTGTAGTTGTATATCAAACACTGAGAGCATGGGGGTGATTGAGGATTAAAGCGCGCACGCAGAGATGAAAAGTGGGATTGTCTGTCAGACGTGGTCTCTGCTTGTGCTGTACACACTGTCCCTAACGCTGCCAATGCCTGTCCATTTCAGAAGCAATACTCTCCCTCCTTCACATACAGTGCACAAATGAATCCAGCAAAACTCGAGGCCCATTATATAGGGTGACCAGACGTCCCCGTTTTCCCTGGACGGTCCCTGTTTTTAACCAGCTGTCCCAGCAAATTTCAAGAAATTTAGCTCATGTCCCCGTTTTTAAAGAGGGTCGACTGAAAACGGCATTTTAATTAACAGGCAAGCTACTGGGCTTAAAAATTGCATTTTATGTATGTTCTCTGTAATTCTCTGCCATCGCTTGAAGTAAAATTGTAGTCCTTCTTTTATTTTTGTGAAATGTCCCGGTTTTTAGCATTTAAATTCTGGTCACCATACCATTATACCGAGTCTCATGAACTTTGACTTTTTCAGACGGTGGGACGGAAATGTATGGGGACCAGAAGGGCTGGAGCGGCTTCTCATGAGCCAGAGCAGCGTTTCAAAGGGAAGCAGAAAATTTCAGATCTAAATTGGCGGCATTTCATCCACCCCAAAGGCAGAATGTTTAAAGCACTGCAAAAAAAAAAAATACAAAAACTTGTTTAATAGGTTTTTTTTTAAATTGCAGAACTATGGGCCATATTATCGAGAAAAGGCGATACATTATCGCCGCTTTTATCGTCAGGAAACTGCTGCTAAAGCGGCAATAATGGGCTTGATAATATGCCCTTGTAAATTCCCATAGCAGCCCAGGTTCTGGTGTTAACCTGGGCTGCTATGGGAATTCACAAGGGCATATTATCAAGCCCATTATCGCCACTTTAGCAGCAGTTTCCTGCTGATAAAAGCGGTGATAATGTATCGCCCTTTCTTGATAATATGGCCCTATTTTCCTAAAAGTAATGCCCGTGTTTTATGGGGAGCTCTTGAGAGACACGGATATTACAACAGCAGCTCTGTTAAATATCAAAAACTGAAAGATGTTTTCCAGAGCTGTAACTGGGAGCCTGATCACAACTCAGCTTGATAGAGACATTTATGTTTAACGTGAGTTGAATCTAGGTTCAAAAGTAGAAGGAAATACATCTCTCGGAGAAATCAAGGCAGGGCTTGGTGGGCGAAGATATTTTAGTCTCAAGAAACATTGACCCAAACGATGGCTTTGTTGGCTAATGTGCCAGGCATGACACAGGCTTAGTGGCAACACCAGTGCACGCCACGCTGAGGACATGTCCATATCATGTGTGGTAGTACCGTGGCTCCGGCAACCCAATGAAGCTCGTTGGCTAGCAGCTCAATGACGAATGATGCACAACTTGAGAATACATTAAATGTCACTGGCCGAGGGACTGCAGCAACTACTGCAGCCTGGCAAAAGCTCTCCTGTCTCCGGGTCATCAGGCTATAGAACAGCTCATTAATTAAATTATCAATCTGGTCCCTGGGGTTTGCCAGACTAGTAGTCAATCAGCGAGCGGGGAAGAGGCAGATAACTGCGGCACAAGTCCCCTGACAAATGTGTGACCACAGGGCAGCACTCGCTCTACATACCCTGTGAGACGAGTAACCCCTACAAGTTGGAAGCATCTACAATAGTGGATACAAATGAGAGTACCATGCATGCTTTTCTATTTTGTACTGTTTTGTGTTATTTACATGTTACATGTAGTACACATGTTTTACCAGTTGAGTTTCTAAAAATTAAAGACGTGATAATGAGGCCCTGAAGCAGGCCTCCTGGCACATTGCACAATTAAAAGGAGGCTGAAACATATCGACACAGCAGGATTAAATAATTCCAGAACTATCCAAAACTCTGTTTTAAATTGTGCCTAGAACATTTTTACCAAATAAACTCAATTTGCTAAGGCATTTTTAAAATACATACAATCCCCATCCATAAAAAAAGATATAAAAAGTTTAAATCTTAAGCGTTCTCACTAGAGTGGTTGAGCCCATGGGCAGGATGTAGTGCCCGATAATGAAGCAAGCCACAAATCATGGGTGATGGCTACCCATAGGAAAGAGGTGCCTTTGGGAGGAAGACCACCCTGGCATCATCCATTTAGCACAAAGGAACTTTGTAAAAAGAAAAAACACTTACCATACCTCGTGGTGTGTTAAGATATTTTGGAAAGTGTATTAGTAAGCAATAGTATTTCACAACCAGCACCAGTTTCACAATAGATTCAGAAACACTTCTATATAAAAATGCAAGATTAACACCCGTCACAAGCTGTGTTCGGCTATCACCACAGCGAACAGTAGCACAACCCATGCAACTTCCTCCAGGTGGAAGTGCAATCTGTCCCTCCCACCCTTACCCAGAAGAAATATGCCACAGCACAAGTCTGATAGATTCAACCCAGATCCTTGTGACTGGGGGTGAACGTTTGCATTGTCCAGCATTTCGACCATCAATTGTTTCTTTTGCATATGTCGCCCTAAGTGGGAAGGGTATGCCCAGATGTTGGTCCTGTGCTCACCACACCACTGGATTCAAGCTAGCCTGGCTGAAGAAGGGTGATGCCCAGAAACCGATCCCAGGATAAACTGGGGTGGTGTGGTGAGTAAAAGAATGATGGATTTAACCCAGATCCTTGTAACTGGGGGTGAATATTTGCATTGTCTAACATTCCGCCCATCAATTGTTTCTTTAGCATACAGCACAAGTCTAGCACATGGGGTTTCTGGTACTGGGGGAGCAGCACAGACATGCACCCACCTGGAAGAAAACTTTTTGCAGCACAAAGCCTGGCTCGACATCGTGATCTTACCTCTACTGACACGATACAGCAGGATTAAGGCAGACCAGCTTCATCAGAAGCAGGCGCCACAGAGCAACTCTGTGTCTCCACTGCTGAAAGCGCCAAGGGGCTCGTGAAAAGTGGCCAATGCTCCACCACAGCAGGTTGTCCTAAATGCTGATGTAAATAATTAATTTACTCTCTTAATTTCTATGCAGATAAGTACTTAATCAATAATAACTCAATCGAAATGAAGGAAAACAGAGTCCGTGGTGCAAGAGTTTCTAAGGGTTTTATTCCTCATAAAGGAATCAGGATATCATGTTCTGACCACCACACAGGATGTCAGAAGGGATAGATGAGCGCGCTGTCGTTTATTGACAATACATAGCTTATATACTTGATTTACATCATAATGTTCAATGTAAGAGGCGTAACAGCTGAGAGAAGACAAGATAACAGTATACACGTGGTGCTAGTACATCATCAAGAGGCGTAAACTAGGCGTGAACTAGGGTGTGTGCTAGAAACGTCACTGATAGGTGACGCAAGTGGGTGGCACCAAGGGGTGGTGCTAACAGAATGTTGCAATGTCAGCAGAAATCGGAAGCTTGGATGCGCGCGCAGCTGCATGACGTGTGATAGACGGGGTGCAGGGGACTTGACATTTACACTGGCGGAAAGAGACAGAAGTCTGGCATGTCAGATCAACTTGTGCTTCTATCATATCTGATATCTGATGTTTAGGAACTAAGCTATCTGGGCAGAAAGGTCTCTAGAGCAGAAGCTATTCTATACTTGCTGTGAGTGCGTGTATAAGCGCCTGAGTGTCTGTATGAGAAGCGTGGGGGCATGGGGCCTTCCATGGAAGCATGGCAACAGAGGCTATGAATTACTTGCATAAAGACAGGTCGGCCCTTTAGCCCTGTAGCTGAGGAAGGATGTTTACTGAAGCTAGCAGACTGGAATGTATCTTCGGGGAGGAAAACAGATAACTCGAAGATTATAGTCAATCTTGGCAGGCAGCAGGCTGAGCTGAGCACGGAGGGCCGCGCTAGAAGTAAGTCAGAGTTCACGGGTACGGGGGCTGCTTGGGCAGAGGCCCTCGCAGTCAGAAGCCAGAAAAGAGGCTCGGTGGCAGAGATTCAGGGCCTACTTTCAGCCAGGCTGAAAAACGTAGGAGTACACTTCAAAAAGACGTTGGCATAGCATACTTAGGAACGGACCATCAAACCCATTCATGGTGGGTCTGAAAGAGGACAAGTTAACGTTGGACGCAAATGTATTTGCGTCTTCATAGCTGGTACAGGAGGGAAGTTACATGCACTTTTAACTCGTACATGGAGTCGGTGGGGTACTCGCTAGGGAACACAACATGACCATAAAATTTATATTACCTCATTCCCTCCTTGTTCCCTACGGACCCTTCATGATATATCGATCCTCATAAATCGATCAGTTTGTTCTTGTAACATTATATGTTCGTCTTTCTTTCTTTGACTGTTTGAGAGGCAACTGGAATGCTCAATGCAGGATGTGGCACACAGTCCACATATCGCTGGCCCACACTGCAGGCACAGGCAACAACTGAATACTATAACAAGGCCAATGCCTAGGAACGATAAGATCTTCCATCCCCAAGCTGTTAACGTAGTCCAGAACCAACCGGACCAAGTCCAGGTGCCTGGATTCTGATGTATCTGATTTGCAATTTTATGTAAACGGGTGATAGCTTGATAGACAGATGGTGCGTTTTGTGGAATGAAAACACAGCAACTTGACCCGATGACCTTACAGGCTCCACCTCTATCTGCCAAGATGACGTCAATCACAAGGCGATTTTGAAGGACAACAGTCCGTATAGCAGACTGCTCCTCTGTTAAGTTACCTAGAGCGGAGGCAGTTTCGTTCACTACTGCTTCGAGTGTTCTCGTTAATCTGCGTATTAATTTACTGTTTTGGACAGGCCCTAGGAAGAAAAAGAATCCTTTATTGAAATCAGTGTACTGTTCCCATGCCGTTTCTGTGTAGTCGACAAGGGGAATATCTCTTTTGGGTCTATTCGGTGCTAGATTCGTATTTCTATGGTAATCAGGGGGAGCTAGAAAAACAGGTGGCAGGAGGAAGGCAATGTAACAGGTACCATCCCAATCTGGAGGCAAACGTATGTATGCGGTATGACCACAAACAAAGTAGGAATGACTGATAGCTTTAAAGGACGATTTACCATGGTCACTGAACTCGACCACAGTAGTGCATTTACTATGACCTACGTGTACTGAACCTTTCTTGCTAACACATAATTCACCTGTGACTGGTAGTACTAACATATGGGGCAGAACTGGAGCAGTTTCAGATTCAACAGTGAGGATCATAAGGCTAATTGTGTAATTACCTAATCCATATACTTCATTTTCTAGATCAGTTCCTATTCGAGTGGGAAGTCCCTCTTTATCAGGATAACAGACGTTGAGCAGGACTAAGTTCAAGTTTCCCCAAACCCAGCCCCCATCGAAAACAGCAATATCAGGATCTAAAGAATTAATTATTTTAAACCATGCTCCACAGGAGCCATTGTGAGTGAATGGGTACGGAAAGAGAGGCAGAGCTCCCTTGTAATTCTGGTAGGGAGGGAGTCGGCCACATATCCAACAGTCTGTAGCATTATTTGTCTGATGGGAATGGTGTAACATACTAATGAATGTATTGTTGCGCAGCGCAAGTCTGTAAGAGAGTTCATGTGCGGGAAGTTCACTAAAAGTGTGTTCAGCAGAGACATTGTAAGCAGATTGTTCACGCCTGAAAATAGGCCAGTACATAGGAAGCAGAATGCTGGCAATAATAATTAGAATACTCAGAATAAACATGATTATTAGTGTCACTATGCAGTGACTACGAAGTGATTTGCAATATGTTCTTCTCTTTTCCTCTCTCTCTCTAACTCGATCTAGGGGATACATGTCAGAAACTATTTAACCGATTCACCTAGGGGAGGACTTAAACAATTAAACTGTCTGACTTGCTAGATCGAAGCTTCATACGGTAAAGTTCTTGAGGAGTCTTTTCTCTTTTAGGCACAGTAACGTCTTGTGCTTCAACACAGTCTTTGGTGGGGGTGGACGAGTCAGAGTCCTGTTTCAGTCCGTTTTTTAGTTCATTGCATAGTTTGATGTGACTCGTGTGGACCCACCCCTTTCTCCCCTCGATTTTCACGGCGGTCCTGGTGGTAAGCAGAACGGTCTTTGGAGACTTCCAGCGGGGCTCCAGCGGACTTTTCCGGTCGAAATTCCGGACGAGTACCAGGTCCCCTGGACGGACCTCATGCGCCTTTACATCGGTGTTGTCAGGGAAGGCTGCGGCAACCTGTGAACGACATGATTGGAGTGCAGACATCAAGGAGGCAAGGTAATCTGTCAACATGTTACAATCAATATCAGTGATCTTTTTCGGAACGGGCGTCCCCCACATATTCGGCGGTCTGCCAAAGACCACTTCGTACGGGGATAGCCCTGATCTCGAGTGGGCGACCATTCTCATGTAGAATAGTGCCACGGGCAGGGCGACTATCCAGTCGACCCCTTTTTCCTGACAGATCTTGGCAAGACGGATTTTTAGTGTCTGATTATGCCTTTCTACAAGGCCAGCTGCTTCGGGATGTCGGACACAGTGGAACCTCCACTGATATCCTAGCAAGAGGGAAACTTGTCTCATCAGCTCGGACGAGAACGGCTGTCCGTTATCTGAATACACGACACGGGGCAAACCGTACCGTGGGAAGAATTCACGAACCAACTGTCTGGCAGTGGTCGGAGCAGTGTAGTCTGGGACTGGGTATGCTTCGGTCCAGCGGGACAGAGCACAAACAATTACAAGGACATACTTAAATCCTCTACAGCTATTCATCTGGATATAATCCATCTGGAGGACTTCAAAAGGGTGATCGGGAGGATGAAATCCACCTTGCTCAACAGGGACACTTTTACCTGGATTGAACTGACAACAGATCATGCAAGTACGCACTTTCTGTTTTGCTGCTGCTCGTAAGTGTTTGTTGTACCAGAGATTCTGTAAACTGTCTAACATGGCTTTCTCTCCAAGATGGGCAGGACTATGTGCTGTATTTATCATGACTTGAACCATTGAGTCGGGGAGAAACCATATAGATTTTCCCTTCGTCACCCAACCTTGATCTGTCTGAATCCCTCCTAGTTCAGTCCATTTCTTTATCTCCTCTGGAGTAGCATGTGTCTGGATATCAATTACATCTAGGGCGGGATCTCTAACTGCCATACACTGGGTCTGGACTATTGTCTTTGTCACATCAGTAGTCTGGGTGTGAGTCAGTGCTGTATGTTTTGCTGTCTGGTCTGCCAGGTCGTTACCCTGGGAAACAGAATCTGTGACTTTAGTATGTGCCTTACACTTCATGACTGATATGCCCGAGGGCAAATGTATTGCTTCTAACAGTGCTTGAATGAGGGGGCCATGTTGGATCTTGGCCCCATGGGAAGTCAGAAAACCTCGTTCTTGCCAGAGGACTCCGAAGTCGTGTACAACTCCGAAGGCATAGCGGGAATCTGTGTATATGTTAACATTTCTGTTCTTGGCTAGAATACAGGCTCGAGTCAGAGCGATGAGCTCTGCCGCTTGAGCAGACAGTGTGTCAATACGATGTGTTTCTTTAATTTCAGTTTCAGTGGTCACGGCGTACGCGGCCACTAATTCTCCTGTACTTGTTCTCATGCATGAACCATCCACATAAAGTGTCAGGTCTGGATTTGTCAATGGGACATCTGTTAAGTCTCGTCTAGGCTTAGTTACTGCATTAATTATTTCTATACAATCATGCGGAGCTGGATCTGTCATAACTGTAGGTAACAGTGTTGCTGGGTTCAGGATGCTGCAACGTCTGATTTCTATGTGTGGCTGGAATAGTGTTAATTCATAACCTGTCAGTCGTGCTATAGTTAAGTGTTGAGTCTGGGTTCTGTTTAACAAAACCTCTACAGAATGTGGTACTTGAACTGTTAACTGATGACCTAAAACAATTGAATCACTTTGTCTTATTGCTAACGCTGTTGCTGCTACTGACTTTAAGCACGCAGGGAGTGCTTGAGCTACTGAATCCAATGTACTAGAAAAATAAGCACAAGGCTTATGTGAACCTGCTTGGTCTTGAGTGAGGACAGACAACGCTGTGCCATCACGTTCTGTAACAAAAAGTGTAAACGGTTTGCTGTAACATGGTGTCGCTAAAACTGGTGCTTGGCATAAAACTTTCTTTAATTCTTCAAAAGCTTGTGTGTGTTCCTGAGTCCAAGGGAGGACAGTCGAAGTCGCTGCCTCCTGTGTCGTTAACTGGATGAGTGGTTTAGCTAGAAATGCATACTGGGGAATCCATTGTCTGCAGTACGAGGTGAGGCCTATGAAGGCCCGCACTTCCTTTTGTGTCTTGGGTTGCGGCATGTTCACAATTAACTGAATGCGATCGGGAGTGAGCTGTCTCCCCACTTTGGACAGCAAGTGACCCAAGTACACAACTTGCTGAACACAGAATTGTAGCTTCGAAGGAGACACCTTGTGTCCCTTGTCGGCCAGGAAATGTAAAACTGTCAGTGATGCTTTTTCACATTCGGGCTCACTTCGTGCGGTGATCAGCAGATCATCGACGTATTGTAGTAAAGCGGTGTTAACTGGCATTTGAATACAATCTAGTTGTCTTTTCAGTGCTTGACTATAGATGCTGGGGCTTTCTGTGAATCCTTGAGGTGCGCGCGAAAATTTGAAACTGCGTCCATTTAAACAGAATCCGAAGAGATATTGGCTCTCTGGATCAATAGGCACGCTGAAGAAGGCGTTCTTGAGATCAATTACAGTAAAGAACGTTGCTTCTGAATCAATAGCAGTCAAGAGAGATGATATATCGGGGACCACAGGATACTGTGGGATAATGCATTTATTCAATTCTCGAAGATCAATCACCAGCCGATATACTGGCGGTGCATTGGGATCAGTACGTTTAAGAATCGGAATGATGGGTGAGTTACAGATATTGGAGTCGGTCTCGACGACCACTCCTTGGGCAATGAGCTCTTCAATGATTTTCAGTAAAGCCGCTACAGCATCGGGTGGTAACTTGTATTGTCTGATTCTGGGTAATACAACACCTGCCTTGAGGGTAACGCGGTATGGTGTAATGTGCATACATCCTACATCAGTTGGGCCTTTTGCCCACAAGTAATCAGGTACATTTTTCAATCTGACGTCAAACTCACGAAGGACGTAATGACCCTTGAAATCCCGCAGAAAGAGTCTAACCCCCTCCGGGGAGCAGCATATTATAGCTCCTAGAGCCTTCAGTGTTTTAATTCCTAACAGATTTTCCGGACATGATTTTGTTAGTAACAGGTCTGTAACGCGTGATAATGGACCCACAGCCAGGGGAACTGGTTCTGATACTTCATTTACAATAGGTTGTCCTGAAAAACCAAGGGAAACATTTTGTGAGCCTGAGAGGGGTGCCCCTGGAACTTCGTCATGACTTATTGTAGTGCGACTTGCCCCTGTGTCAATTAAAAACTTTCTATCTTTCCCCAATACTTGACTGTGTACATAAGGACCTTCTTGATCTACAGGAATCTCGATAAGAGGCAAGCCACCTTCCCTCTCTAGGCTGTTTCATGTATATCGGGAATATTCGGGGTAAGCAGACTGGGCATACTGGTACATCTGTTGTGAGACTTGCTGAGTTGCAGCAATGGGCTGTGGCTGTGGTACTGCTACGGTCTGTGCTGTCTGTGCAGATGCATGCATGGGCTGTGTATTCTGTGTAGACTGATGCTGGTTATGGTCTTGTCTAGGCGGATGCGGTCTCTCTTTAGTTTTACCTGTCGCTATGTTATGTTTCAGAACTGCACATTCGTGTACGTAGTGACCTGGCTGCTTGCAATAATTGCATGTCCCTTTAACAGGAGCTGCAGCGTGACTTGTCTGGGTCGTACCTTTCCTGTGACTGTCGGATGGGACCGTCTGGGCTACTAACATTTTCATTTTCGTGTCTTTCATGCGCTTCTGTTCCTGATCTTGTTCTTCCCTAATTCTATTCTGGTGATATTGTAACATTTGTAACATCTGGGATGGCGTATTTGCTTGCCATGTACTCTCGACTTTATACACTCTATTTTTAACTAACGGTAGGGAATTCTCGACTAACTTTGATACAAAAAGATGTGGGTACGACTCGCTACTTGGCTGGAGGCCACTATTGATAATAAAACATTTCTCGAATCTTGAATAAAAGTCGCTAGTATCTTCATCATGTTTCTGTTTACAGGACGAGATTGCATCCCAATCCTCCTTTCTAGTTGTCAATAATCTGGGCAGGACCTGTACTATCAAACCTGGTAATGCTTTAGTTTTGTCCCCAAGGCCTAACCCTGGAACCCGTTTTTTCTCTTCGTCTTCTATTTCTGCCCAGGCAATCTTTGTGTCTCCCACCTCCCATTCCTTTTCCTTTAATTTCTCGAATATACCCGTAGGCAATAATACTTTCAACATTTTCATGATATCATCATATGTGTAGTCCCCCATTAATAACATGTCTTTAAGCTCTCTATGGAAACCTGCAGGGTCTTTATCATGGCATGGTACTAATTTCTTCATTTCTAACAGTTCTAATTTAGTCAGAGGCGTGTGCACATACACGCGTTTCAAAACCTTGTCCTCACCCATAACAGGGTGTACTTCTCGTAAGGGGTTCTGACTTTCAATACCACCCCCGCACTGCATATGGTACATTTTCCTTTCTGGAGGTGGGGCGGGGACATATTCAGGACTTACAAAGGTATCATATCTGCGTCGTTGTTCTAGAATTATTTGAACTAATTTAGTGCTTAGGCCTCTCCATCTATCCATCAGTAGTGCTTCTAGTGTCTCATGTAAGGGACCTGGATCGGAATAATGTTTTCTGTACTTAATGAGAAGGTGCTGAATCATATATATACCTGCTAATTTCTGTTCGTCGGGGGAGAGGTTCAGAAATGTCTGTGCTACGGTGTCATCATTATATATGTCTGCATTTTCGGCCCATGATACCGCTGATCGGGCTAATTCTTGTTCATCCATAGAATTGAGTACATGGTACCCCACTCGATCTCGAAGCCGTTTATCAGTTTCCTGGAACTGATGCTCAGCAGAATTCGGATTCGTTAAGGCAGAGAAGAAAACTCTCTTGCTTTCTGGACGGATACCCTTCCTAAGATAAGTTCCCTTACCTACATATGCTATAGTGCTTGTAGTCGGTTCTAGTTCTTCAGATTCTTCTTCCTCCTCGGAGGGAGCCTTTTCTTTCTCTTCCTCGTGTACTGCTATCACTGCTTTCTTAATCTTTTTATACATGGCCTCTATGCAATTTTGTCTGTCATGTTTTCCATCAGCTATATTTTGACCCCACTTGTTCAATGCATCCAATTCACTCTGATCTGTTCCGGGCCTGTCTCGTTCTCTTATTAGACAATTTATGAGAAATCGTAGTATCAGTGCTTGCATGTTAACTTTCTGTTTCTCCAGGGCATCCTTAATACTGTCGGGGTCCTTTCCCGTTTGAACGAACTCATATATTCTATCTAGGCGCTCCTTCATTCCTGCATAACATAACAAACTATCAGTAGCAGATCTTAACCGTAAAGACGCTAATATCATTAAGTCGTCCTGTCCAGGTTCTGGATCATATCTACAAACTGACATATTTTCTTTTAGTGCATCAAGACGGGATGAATTAGAAGAACGGGGGGATCTGTGCGTAAGAGGACTCTGCATACCTCTGAGATTTAATCTGTGAGTCGGTGGCGGGGTCTGGAGACCCGCGGTCGCACCTCCTGAAGCGGAAACTTGGGCATTATCTCTGTGTGTAGTCAGTATCTGAATTTGTCTTTTAGTAGGATCTGATTGAAGCGGTTTCGGCAGATCAGTTTTAGGTGAGGGAAGTGGCGGAGCTGGCGGAACGGAACTAGTCTTTTTCGGTGTCGGCTGAGAGTGATCTTGGGGGGCAGTACCACCCCCGGCCCTGTCAGTAGGCAGGGCACGAACAGGCAGATTGGTGTAAGCTGGCGCTACATCTTCGAGATATGAATTTAGGAACATGTCTTTAGTAGTCTTATGCATTACTTTAGTTGGAACTAATGGTGACGGCAAATTTTTCGGTATTTCTGAAATGGCGTCAGGGGTACCATCGGCCAAAAGATACATGTTGTTCACTTTGCCATTTTGGATACGATCTATTTGTTCTACTTTTACTCGAATTCCCTCAGTAACTAATTCGTTTTCTTGGGCCTTTTCTGATTCTTTAAGCCTGTCTTCTCTACGGAGTGCTCTATCAGCACGCTTACGTGATTCCTTACGCCAAAATTCTATGGCGTCTTTCTGAGATTGTCTAGCTTTCTTTTTCCGTAATATTTCTTCTACCTTTATGATGCACTCGGCATCCCATGTTCCGTTAACTGGCCATCGGTATCTTTCCTCTAGGTGCTTGGTATAATCTGTCCATAACTCTAGATACAAGATGGCGTCTATGCCATGCTTATTATACATGAAATTACCTGGAGTGTCCCTAGGGGGGATTGGAATCTCTTCCTCTAACATCCCTTTCCTAGTTCCTATCTGCTTTAATTTGTTAAAAAACGGCATTGTGAATACTTAATTTCGCCTGTAACTATTTAAACAAAAAAAACACAATAATGCACAAAAACAATCACATTCATACCACGACATTAATCACATGAAACATTTAAAGACATAGCTAACTTCCCCCTACTCTGAATGTACCGCTCAACGATACAGATACACTGCTGTAACAGTGCAGAAATTCGGAATACTTTATATACTGCTAAACAGTACAGATACACTGCCTAAAAACAGTGCAGACCGGACTTGCGTACCCAAACCCGTCTAGATACGACCCAGCAATGGTACTCACCGGGAAGCACGGAAAACAGAAGGCCTCGGAAAACTCGACTGGACTCGACTCGGAACTTCGGAAAACTTCGGAAAACTTCGGAAAACTTCGGAAAACTTCGGAAAACTTCGGAAAACTGGTGGGCCTCTTCACACCTCGGACCTTGCTTCCTTCGGCTGGGCTCTGGTCGGGATCCTCCGCACTCCTCACCGCCTCGTCTGGGCACTGATCGCAGTCTTCGTCACCTCCGTGTGTCAGAGGGGGATGCAGGAAATCCTGCCAGTACACGTGTGGTCCGTCTAACTGATGGCAGGGGACACGGATTGCAACGCACCTTCCGGCGCGTGAGGTGGGGGAGGGGTCCCTATTCGGGCGCCAAAATGATGTAAATAATTAATTTACTCTCTTAATTTCTATGCAGATAAGTACTTAATCAATAATAACTCAATCGAAATGAAGGAAAACAGAGTCCGTGGTGCAAGAGTTTCTAAGGGTTTTATTCCTCATAAAGGAATCAGGATATCATGTTCTGACCACCACACAGGATGTCAGAAGGGATAGATGAGCGCGCTGTCGTTTATTGACAATACATAGCTTATATACTTGATTTACATCATAATGTTCAATGTAAGAGGCGTAACAGCTGAGAGAAGACAAGATAACAGTATACACGTGGTGCTAGTACATCATCAAGAGGCGTAAACTAGGCGTGAACTAGGGTGTGTGCTAGAAACGTCACTGATAGGTGACGCAAGTGGGTGGCACCAAGGGGTGGTGCTAACAGAATGTTGCAATGTCAGCAGAAATCGGAAGCTTGGATGCGCGCGCAGCTGCATGACGTGTGATAGACGGGGTGCAGGGGACTTGACATTTACACTGGCGGAAAGAGACAGAAGTCTGGCATGTCAGATCAACTTGTGCTTCTATCATATCTGATATCTGATGTTTAGGAACTAAGCTATCTGGGCAGAAAGGTCTCTAGAGCAGAAGCTATTCTATACTTGCTGTGAGTGCGTGTATAAGCGCCTGAGTGTCTGTATGAGAAGCGTGGGGGCATGGGGCCTTCCATGGAAGCATGGCAACAGAGGCTATGAATTACTTGCATAAAGACAGGTCGGCCCTTTAGCCCTGTAGCTGAGGAAGGATGTTTACTGAAGCTAGCAGACTGGAATGTATCTTCGGGGAGGAAAACAGATAACTCGAAGATTATAGTCAATCTTGGCAGGCAGCAGGCTGAGCTGAGCACGGAGGGCCGCGCTAGAAGTAAGTCAGAGTTCACGGGTACGGGGGCTGCTTGGGCAGAGGCCCTCGCAGTCAGAAGCCAGAAAAGAGGCTCGGTGGCAGAGATTCAGGGCCTACTTTCAGCCAGGCTGAAAAACGTAGGAGTACACTTCAAAAAGACGTTGGCATAGCATACTTAGGAACGGACCATCAAACCCATTCATGGTGGGTCTGAAAGAGGACAAGTTAACGTTGGACGCAAATGTATTTGCGTCTTCATAGCTGGTACAGGAGGGAAGTTACATGCACTTTTAACTCGTACATGGAGTCGGTGGGGTACTCGCTAGGGAACACAACATGACCATAAAATTTATATTACCTCAATGCTGCCAAGGCTGTGGGGCACGACAATGGACACACCTTGTGTCGCTTATATGGGATGTGTCCTGGGTAACAAGAGTGCTGCTGAGTGGAGAACTGATGCCAATGTAACCGGTGGCTCAGCTCCGAGATAGCAAAAATCCCTCCCGACCCCCTTAGTGCTTAAGTGCTAGGCACAGCCATGGCACCATATGAGGCAGGCAGGAGACGGCATCTCACTTTACCACCAAGGAAGGGATCAGCGAGCAGAATTCCCTAATAATACATACTCCTAGGTGGAGGTGTGTCTTCATGCTATGAGCTTTAACCTGGAACCCTGGGTGTTTCATTATTAGTCCCAAACATGTGGGTCATCAGGTGTCATTTCCCATTGACCCCTTTATGCAAATACCTTAATCCACTCCTTGAAATCAAGGACCACTCAGGCCTTGCATGCATGTTAGTTCTTTATTGAAACATTCAACAGTGCAAACAGAAAACAATGACATTTGTCTCCATCCACCAGTTAAATCTATCTGGCCCCTTTTCCAGTCCTCAGAGACCTTGATGGATGCTTACACAATTTTTTTCAGTGGCGTAAGGCAGCGACTCCATATATATGTTCCCCTGCATTTCCACTAGTCAATTTCCCTGGCACCTTGCCACCCCATGCACTCCTTTACCCACGTCGGGTTCTCTTCCTGGGCCTAGATTTCGGCTCTAGCTGAGGCAATGTCCCTTCGTTGAATCTTCCCATGCTGTCATTATGAGCCCTTTTGAATGCAGACTTCCAAATGGATGCAGTTCATCCATTTCAGTTGTCTTGAATCATGGGACACCCATTGGAGCTTCACAGCAAATACTCTATTTCAAAGTAGGTGATCCATGGAGGGCTTGAGGCGTCTCTATAGGTGTTTTGACTAATGAACCATGGCTACATCCTTGGTACAGTGGGGTTCACCTCTCTCTCTTATCTCAGTCAATGGTGCTGAGGTGGCAGAAGGAGCTCACATCTATGCTATGCTAGGAGATTTATTAAGCACATGGCGACCCGAAGGCATCCTAGATCTAGTTGAGAAGGAACTGTTCCACAAAGACTAGGGGTGTAAAGAAGAGGGTCAGGTCTTAAAAAGTCAGGGCCTCATTTATGAAAATTGACGCATTGCTGCGTGAAAACAGCGATGCGTCACTTTTCATTGCGCCCTCCTTGCGATACCAATGATGTGTCATATTTACAGTATGACGCATCATTGCGCAATGAGCTACAGATACGTCAGTATTTCTGACGTATCTGTATGGCGCAAAGGTGACGCATTGCCGGATTGTGTCACAAAATTGACGCAACTCCAGCAAGGCATCCTTTCACATGGGGTAAGCCCCATGTGAAAGGGCCTGCGTCAGTCTTACGCCTGCTTTGAGGCAGGCGTAAGATATTGACGCATTGCATTCTAGAAGTGGCGCAGTGAAATCTCATAGATTTCACTGCGTTACTTCTACGACCCTTTCTTGCGTCAATACGCCCCCCTTGCATACATTATACCTGGCGCAGGTATATTGTGGCGCAGGGGTTTACAAAGTGACTGGTCTACCTAGATGCGTCACTTTGTAAATATGGCGCAACAAGGCGCATTTTTATGTGTAAAAGTGACGCACAGCCTCATAAATGAGGCCCCGTGTTTTTATTTCTTTGTTCGATAGGCTGCATGCAGTTAATAATGGGCTGGAATATCTTGGAACTTGCACGCCCTCAAGTGAACCATGACGATCCCAAACCAACCAGCAAGCTGTGCGTTGCATTATCAGTGGAGCTTATATCTGCCGTACACACAGAGGGGGGGCGGTACACTCAACTGGCCGTGCAGGAGCTGGCACCAGAGACGATGGCCGAGATGAGCTGTCTTCAGGTGTTGGAGCCCAGATCCCCCTCAAGGGAACGTCTTGCCAGATGCAAAGCATCAAATTTAGGGGTCTTCAGCGAGTAGCTCGTGAGATACTGGTAGCTCACCAGTACCCTCAAAGTAGCTCTCAGAGGTGAAGTCAATCCCAGTATCTCCTTCAGAGAGTCTATGATTTTAAAGAAGGCAGCACTGCTCGCCTCAAGACCTTTAGCGTGACAGCCATCCGACCCATGGCAGAGATTCATACTGACAATCAAGCACACACTGTGTTGGTCTATCGGGTCTGCCACCTGGCCACCTTTAGCTAGTCTCGAACTAAGTCACAAGGTGCTTGGCCATGTTGTAATCCCCCGTTTTATCAGTTGCACCAGGTGTGTGAACAGTGGACCGTGGAAGAAGAGTGGCAGTGATAGCTTGAGCAGTAATCAGTGCTGATTCACCAAAGTGTGGGACGGCAGGGGTCGGAGTCAACATGTGTCAGTCGGGTGCATGGTCATACCAAGAGTCCAGGAAATCAATGATCCAGAGCAGAGGCAATTAAGAGCCTCATTCATTTATGTGTGCATCCTTAATAAACACTCTTCTTCCTGGAAGCTGCACCTACGACCAAGGACCGCCAAAGGTGTATGCTAGCCTCTATCACAAGGGTTTTATCTGTGGCACAACAAAATAGCGCCAATGGCATAATAATGGTCCTCCCAAACTATTGTGGGTGTTCTAGGTCTAGTTATAGCATATTAGCAGCCATCATTGACATATTAAGAGCATGACTGACCTACCTTTCATTATCCCTGACATAATGTTGTCTGCCCCTGCCATAATGGTCATGACTGATAACATGGTGGCCATCCATGTCCTTATGGTGTCCAACCTTGGTACAGTTGTGTTACTGGTATAATAGTGGGCATTATTGGCAGAATACAGGCACCCTTGTTGCTATGGTGAGCATCTATGGCTTATGACTGTAATACCGGAGCATTCAAAGCAGTCTCTCCATATGAGGCGCTTGTTCAGGTGAGTGCTCGATTAAAATGAGGGGACTGTGCATTTCCTAAAAATAAAAATGGATAATTTAAAGACATTTTTTCCAAACAAAGGTTTTCTTCTGGAAAAATTACTTTGTTTACTCAAAATGGAAAATGATCCTTGAGAGAAAAATGTGTGTATTTTCAGAAACTGATATGCTGATGAAGACAAAAGTTTGCAATTCCAAAGCACATTTAAAGTTGATAGTTGAGTGATAGTTCAACCTGAACGGGGGAGACTTATTGCTGTGGTTATTGGCCATATTCATCAATGTGAAGTTTTGCGAGCCTGAAATAGCGATTCATAAGGAATCGCTATTCCAGACGCGCAAAACGGGATTCATGTAGGATTCGCAATATTTTTTGCGAGTCCTACTGCTTCCTTATTTGCGATTAGCTAATTGCTAATCACAAATAAGGAATAACTCCCCATGCATTCCTATGGGCCTAAAGGCCCATAGGAATGCATGGGGAGTTATTCCTTATTTGTGATTGCCAATTAGCTAATCGCAAATGAGATTGCGATTTCAAGGGTGCAGGGGTGTCCAAAGGACACCCTGTAACACCCCTGAAATGTTAAATTACACAGATGTTACACACACATGTCCAAAGGACATGTGTGTGTGTAACATGCAACTTAGAAATATGCTTTTAAAAGCATTTTTCTAAGTTTTCGCTATTTACCACGAGGTTTGACCTCGCTGTAAATAGCGGCCCAAAATTGCGAAATCGCAATTTTTAAATGTTTCAAGAATAGCATTTAAGGAATCTCTAATAGAGATTCCTTAAATGCTATTCCTCGCAAATTTGTGAGTTCTTAAATAGAGACTTTTGCATTTGGGATGATGAATCCCAAAAGCAAAAATTGCACTTGCAAAGGGCCAGATTCTCAAAATCTGGCCCTTTGCGAGCGCAATTATGCTTGATGAATCAGGCTGTATGTCTTTTACGCCACAAGGCATGTGAAGATTTGAAGGCTACTTTATTATTCAGGTGGAGGCGTTTACTATTGATAAAGGGTTTCCTGGAATTTCTACTGGAAGTTTCACCTGGAATACTTGGGTGGTCACTACTGATAATCCTGATTAGAGTGCTTTTAGTTCAGGGGGATTTTCCTTGGTCTTAAGTAGCCCTCCTTACAGAAAAGGTTGGAGACCCCTGATCTAATTGCAACATGGCCAAGAAAAAGAATAACTGTAATGTAGCAGGAAGCTGCCGCGGTCCCCTAGAGCATTGATGGAAGTACCACGTTGATTGACAGCTCGCAGTCGATAAAGCCGTTGAGCTGAATGTATCTTCAAGAGGTGCTTTTAGCAGTCCTAAGGCAGCACTCCAAGCCCACGCCAGTCTGTGCAAGCAACGGAAATGCAGGAAGAGAAGTCAAGCACGGAAGGGCCAGCTCAAGGCTACAAGGCGATGTAGAACCACCTCTTGAGCTCTGAAGCTGGCTGAGACAGGAAATATGTGCCCTGTCTGTTGCTAGCCCTTTTGCATCAGTGTGTGGTGTCGAAGATGCTTCCCTCTATTTTATTTCTATTTTATTTACTTATAGAGCGCCCGAATCACCCCATCAGGGTATCTCCGCGCGAGGACCTTCATAATAAACCAAGGGGGGACAATCAGAACAGTGAGGTTTTCAGCAACTTTCTGAATGCCAGATAGTCCGTGCATTGACGCAAGAGAATGGGAAGTTCATTGACAATAATCACAGACTCTATCCAAGAGTAAACATATAGCCGCCATTTTCTGTCTTTAAATCTGTGCCTCTGCTGTGCAGTTAATTCACCCACATCCAACCACTGTATACATTCTCACCAGCAGCTCCTAAAGCACTTCTGTGCCTCTGCTCATGACCACAACTCTACTGTGTGCATCTGTCTTCTCAGCACCCTATGCCTTCCACAGGTCCTAACACATATGAGCAATCAGTGGCCAAAGTCTATGTCCTTTTGTGCCTGTAAATGCTGTCTTTCATTATGGAAAAGCAATGTTCTTGCAATCTCATTGTTCACAAAGTAGTACAAAAGCTAAGTCATGTTACGTTAAAGTGACTTTTAAAGCACACAAATACCCGAGGGTGTCTTGGTAATAGCTCTGCGGAAAAGGATTGGAGAAAGGCTGGTTGCAGAAAAGCAAGAGGCATATTATCAAGGGCATTATCGCCGCTTTAGCGGGACTTTTTACCGCTAAAGCGGCGATCATTTTATTGCCCTATTAGCAAGCTGCCGCTAACAGCAGTTAGCAACAGTTTGTAGGCGATAGCGAGCAGTTTGGCGCCCGCTTTACATGTCAGCGATATTTATCGCTAATGACATGCAAAGTGGGCGTACCAAACCTGTTAGCGACTGAAAGCAGTCGCTAACATCGCTATTGCCTATTATCAACGCAGAAAAAGTGATAAAAAAATCAGCACTACGCACGGATATCGCCAAAAACGAACGCCTGCTCAGACCACTTCTTAACCTGTATATCCAATGGGGGTTGGATATTCAGGTTAACACCCTATTGGCGTTAATGCCTGAATATCGCTGGATTTCCAGCGATATTCACGCATTGAGCCGCTATCGCTGGATATTTTATCGCATTTGAGATAAACGTTGCTAATAGCACGTTATCTCTGCGATAAAATCCGGCGATGCGCGGAGATAAAAAATATCGCTAAGCTCATTTAGCGATAAATTT
The DNA here is from genome assembly GCF_964263255.1 of Lissotriton vulgaris. Taxonomy (NCBI): domain Eukaryota; kingdom Metazoa; phylum Chordata; class Amphibia; order Caudata; family Salamandridae; genus Lissotriton; species Lissotriton vulgaris. Next base: position 1,364,896 of record NW_028243158.1, read on the forward strand.
CGCTAGTTGTTGATAATATGCCCCCCAGTTTTTAATTCTTTCCTGAAGGATCAGAGATAGGGCATGGATCTGATGTGAGCGGGTAGGAGGTTCCATGCTTTGGCTGTACATGTCACAAAGGTTTTTCCTCCCAAGTTGGCATATTTGAACCGAGGAACTATCAGTTTCTTAGCCCCAGAAGAGCATAACATTTGTTTGGCTCATACCCCTTGAAATTCTGTTTCAAGTAGTGATCAGAGCCATCATCATGCAATGCTGCAGGCACCACACAAGGCCTTCAACCTGATTAGTTGACTATCTGCAGCCAATGTAATTTATGCATGGCTCGAGAAACAGATTTAAATTTGGGGGTCCTTGAAGGCAGCCGAGCGGCAGTGTTTCGTAAGGTTTGAAGTTTGTTCAAGTGTTGATACAGACCATTAAAAGCATCTCATTTTGAGAGGACCAAAGCTGTTACAATCGTTTCTTGGGTGTCCGGGGGAATAAAGGGGAGCATTTTTTTTATGATCCTCAAGGTGTAGAAGAAGGATGAGATAAGAACATTTACCTGGTCTCCAAAGGTGAGTTTGTTATCCGATAGTACTCCTAAGTTTCTTGCATTTCTGACAGGAATAGGTAGGGTTCCAAAGTCCTGTTGTCACCAAGATGGGGACCAAAAAGAAGTCTGGTTGCCGAAAACAATGACCTCTGTCTTCCCAGAGTTTAGGGTCAAACAGATCTTGCTCATCCATTTGCTGATAGCCAACATACAGTCATGGGATCTGAATCATGTGTTACTATCCTTGTTAGATACAACAATGTGCCTGTATTCGGCATAAGACGTTAAAGCAAAACCAAAAGATCTAATCATGGTTGCCAGTGACGTTACATAAACGTTGAACAAAAATAGTACACAGCACTTTAGCAGGGAAGGAAGAGGCTGTCAACTAGCACCTGTGCACAGGGAGGGAAGAGGCTGTGAGCCAACTCATGTGTGCACGGTGCAGGAAGGTAAGAGACTGCCAGCCAGCTTACATGCACAGGGAGGGAAGAGGCTGTCAACCAGCTCACATGCACAGGGAGGGGAGAGGCTGTCAACCAGCTCACATGCACAGGGAGGGGAGAGGCTGTCAACCAGCTCACATGCACAGGGAGGGGAGAGGCTGTCAACCAGCTCACATGCACAGGGAGGGGAGAGGCTGTCAACCAGCTCACATACACAGGGAGGGGAGAGGCAGGCAACCAGCTCACATACACAGGGAGGGGAGAGGCTGTCAACCAGCTCACATACACAGGGAGGGGAGAGGCTGTCAACCAGCTCCCAGGCACAGGGAGGGAAGAGGCTGTTAACCAGCTCCCAGACACAGGGAGGGGAGAGGCTGTCAACCAGCTCACATACACAGGGAGGGGAGAGGCTGTCAACCAGCTCACATACACAGGGAGGGGAGAGGCTGTCAACCAGCTCCCATGCACAGGGAGGGAAGAGTCTGTCAACCCGCTCCCATGCACAGGGAGGGAAGAGGCTGTCAACCAGCTCCCATGCATAGGGAGGGGAGAGGCTGTCAACCAGCTCACATACACAGGGAGGGGAGAGGCAGGCAACCAGCTCCCAGGCACAGGGAGGGGAGAGGCTGTTAACCAGCTCCCAGACACAGGGAGGGGAGAGGCTGTCAACCAGCTCACATACACAGGGAGGGGAGAGGATGTCAACCAGCTCACATACACAGGGAGGGGAGAGGCAGGCAACCAGCTCACATGCATAGGGAGGGGAGAGGCTGTCAACCAGCTCACATGCATAGGGAGGCGAGAGGCTGTCAACCTACTCACATACACAGGGAGGGGAGAGGCTGTCAACCAGCTCACATGCACAGGGAGGGGAGAGGCAGGCAACCAGCTCACATGCATAGGGAGGGAAGAGAAGAGGCTGTCAACCAGCTCACGTGCACAGGGAGGGGAGAGGCTGTCAACCAGCTCACATACACAGGGAGGGGAGAGGCTGTCAACCAGCTCACATGCACAGGGAGGGGAGAGGCTGGCAACCAGCTCCCAGGCACAGGGAGGGGAGAGGCTGGCAACCAGCTCCCAGGCACAGGGAGGGGAGAGACTGTCAACCAGCTCACATACACACGGAGGGGAGAGGCTGTCAGACAGCTTACATGCACAGGGAGGGGAGAGGCTGTCAACTAGCACCTGTGCATGGTAAACAACCTTTACAACGCAACTTTTACAATGCAGTGCCTTTACGACGCAACTTTTACAACGCAAACCATTACAACGCATTGCGCTGGGGGGCGCTCTAGGATAGGGAATAGGTTTAATTTACTATCCAACACCTTCCCTACTATCCACGGGGACTGGAGTTGGAATAGTAAATTAAACTATTCACTATCCAGCGCCCCTAAGCACTATGCGTTGTAAAGGCATGCGATGTAAAAACCGAGTTGTAAAGGCATGCGTGGTAAAAGTATGCGTTGTAACATCATACATCCCCTGTGCACAGGGAGGGAAGAGGCTGTGAGCCAACTCATGTGTGCAGGGAGAGCCATCTAATGTGTGCACTGTGCAGGAAGGGGAGAGACTGCCAGTCAGCTCACATGCACAGGGAGGGGAGAGGCTGTCAGCCAGCTCCCAGGCAAAGGGAGGGGAGAGGCTGTCAATCAGCACCTGTGCACAGGGAGGGAAGAGGCTGTGAGTCAACTCATGTGTGCAGGGAGAGCCATCGAATGTGTGCACTGTGCAGGAAGGGAAGAGACTGCCAGCCAGCTCACATGCACAGGGAGGGAAGAGGCTGTCAGCCAGCTCACATGCACAGGGAGTGAAAAGGCTGTCAGCCAGCACACATGCACAGGGAGGGGAGAGGCAGGCAACCAGCTCACATGCATAGGGAGGGAAGAGGCTGTCAGCCAGCTCACATGCACAGGGAGAGAAGAGGCTGTCTTGTGGCAGGGTATGCTAGGCCGTGAGTCCCTTGCTCACTTTGCCACTGGATTCAATCGAGCCGGGCTGAAGACGGCTGGAATGCCAGAAACCGGTCCTCGGAAGCTTGTTTCCGGTCCAGGGAAGACATGGCTTGGCAGTTCGGGCTGGACTGTTCCCATGAGGCACAGGGTCAGACTGATTTGCATATGGCCATGTCTGAACCGGGGTGGCAAAGTGGGCTAAAGAACGGTGATGGATCAAACCCAGATCTTTTGACTGGGTGTGAGTGTTTGATTGATTCAGATGCTCCGTCCATCACCACCCCCTTTTGTACCGCGTCATAGGAGAAGCCACAAAAGGAACTGACAGATGGGTATGAACCTCAGTTGTACAGGGGAGTTTAACTAGAACACAAGAGTGTTGCAAGACTCCGCATTGACGAGCTCGATAAGAAGAGCACAAACCTAGAAAAAAGTGTACACTTACTGGAATCAGAGACATAGGTGACTAAAGGAGGATGTCAAAATATATGCAGGAAGGGCGGGTCATGGTAATGAAGAACCAATGTGGAATGAATAGAACTCTAGAGATGATGGAAAAAAATAACTGGCAATCTATGTCCTTTTTTGGGGAGTACAAGAAGGGGATGAAGGGGACTGTTTGAAGGTCATCTTTGGAGCTTTGCCTCCTCAGGCATTTTGCTTCCCTGATAAACCCACTAATAAACCAACAAACAAATGCAAGAAAATACACATAGCCAACTCAAATGACAATAGGAGGCTTGAAGGTCAACAACAGTAGCAATGAAAGATGAATGCACAAAAGAATAGATATTGAAAGCCAATGGTAGGAGAATAAAATTAGAAGAAGAGGTCAACAGATATACTTTCTTTACGGTCACTTATCCGGCTACAGAAGAGAGGTCAAAGACTTGAAAGGAATCTGAGAGAATCTGTGGAATTAGAGGCACAATCTTGATGGCCACAGCCCAGTGGCAACCATTAGCAGATGATCTGCCCCTTCCCTTTGTGGACTCCTGGTAGATACTTGACTTTCCCAACTCAAAGCACAGGATAAGGAGAGAAAAATCCAGCTGTTCTGTAAGAGTTATGACCCTGGCTGTGCTTTTAGGCCAAGGGAGTTGCAGAAAGGTGGTTTTAAGCCATGCCACTCCATGACCTGCTGGAAATGTTTTTGGTTCAGCTCAGAGCAACAAATGCAGTGGCATAGCTGGGCGGGGCATGGGAAGTGGGGCATTCCGCCCCGGGCGGCACCCCTTTTGGGGTCGGGCAGAGGTGACTAAGTCGTCTGTCGACAACCACTCCCGAGAATAAGTCATCTGTCGACCGCCCCCCCCCAGCCTCCCCCCCACCATTCTTTCCTGCACTGGCCAGCAACCTCCGGGATCGCCCTGGTTTCGCTACGCCACTAAACAACTAAGGGCCATATGTATCAACACCCTCATTTGCGATTCTCAAATAGCGATTTTTTTGAAATCGCTATTTGAGAATTGCAAAAAGGGATGTATGCAAAAAATCGCCTTTTTTTTGCGATTTCTTAACATGCCTTAATTGTGATTAGCAAATTGAAAAATCGAAATTAAGGAATAATTTCCAATTCATTTCTATGGGCCAGGAGGCCCATAGGAATGAATGGGAAGTTATTCTCAATTTGCGGTTCGCAATTTGAGAATCGCAAATTGAGAATAATTTCAAGGATGCAAAGGTGTCATAGGAACACCCCGATGCACCCCATATGGCGCACATATATGCCCTAAGGGCATGTATGTGCGCCACTTGGCACCTTCACAAATGGCAAAAGTGCATTTGTGAAAGAAATCGCAAATTACCATCAACTTCAAGTTGGTGGTAATTTGAGATTTCTTAATGAGAAACCGCACAACTTGGGTGCTTCATACATAGCATTTAAGGAATCGCAAATTTTGCGATTCCTTATTTTGCGATGTGATTTTAATCATGCATCGCATTTTCCAAATTTTAAGTCGCAAACGCTGCTTTTTAGCGAATTGCAGTGGTTGCGGCTAAAAACGGATGATACATATGCCCCTAAATCGTTTCTCTGGTTCTGATGCGAATCAGAACGAGCACTTGGCTTTGCAAAGAATTCTAGAGGGATGTGGAATCTAAAGAGCATCACAGAGGCGGGCCAGGCATGCAGAGAGGGCGGCGCTGGATATGTGAGACACACTTACAGCTTCTTGCAAAGTCTCTACAGGCACAAACAACACATTGCTACTAATGTATAGATGTTTACAAGGCTTGCGCTCATGCACTTGGTTTACACTGCGTGCCTTTCTGAGTGCTTCTTGGTAGGGACAGCTTACAAACACATAGCATGCCAGCCTGACAGGTCTGTCTTTGCTTATCCAGGCAGCATCGGTTGTAAAAGCTTTCAAGCTCTGGTTTACGCCATGACAACACACAACCTGTCATAAAAATGTCTTACAACTAAGCAGTGAGTTAGGAAAACAGTGGGTTTAAGATCTGGACTGCAATAGCATCTAAAATACTGGAACAGAATAGAATAACAACGAAACGAATAGAATGGATTAGAACAGACTAACAAAGAATAGATTAACACAGAATAGAACAGAATACAATAGTATAAAATAGAATACAATACAATTTATTTCAGTTAGTTGAAAACCATGCATTCGATTGCGCGATTGCTTAAAATTGCTTTTTTTACAGAAATGTTGGAAATTAGTAAGAAGTTAACGAAAGAACAGGGGGACATATTACCAACAAATAGCAATATTCATCGCTAAATAGGGTTAACAACGATTTTTTTATCGCTGCCTATCGCTGGATATGTTAGCGGAGAAAACATGCTATTAGCAACGTTTTTCTCCATTGTGCTAAAATATCCAGCGATAGCGGCGAAATGCGCGAATATCATTGAGAATACAGCGATATTCACGCATTAGAGACAAAATGGTCTTAGTCATGTTATCCACCTGATATTGGATGACATGGCTGAGAACTGGTCTGGGCAGGTGTTAGTATTTGGAGATATTCGCGGTTAGCGCGAATATTTCCAACGGTACGCCTGCCTTGCTAATAGGCGATAGCGACGTTAGTGACTGCTTTCAGTCGCTAACTGGTTGAGTACGCCCACTTTGCACGTCATTAGCGATCAACATCGCTGACATGCAAAGCCGGCCGCAAACTGCTCGCTATCAGTTTGCTACAGGTTGCTAACAGGGCGATAGAATTATCGCCGCGTAGCAGCCAAAAACGGATGCTAAATCGGTGATAATTGCCTATCGCCCCCCTTGGTAATATGCCCCTCGATTAGCAGCATGGTGACCAGCTCAAGTAGGACTGATCATGTCGTGCAGATGATAGGTCAGTCTCCTGATGAGATTGGAAGACTGACGTGCAATATGCATTGTTAATAAAGGGTGCTGCATATTCTGGGGAGTGAAGTGGGGGTGCGAGGGGGCTTGAAACGCATTAGGGACTGATTTAGATTTTGGTGGATGGACTTCTCAGTCACAAACACAGGACTTGCAATACGGCGAACGGGATATCAATCACGTTTGTGATGAGCAGTGTTAGACCTGTCTGGCTTTTTGCGTAGTCTCTCCAAATTATTATTTATTTTGTCCCCTTTTTGCCCCTCATACCTTTATTAATTTTTGTGTCCACTAGCATTTTCAAGGTGTTGGTCAAGGGGATAGGTGTTCTTTCACCATCATAATTTTTCACCTCAGGCCTAGAGGCCTGTTCTGACAGGAATATAGTTGGAGTCACAAAATGGTGGCTACCAACTGTCCCAACTGACAAAACTAGAACCTGTCCCATAGAGTAGAATAGGGCATTCCAGAACCTTCTGGTCCCTTCTGGCCCCCTGAGGGTCATCCTATAAAAGGCGGAATGCTGGACAGCCATTTTGTCTGTCAGTGAGGAGCAGCTAGAGTGAAGGTTGAGGACTGGTAGGGGTAGGATCCTGAAGGGTGGATTGCTCTACAAGGGTAGCCCTCTGTCAAGGCTTTTCCACCTCCCATTCCTGTTGTCCTAGCCAAGTTAGTTCATCCTGCTGACCCTGGACAGTTAGGTGAGGGGGTTAATTCCAGTAGTCTGTGGAGCTGAGAAGGACCCTGCACTGGGAACTGAACTAAGAGATCCCCTGTGCCCCTAAGTCTGTCCAGTAAGGAGGGTTAGGGGACTAGTGCTATAGAAGAGCTCTGTGGCTCTATCCTGAAGGAGCACCCCTTTTACCCCCTCCCCTCTCTAGTGTGAAAAGTAACCCTGGGCGTAGTTCGCGGAGTCGGACTCCGCGGAGCTACGCGAAGACGTAGTTGCACTCCGCGAACTACGCGTAGCTCCGCAAGCATGCGGAGTTGCTTGCTGGGCCCGTTCGCGCGCCGTTTTTCGTCTTCGGGAGCGCGGTGCGCGTGTTCGGGGCGTTGCCTGCATGCTCGGGATGGCTAGCGCGCTAAATTACCACAGAGGTTTGTCCCGCCTGCTTGCGTTCCCTTATTTCCTGTTCCGGGTCACAATTAACGTGGTCGCGTTGTGCAAGACATGTTCGGGAACTCATCTTCTCGTTCGCACTACAAAAGTGCGTGATCGCGCTAAATATCGCGCGAACCTACCCATGCGGTCGCGATGGGCGCAGCCATCTTGTGGATCACACACTCTGGCTATGGTTTTGGGCCTACTTTTGCATCCTGTTAAAATCTCTTTAATCCTTGTCTTTTTACCCACTTTTTCTAACTTTCTTTAGTTATTACCTATTTCTCTCTGTGCCTAGGTTTATATTTTTCATTTTATTTCTACTTTTACAACTTTTCTATTGCTTTTTACTTCCTTCTTGTTCTTTTACCTTGCTTCTTCTTTCCCCTACCTTTTTGTCTTGAACTTTTAGTTTTCATCTACCCTCCACCCAGAACCATGGTCAAGGGCGCCAGCAGCAGCGGCGGCTCAAAGGGCAAGGCGCCAGTGCCCCAAAAAACTAGGCTGCCTTGCGGCAGAATGCGCCCCCAAGGGGTGAGGCCCCGCCAACTTTTTGGGGAGGAGGAGGTGGCTGCCCTTGTTTTTTTTATCCAGCGCTACCTCCCCTTGATGTTGGCAGCAGGTGGCAGGCCCGGCTCCGGCTACCAGCATATTGAGGAGCGTCTCCGGCGGTGGGTGAAGGTGCGCCGGGCAGTCTTCCGCTGCTCCGGTATCCGGCGTACCCACCACCAGCTGACCCACCGTTGGGCAGACATTTTGGACCGGGAGCAGGACCTGTTGGACCTGCTTGGCGTCGAGGTCGTGGGTCTTGGTGAGTGGCTACCCAAAAAAAAAGTGTGTGTAATATATCTCTATAGTAGTATAAGTATTGTTGTTGTATCTTTGTAAATCTTGGCTGAATAAGTAACGCAATGACTGGTGCTCCTAGTTACATTTCCGATGTATTCCGTTATTATATCTACTGTAATTGTATGACACTGGTCTATGCTGCGCTTCTTCATCTTCACTGACTCTTGCGTGTTCAATTTGGCGCTAGCTTTTGCTGTTTATTGGTGTGAGATTTTCTTTATTGTAGAGAACTGAAGTTAGTTAATGCTATTAATAGAGTCTTGTCCTTCCTTTGTCCGTCAGTGAAATAGCCGTTGATGGATAATTGTACGTGTTTGCAATGCATATTGTATCTTTTTTTCACGGCCTTCTCTTCTGCATGAATAATACTCCTCTGGCAATGAATGCAAAAGTTACTTTGTTCTTCTTACCTCAGCCAGGGCCGGATTTAGGCATGTTCAAGCTGTGCAACTGCACAGGGCCACCAAACGCCAGGGGCCACCCCACCAATATATATCCTTAATTTAATAATCCTCAGAGGATGGATACATATTTGCGTGGCGGCCCCTGGCAGGGATTTGGTGCCTCCGGCTCTGTTCCACTTCCAAACACCCTGACTCCCCCCTCTTCACTGGCCTCCGTGCTCCGCCCCGACCTCCTCTTCCGGGCCCCCCACCTACGCTCCCTGGCCAGGAGTCCAGGACCACCATGAGCCTATAGCTGCCCCTGCCTCAGCCCTCCATAGAACTGATGTAGTTTGTTTATTGAGTGGGTAGGGCAGCAGTAGCATTCAGTCAGTAGCAAAACAAAATATGATGCCATGAACGTACAATTTCGTGTTAGTTAGTATGCACAAAGTTAAGCTTGTCTCCTCCTTGCGATCTATGTATTTTGCTGGCAAAAAATGAAAAAGAAATGGCTACTTACATTCTTGAATCTGTGGTGTTGTTCAGGTCTTACTGCCTCTGTGTTACTTAGTAATCTGCAATCAGAATGTTTATGGAACATTTGATTTGTTTTCACCAAGTACACTAGTCAGTGAATCATGCAAGGCAGTAGTCATTTGGTAGACCAATGTTTGTTTCTTTTAATGTTGTAGCAGTGGTTTTTGAAATGCTTGCTGTCTATGTTTCACAGCACTCAATGTTTTCTCTTTCTTTATTATTTCTTACATGAACCACAGAACCCAGGGGCAAGCAGAAGGCTGGGACCGAGTCGGCGGGTGAACGTGATTGTGAACCACAGGCACAGAGCTCCTCTACTGAGGATCCTGCTGCTGTCCCTAGTAAGTCCAACAGTGTTTTCTTTTGGAACAATGATATTTCCCTAACTTTCTAACGGAGCTTTTTTTCCAACCGATTAATGACATTTCACCTAACTGTTTAGTTAAGGTATCAATCTTTTCAAAAAATCTGTGATCGAATAGCGGAAGGCACAGGGTCCACTCCTGTCTTATGCTTTTTCCTCTATAATGTCTCTTCTTTGGCAATTGACACCAACCAAGTATGCATGCAGATAATGGTCTACTATTTTGTAAGCGTTAGTAAGAATACCACTACTACTCTTGCGGGTATTCTTCTATGCAGTGACATACATAACTATGTATGCACCCCAAAATTGGATGTTGTTGTTGATAGGCAGGTTGGACCTTACTTACTTACAGTCTTACACCTCAGTCACAGAACTCAGAGGAACCCACAATTCAATGAACGACAACCTATATGGGCTCAGTCATTGGTCAATTATTCAATTACCCCTTTCCTGAACCCCAATATGAAGATGCCAAATGCTTTTTTTATTACACAATCCATAACCTAAGTAACCCCCTTTTTCTCACTCTCTCGTGTAAGTCTACAAGACAACAGACACTGAAAATATACTCCCGAGTCAATGTGGTACTTCAAAACCTTTATTTTGTTAGAAGTAACTAAGTAAGTAACATCAATGTTTTTAAGTTGTTCTGTCAAATACGTCAAGGGCAGGGCCACCAGAAGAAATCCAGAGTTAAAAAAGGCTCAATAAAAAGTATCCTACATTTGTACAGCTACCAGTGCACGATAGGGAAATGTGGGAAATGTCCGAGACCCCTCACCATTGAACGTATACTGGTTGCATATGCCTCTTGTTGGTAAGCTCTGCAAATCTTTGCTTCGTAGAAGTAAATCTTCTCATCTGCCGAAAGATAATGACAAAAGTGGTGCACGTTAGACAGTATGAAAACATTACATACATTTATTCAACTTTTTAGCTGTCATGCAAAAAAGAAGGTGTAACCTGAGGCTGTAAGGAAACTGGACTCCACAATCCACATTCAAAAAGTAAATACGGGCCTCTATTTTCCAAACTCTTCAGGTGTATGCTTTGAACTATCATGTGGCCTCAAAGGCGTCTCCTCGTACTGCGCAACAAGCTGTGAGGTAGCATGCGCAAAACTGTAGACATGTCATTGATGTACAAAGTAAACTGGTTAGGTTACATGGTTCAGTCTAACTTTCCAAGGACTAGAGTACCAGTATAGAATAGATGAGATGAGCTTGGGTACCATACCATACCAAATAAATGCTGATATGTGTAGTGTGTTACTTACTCTGCTGTACTAGGCAATGTGGACTACTAGTGATTACGTTGTACTTAACTGTTTTGCAGAACTCCGTTCTTGGTGAACAAGTAAAATGGGGGCTGTGCATCCATCTAAAAAGGTGTACTTAATTACTTATTTTTATTTTTGCAGAACCGGTACCATCCACCAGTGCCGACGGGGGCAGCGGCGCTGCAACGCCGTCAGCAGAGGCGATCCCGGAGGGGAATGGAGGACCACCAGAGGCACCTACAGCAGCACCGGCAGCAGCGGGGGAGGAGACAACAACGGTGGGCGATGGTAAGTTACATTCAATAGTGATCCGCATTACTTGGTGGGTGGGGAAAACTTCCTCACTGTACTCTGATATTTATAGTGAACTTGAAGTTCTACTGGACAATATATGACGCCACTGTTCTCATTACCAAGCTTAGCAAAAGCATTACCACCGGCCAGAATTGATAAAATTAGTTATACATGCCTCTTCTATGTGACTACAACTCAGCTGTGAAAGGTTGGTGGCAGACTAAAAAAGTCTTATCCACAACATTACATGACCGCGATGGATTAACATGAGATTGATTTTAACTAAAGTATGATGAAAGTTGCAAGGAAAAAGCTCTAATCATATACTATAGAAGGATACTTTGGAATCAGCAATGCAGGTGTTTGAGAGCAGTTGGATGCGTGGGTTGTTGTGGAAGCATAGAAAGTGGAAAACACAGCTGCCTGCGTGGGTGGGAGACACATCCAATATTGGTGGTTAGTGGATAGTGGATACTAGTGTTGGCAGCGGTGTTTTGGTTAAACACAAAGGCAAGGGAAGGAGGGGACCACTGGATGCATTCTGGGTCGTTGCTGGCGAAACACAAACCACCTAACGTTTGTTGGCGATGTAAAGAATGATAGTCTCTAGAGTAGACATTTATTAGTACTAGCTGGCCACTGTTAATTTAATGTTAGTTTGAGACTGTCACTTTTCCCGGAAGCACAGAGTATATGATATAAAAGAACGAGATATGAAAAAGACAGGTGTTCGTATGTGACCGTTCAAGTACACCCATACTATGTTACTAGGGCAGGCATAATGCCGTGCCAAAAAGGCAGACAAATGAAGTATATAAGGCGTAGAATAGAATGTTCAAGATAGATAAAACAACATTTTAGGTACTCAACTTGCTTGCTATTGCTACTGTACTGTGCCGCCCACTATGTGTTGGATCCATTTTGCGTTCTTTATTTGCTGGGATTTTTGATTACAACAATTCTGTCTCTTTCTTTATAGTTACTCCTTCTAAACCAACCAGGAAGGAGCTGGCAGTCCGGGCCCGTCAGCGGAAACTGCAGGCCATCGTTGAGGCCCACCGCCGGCTGGTGGCTCAGGCCGAGGAGGAGGAGGAGGAGGCGGCGGCAGCAGCTGCTGCCTCTTCCAATGCCCCGGCCCCCAAGCCTGCAGGAGTACGTCGGCGTGCTCAGGCAGCCGCCCGCCGCCAGATTTTCCCTGCATCGTCCACCCCCCCACAACAACATGGCTGCCAATGTAGGTGCCGCCAGTTCCAGCGAAAAATTCTCCTCCGGGTAGCCAGGCTGGAGGCTCAAAGCAGTCAGACTAAAAAACAGATAGAGGAGCGTGTCAAGATCCTGGTGGATCAACACTTAAAAGCCCGCCGGCTATGAGATGGACCCTGTTTGCCCCTTTTTCAATCCTTTTGTTGGTGGGTGGGAATTGGGTGTTGGGTTTTTACTTTTTTTTTACATGACATTGAGCGTGGGAATTTGGTTGGGGTTAGGGGAGGCGGGTAGGGGGACAGCTTGGTGTAGGATTTATATATATTTTTGTATCATCTTTAGTTATATATATATTACATTATGTTAAAATAAACGAGACAAAGTTATTGTAAAAAGAAAACATTTGAAGTTCATTTGCGTTTCTTGTGGGGTTGGAGGGGGGAGTGTTTCACCAAATAATGTACGTTGTGCAACCTCGCAAGGTTTAATTTGGCCATGCAGGTCGGCGGACAGTGCTTTTTAATAATAAAATATATTGCCCACATCTTTAACATGCAAACAGATAGATGCAGTAAACCCTCACCGAGTTATATTGGTAGTATTAGAAGAACGACCAGTCTGTCTTGCGTTATACCTCACTGCAAACTTATCTTACCTGTGATTGCTGATGAGATGATGATGATTTATCATGAAGTGTGGCACTGCAAGGGCTGCATTTGATTTCCAAGACAATGGCGAAGAATCTGTGGTTCAGAATCAGAACTTCTGTGATAGTAGACAGACCCTGCCAGTAGCGACAAAAAGAAAGAGACAGTCATTCGCGTGACAGACAATGTGGGGGTAGTATAAGTAAGTACAGTACATTGCATGGGTGACCCAATATTGCAACTGCTAAACTGAAACAAAACAATGGTTTTGGGGACTGGAAACAAAGTGCAAGAGAAGATAAGAAGTTCAACGTTACTTGTAGTACTCACGGCAACGTCAAACTTTTCTAAATCATAAATGCTTTACACTTTAAACCCAAAAAATAAATTACGCCAATTCATTAGATGCATTCGTTGTTTGATGTTAAATGGTAAATTATTTGGCGTTATACACAGAGCTTGAGTTGGGAAGCCGCAGAAGATCCTGGCCATGCCTTGTTGACATTTCACTATTGTTGCTTTGACCACATCTGCCCCAGCAAGCGCGTGATCAAATTGTTGGTGTATATTTAATGTAAGAAACATCACACCTCAATGTAACCACGCAGCCCGGGGGAAGAGGGTTAGGGATTGTTTAATGGATGGGTACGGGGGTTTTGGGAAAGGTTTGAGAAAGAAAAACAGTACGCATGGAGATTGGAGACAACAAAAGCAAAACAATGAAGACGATGATTTATGATGTTGATCAGCTAGCTAATGATTGTAAGCAATGGACGTAAGAAAAGGACACGCTGAATATGATTCTTGGTTTCCCGCAATCCAATTGCTTGATGATGAGGATCTGTGGTAAGGATGAGAGTTGATGCTCATACTATAAAGCAGTGGGTGAACCGTGAAAGATGTCCAGCCTGAAAAAGAAAAGGCAAATACAAAAGAATGTGAATGACCTAAACAAATTGTAATACAGTGAAGATAAAAAAACAATACAAAACAAGAGGAGTAGTCGTATGAGAGGACTTTCAGACTGAGGCGGCTTGGATACAATTTGTATAAGTCTACTAGTTGCATATCATTTTTAATGTAGAAGTACAAAAAAAGACAGGAGCAAGCACACAGCAACAGGCCCACGACGACACAGGTTTGGCCGTTATACAAACTGCATTTCCCTAAAAATTTCAGACCCACAGAAAGGTTAATGAAATTGAAAAAGCAACCTAGCATTTACAAAATTAATCAACAAAATCAATGCGTCATTCTCAGTCATCAATCATACCACTATTGTACTCTACCACAGCACTGTGCACAAACATGTAGTAGCCTGGGTCTACTGTGCTGTGACTCTTATTTGTATTTTATTTATTACCTTGTATTCCACTCCAAGAAACATCGTGCATCAATCAGCTCAGATCCAACCGCCGGACAGCAAAGATAAATTAAGTCCTGACTGCATCTGTAGTAGTAGGAACACAAGTGCGTAAATAATTTCTATTATTAGTAAATAACATGGAAGAATTGGCTATCACGTGAGTCTGAACTGAAGTTACTAATATACTTCAACTCCATGCACATTAGCTCAGAGTCAGCCAAAAAATACATCCCATGCAATGCATGGCATTCATTTTTATACCTGTTTAGCTCTTCTTCTCTTTCACTGTCAGAAGATTGATCACAGATGCTGCCGAGCCTTTGTAATGCGAGTCATCATCACAACAAGTTGACTTCAGTTGTGGATGCCTGCTCAAGTTTCTTTTGACACAGAAGAGTCGTCTCTGAATGCCTGCAGACAGAGGTGGTAGCCTTAACAGTAAGACTCAGCAAGGCAGTTATTATGAGTTGCAGATTTCAAATGAAATAGAGGATGGCTGTAGTCATGTACGGTTCACTTATTATGGAGGGACTGTTAGAGGCTACATTATTGTTATTGTACTATACTCCATCTACAACATCAAATGTATGGCTGCCAAGATGGAATTGTATTGACTTGAGTGGGAGTCAAGAAGATGCAGCAAGACTCTGAGGAGTGCAGTCAACATGGAACATAAATGCACAGGCGTGCAACTCCAGGAGGTAACTAAAAAAGATACAGCGAAAATAAAATGCACAGGTGTGCAACTCCAGTAGGTACATTAAAAGAATGAGTGGTGGGGATGGATTTGGTTGAGCTTTTTATTTTAAGATTAGCAGTTATGCACCAGAAAGTCATTTTTAATAAGAAAATAAATAACACAAATAAAAGAAGGGAAAAAGTCACAATTTAACAGCCTATTGGTCAGGGAAGAGGTGCTCGTCCTCAAACTCTGCGGGTCCGGACAGCAGTAGGTCATGTAACCCAGCAGTGATAAATTCTTCGGGCTCGCTTTCTTCATCCTGCTCTGATTCACGTACAGTATAGTCTGGTGGTATGAAGTGTTGATTCATTTTTATCATTGTCAGCCTCTCGACGCTTTTGGGGGAGAGACTGGTCCTTTTCGATGTCACAATGGCACCAGCAGCACTGAAAACCCGCTCAGAGGCGACACTGGCTACAGGACAAGCCAAATACTTTATCGCCAGCCTGCTCAGCACTGGCCACTGTCTCCTTCTTTCATACCAATAGACCAATGGGCTTTGCTCCATGAACACCTCTGTTGTGTCATCCAGATAGGCCTGAACCATCCGCTCAGTGTTCAATGGTGCTCGGCTTTGCTGCTCCTCTTTCCCCTTTGCAACAGCAACGGACTTACCCATTCCCTTCTGTAGAAAAAAAGCAGTTATGCTTTTGGTTGTGTCTGCTGAATCAGATCGTGCAGGTGCTGCTTTTGGTACTGTTGGTGCCTGCTGGGAAGCGGACGCACCGCTCTCATGCTGTGATGAACTTGCCAGAGTTGCCTCAGGAGGATGGCCTGGAGTACTTTGACTGTCCTGGGCTGGCACTGTCAGGCCTTTAAGTAACAGCCGTTCAGTTTCGAAATCATTAGCTTCCACAGCTATGGAACTTTTGTAATTGGCAACATCCCCATCTGAAAAAGGAATGACTGCGCTACTGCTGACAAACAATTTGTACCGTGGATCCAAGATTGTTGCAGTTATGTAATTTGGATCTGACACAATCATTTTAAGCCTTGCATTTACAGATAAGCGGTTGCGTAAGGCCTTGGCCAAGGTACATGCATCAACTTTTTCTTCGTCACCTTCGTATGCTTCACAGACCTCCTTCAGCTGTTGCTCGAGCATGTACAACAATGGGATGGCTTGGCCCATAGTACAGTCCTCCCTGCTAACTGCACGTGTGAACACCTCAAAAGGTTGTAGCATCTCTGTCAAGCATTTAATGATGTCCCACTGCCACATCTCAACGGTCAGGCTTTTAAGATTAACAGTAGGATCCACTAATCTTCTTGACATTACATAAGCATTCAGTGGTATGTACTGCTCAAAGAGACGCTCAAGCATGAAATAAGTCGAGTTCCAACGTGTTGGGACCTCCTGGATCAGTGCTTTGACTGGCAAATTATGCTCCCGCTGAATGACGCGTAGCAGCTTCCGCGCTTTGAAAGAATGGTTAAAATGCGTGCATATTCTTCTGCAGATGGTCAGTATGTTGCTGACTTGTTGTTCATGTTTCAGAAAGTCTTGCACGACTAAGTTAATGCAGTGTGCCAAACAGGGTACCCTGAAATACTGTCCATCTTTCATTGCCCTCACTACATTACTGCCATTGTCGGTGGCAACAAAACCAATCTTAAGGCCTCTTGGTTTCAGCCATTCAAAGACCTTGCTGTTAAAGTCAGACAAAATGTTGTCAGCAGTATGAGTTTTCTCCATACCAAACATGGCTACAGTTGCATGTTTGCGAGTGTCATTGAAAATCCCAGCAACATCAAGAAGGCCTGATGTTAACTTGTCTTTCACACCTGCAAAAGAGATCCAGTGTGCGGTGATGCACATGTAATCTGCTGTGGCTTCGCGACTGCTCCACATGTCGGTTGTCAGGTGGATACAATGGACAACACTCTGTTGTAAGGCTTTCCCAATCAATCCCAGCACGTCGTGGTGTAGTGCTGGAATAGCAACTCTTGCAAAATAGTAGCGACTGGGAACGTCCCATTTTGGGGCGAGTGTTGCCACTAATTGCCGAAATCCCACTGCCTCAACAAATGAAAATGGGAGAAGGTCCAGTGCCAACATTTTTGCAAGTTTCGCATTGTACAAACGTGCTGTTGGGTGGTTCCGCTCGTACTTTCCCTCCTGCCTAAACATGCCAGTAATGGTAAGCTGCTTGGTAATTCTGTCTGTTCTGCTAGACGGACCACCTTTCAACGCAGACTTTTCACTCCTTGCCCTTGGTGTCTCCGGCTGACTCTGGTGCCACTGAGAAGTTGCTGATGCTGAGGATTTGGACTGCACCACTCCAGTGCTGGCGACAGGGCTCATTGGTGTACCACTCCCAGATAGAAGGTCATCGTCTCCCTCTTCTTCCATGAGTGGACCTTGTAGTACTGTATCCTCCCCACCAACACCAGTGCTTACATCTTTTTGTAAGCTTGCAAGGTGGTTCTCCCATACAATTGTGTGTGTTTTTTTCATATGGGTCGTTGGGCCTCCAGTACCATAGTTTGTACCAATCTTACCACGACTAACATTGGTGTGACAAATGGAGCATATAGCAATGTTCTCCTGATGTGGGTGAACCGTAAAAAAATCCCAGACTGGGGAGCTAAACTTTTGTCTCCTGCCATAGGAAGAGGAGGACCCACTTCCAATCCCGGATGAACTGGAGCCTTTTGGTTGCATTTCCCTATGTGACAGTTCAGTACTAGTACTGCCACTACCTCCTTCTGTTGAGGTGGCGCTTGCGCTGGATGTCGCACGCTGCCGGGCCTTCGCTGATGCAAAAATGGGAGCTGGTGTTACTTTGGGCGCTGAGTGTGTAGGAGTTACACGTGCTACCTGCTCATCACTAATCGCAGCCCTTCTAGATAGGGTGAAAATGCTGGTCTCTACATCCTCTGCACCAGGAATAACGCTTGTGATGATGACATTGTCAGTGTCAGACCCGTCTTTATCACCATCAGTATCCTGTTCACCTACATCGAACTCCGGAAGTTCAAGCCTTGACGGATCCTTCCTTTTTCCCAGCCTGGTCTTTTGATGCCTCTCCTTTGAATGCTCAGTTCTTCGTCGTGGATGATAATCCTTATCAAGGTCATCTGAAGGGATGCTATGCGAAGAACTCGATGCACTGCCACTAACCCTCCTTTCCTTTCGTAAATTTAAAGACAGTAGATCACCTCCAGAAGTGGCTTCCTCTTCTTCTTGCTCGGAATGAGGCTCTACTTCCTGAACTGCCCCGACATCGGGAGGAACAACTTCCACTATTGCGTGTGGAGACGGTGGTTGTTGTTCTTGAGGAAGTACTATAGCGTGCTGTGGTTCTTCAACAACTACTACTGTGGGATTTGGTTGTTGTTGTTGAACAACTATTGCGGGCGGTGGTTGTGGTTTTTCAACAACTATTGCGGGAAGTGGTTGTGGTTGTTGAACATCTACTGCTGGCGGCGGTTGGTCAGCACTTTCAGCTTGCATAGATTGTGTGCTACTTTGAGACAGCGATAAGTTAAGTTCAGGCTCAGTATCACTGCTTTGTAACACTAGGTCGGCTACCTCTTCGACCCTCATGTGCTTGGCCCTGGGTTGGTGGCTTGCCCCCGCTAATGCCGATGTGCTGGCTCCAGCTTGCACCATGGACACCGCTGCTGCAGGCGTACGTTTTGGGGGCCCAAAAAAGGTTTGGGGGTCCATACCAGCCTTAAGTGACACTTCCTTTTTCTGTACCTTCTTCTCAGCAACTTTCTTGGTGGTGGAGGACCTGGTAACTGCTCTCTTAGGACCCATCTTCTTCTGATGTCAGCAGCACACAGCAGCACTCAGTAGCACAAATTGCAGAGATGTGTGGTCAGATGAGTCACACCCCACACGTGGCGTACAATTGAAGGACGTCCGTCTGGCAGTTGAACGGGCGATGGATGAAAACAGCCAGCACCTCCTCAGTCTTTTTCTGTGCACCTACAAGCAAAGAAGACAGAAAACGTCAGTCAAACAAGCAGTAAGCCAACAACACATGAACAATTGAAAGACACATAGGGCAATGTATAAAACACAAAAAAGAAGACTAATAGTACGAGCACCACAGCTCCCAGCTAGAAATAACCAATAATAAAGTCAAGCAGGCCTATCATATACCAACATGGACAGAAAAAGGAGGTTGCCTGCTACACATGAGTCATGACAGGTTAATGCAAGGAAAATCAAAATACACCATGGCTAAGAGTTTGTAAAACTTCACGGCAAAAACACATACAAGTCATAAAATTATTCCACACACAAAAAAGTTACCTACCCCCCTGCCCAGACAACCAACTTGGAAATGCAATGGCATACACACATGCCGTAATGATGGTAATTAAATAGACCAAATAGAAACAGCTACATAAAGCAGCCCCGCTCACTAGTAACTAACTACCACCTCTGGGAGTCTGTCCTACTATCAGATCAGACCAAAAGCAGGGAGGCCAATGATAAATGCACAAAGGAAGTACCTACAAAATGGCCGCCACCACATGGCCTGTCCAGGAAGACAAAGCTACAACCAAAGAAGTAAATAACACAAAAAATGAGGACTTTTTGGTAGCACAGGGGACACATTAAACATTTTCGAGGAACTTTTATGCAACTCGGGACATATTGTTCGCGAGAATGCAAAATCGGCGTGTTCGGCAACGCGAATCGAGTAAAAAGTCGTTATCGCGTTCCCGAGCCAGTACATTGAGCGCGCGAAAAAGACAAAAAAGGTAAGGTCGCGTTCCCACATGGCGCGACGTTACCAAAACTACCCGAGCTGTATTCCTAGGGTTACCTAATGGCAGGGAGTGCCATAATAGCTACACACAAGCAACCAAAAAACTAAAAGTACCACCATTACAAAAAAATGTGAAGCAATCCAAAGCCATACACGGTGTAATTAAAGTTACACCACAAAAATAGTTGATTAACTTGAATGCACCTATGGCTTTGAGTGGTAGTACCTACAAAAGCCTTGGATGGCTATGGTAAAAGAAGAGGACCAGGGAAGGACACAGAAAATGGCCGCCTCCATAGGGCCAGGAGGACAGGGACACCCAAAGACAACATGGAAAGGGGATGCACCCAAAATGGCCTCCACCACATGGCAAAATCAGTCACAAAGGAAGCATACACAAAATGGCCGCCACCACATAGCCTGCCCACCAACAACAACATAGCAGAATCATCACAAAGGAAGTACACACAAAATGGCCCTCACCACTACATGAAAAGAAAGAGAGGACAGACAATAAATGCCTATGCCAAAGGGACAATGCTTTGCTTCACAAAATGAACACACCAGACACCACCCCCCAAATTGGTCACCCCAACCATAAACAAGAAATCATTACATAGAGGACAGAAAGGAACTGGGAGTGGCCCATGCTCCAGGAAGACAAAACTACAACCAAAGAAGTAAATAACACAAAAAATGAGGACTTTTTGGTAGCACAGGGGACACATTAAACATTTTCGAGGAACTTTTATGCAACTCGGGACATATTGTTCGCGAGAATGCAAAATCGGCGTGTTCGGCAACGCGAATCGAGTAAAAAGTCGTTATCGCGTTCCCGAGCCAGTACATTGAGCGCGCGAAAAAGACAAAAAAGGTAAGGTCGCGTTCCCACACGGCGCGACGTTACCAAAACTACCCGAGCTGTATTCCTAGGGTTACCTAATGGCAGGGAGTGCCATAATAGCTACACACAAGCAACCAAAAAACTAAAAGTACCACCATTACAAAAAAATGTGAAGCAATCCAAAGCCATACACGGTGTAATTAAAGTTACACCACAAAAATAGTTGATTAACTTGAATGCACCTATGGCTTTGAGTGGTAGTACCTACAAAAGCCTTGGATGGCTATGGCAAAAGAAGAGGACCAGGGAAGGACACAGAAAATGGCCGCCTCCATAGGGCCAGGAGGACAGGGACACCCAAAGACAACATGGAAAGGGGATGCACCCAAAATGGCCTCCACCACATGGCAAAATCAGTCACAAAGGAAGCATACACAAAATGGCCGCCACCACATAGCCTGCCCACCAACAACAACATAGCAGAATCATCACAAAGGAAGTACACACAAAATGGCCCTCACCACTACATGAAAAGAAAGAGAGGACAGACAATAAATGCCTATGCCAAAGGGACAATGCTTTGCTTCACAAAATGAACACACCAGACACCACCCCCCAAATTGGTCACCCCAACCATAAACAAGAAATCATTACATAGAGGACAGAAAGGAACTGGGAGTGGCCCATGCTCCAGGAAGACAAAACTACAACCAAAGAAGTAAATAACACAAAAAATGAGGACTTTTTGGTAGCACAGGGGACACATTAAACATTTTCGAGGAACTTTTATGCAACTCGGGACATATTGTTCGCAAGAATGCAAAATCGGCGTGTTCGGCAACGCGAATCGAGTAAAAAGTCGTTATCGCGTTCCCGAGCCAGTACATTGAGCGCGCGAAAAAGACAAAAAAGGTAAGGTCGCGTTCCCACACGGCGCGACGTTACCAAAACTACCCGAGCTGTATTCCTAGGGTTACCTAATGGCAGGGAGTGCCATAATAGCTACACACAAGCAACCAAAAAACTAAAAGTACCACCATTACAAAAAAATGTGAAGCAATCCAAAGCCATACACGGTGTAATTAAAGTTACACCACAAAAATAGTTGATTAACTTGAATGCACCTATGGCTTTGAGTGGTAGTACCTACAAAAGCCTTGGATGGCTATGGCAAAAGAAGAGGACCAGGGAAGGACACAGAAAATGGCCGCCTCCATAGGGCCAGGAGGACAGGGACACCCAAAGACAACATGGAAAGGGGATGCACCCAAAATGGCCTCCACCACATGGCAAAATCAGTCACAAAGGAAGCATACACAAAATGGCCGCCACCACATAGCCTGCCCACCAACAACAACATAGCAGAATCATCACAAAGGAAGTACACACAAAATGGCCCTCACCACTACATGAAAAGAAAGAGAGGACAGACAATAAATGCCTATGCCAAAGGGACAATGCTTTGCTTCACAAAATGAACACACCAGACACCACCCCCCAAATTGGTCACCCCAACCATAAACAAGAAATCATTACATAGAGGACAGAAAGGAACTGGGAGTGGCCCATGCTCCAGGAAGACAAAACTACAACCAAAGAAGTAAATAACACAAAAAATGAGGACTTTTTGGTAGCACAGGGGACACATTAAACATTTTCGAGGAACTTTTATGCAACTCGGGACATATTGTTCGCGAGAATGCAAAATCGGCGTGTTCGGCAACGCGAATCGAGTAAAAAGTCGTTATCGCGTTCCCGAGCCAGTACATTGAGCGCGCGAAAAAGACAAAAAAGGTAAGGTCGCGTTCCCACACGGCGCGACGTTACCAAAACTACCCGAGCTGTATTCCTAGGGTTACCTAATGGCAGAAATTGACAGACACCCGAAACCTGACATACCCCACACATAAACATAAGATTTTCTAAATCAATCCAGTCCATCCATGATTTCCTAATTAGAGGTACACCAGAAAAACAGTTGATTACCTTTCATGACCCTATGACTAGTACCTCTGGCCTACTGGAAGAGTAGGCCACAAGTTTGGAGGCCTATGGCAAGACCAAAGTGGCTGGGAAACATAAAATGGCCGCCAACAACACATGGCCAGGCCAACCACAGAAAGTTATTACAATGAACTCAAACATGCCTACACACTAACTACATGGAGTACTAGGGTCAGCTATTGGCTTAAAAAATAAAAAAACTTTTTCATTACACAAACAGAAATTCCACAGCAGACATTGCTATTGCATAATGATGACCATAATCCAATGCCAGCCATGATGTTTGTTTACAAACTTGAATAAAAATTTAAACACAGAATTATGATTTTACCCATGGGTACCTCTCTATGTAGCCTGGATGAAATTTAAAAAGAAATACAAGTTGGGACCTCATAAAAGTAGGCACCCATCAATAATTTAAATCAAGGAATGAATAATGTAGTTAAAACATTTTAAATCAAACAAACACAAGTCTACAACATCATACTCACTCATACATTACTGAACTTACTTGAAAAAGAGAATTCAAAATCCAAAAGTCCTCAGTAAGATTCAAAAAAAGCAGTAATGCAGCCAACACACACAGAAAGTGATCCTGCCAGCTCAAAATCCAAATGAAAGTGACCACCTCATGGACAAAGCACTGGGAGGAGCCTGGTGGACAGGAACAGGAAGTTGTAAACTCCAGAGCCCTTCCTCCTTAATATTCAAAAATACAGTAGAAACAGAAAGAGGACTCCTTCCCCCCAAAAAATACATCCAAAGGTACAACTTTGAGGGGTTTCTCACTTGTTTGCTAACCAAAATGGTAATTTATTATTATGGTTTAACTTTTAACATGCTCGCGAGTTATTCTGTGCAAGATTGCAGGTTCTGCGTGTTCGGCAACTCGATCTTACCAACAAACATACTCGCGCGTCCTTATGGCTTTATCGCGCTTCCAATGACGTTATCGCGTTCGCACAGCTGCACGGAAGGGTTTACAAACATGGTGGCCGACGCGACCGGGAAAAAGCGAACGCAGAACCAAGGTAAGCCATTGCCGCGCACGCGATAATGTTATTTAGCGCGCGACAATGTTATTTAGCGCGCGACAACTACGCTCCGCACCGGATAGCGGAGTTATCGGCAGCTACGCGAACTCCGCGGAACGCGGAGTTGCCAAAACTCCGCAAACTCCGCAAACGGAGCGTAGTGCTTCGCCCAGGGTTAGTGAAAAGGAAGCACCTCCTCTAAATGACATTGAGGTTTCCTTACTAGTGACTGGTCCTGTGGCGTGTGGCACGCCTCTCATCCTGTGAGGTAGAGGAGTGAGGAGTTAGGGTCTAGTTCCCTTTGTTTTAACTGGGAGCGGGACCCCTGGGGCACCGATCGCGCTCCGTGTCAGCGCCTCCAAAGGAGAAAGAAAAGGTAGCAAGTTGACTAACTTTCTAGCTCTACCGTGCATGATCCCAGCTGAGCCGGGTGGTTAGCACAGGAGGGGCCTAGGATCGAGCAGGCCCGCGGTGAAGACGCTAATTGGTGGCAAGACGCCGGAGCAGTCTCTGAGGCCGAGACGCCTATCTTCCGCGCATGCGCGATTGCGCCCTGGTGAAGGAACCGTCGGCAGGCCCTGAGAGGAAGCACCAAGGAAGGAAGCGGCTCCGCTGAGCGGCTGTTGTTCGGCGAAGTGCCTCAAGTTTCCCTGACAAGGGCCTCCGCTCCTCCGTGAGGGAGCGGGGAGGCCCGGTTTCTGCCCAGAAATACCCCTAACTGGAGGGGGTGTTACCGTGGAACACGCCTTCCAGCACACACTGACAAGTAAGCGGGGAAGCCCAAGGGGTGGCATAGGAGAGCTGATTGTGCTCTGGATCGTCTAACCCCTGCTAACTAAAGTGGTGCAGCGCTAACTGATTCCTGCGCTTGGAAAGGGGTAGAGGGGCTGTTAATAACTGCACATTTGCCAAGCCTACAGTCTCAGGAAACTTAAGATATTCATGAGGGGTAGAAGGAGACTGAGGCTTTATTTAGCCTTCTGTGGCATTCTTTTCTAGCCTCTGGTGCTTGACAATTTGTGGCAGCTTGTCCTCAGAAGGAGTGGAGTTGCTGGGGAGTCCAATAACCTGGGTTGGGGAGTGTAATTCTGCATCTGATAATAGAGCAGTAAGGGGATTGTACTGTTAACTTTGAGAAGGTCATTAATTTTCCTGACTAAATGAAATGTACTGTTGATGCTGATTAATGAGATAAGTTGATACTTCTGAAAGTGTTATTACTAATTTCATGACAACTGTATGTACTGAGTTGTGATTTCCAAAGGTATAAAAGCAGAGTATATTATTTTTATAAACAAGCACGTATTTTTCCAACATTGGTGTAGTGTCCTTTTTGTGTGTTATTGCGTTGATTTACTGCTGGGTGGTCTGCAACCTTCACACAAGTGCCTTTAGTGAACGTGTCTTACCCTAGGCCAGGCTACCCTAGGTGACCTGTGTAGGAGAGTAGGGTCTGCAATCCTATGATCACCCAGATTTTTTGCTTTTGTTTCACTGGTTTACGACTTTCTCTGGCTGTGGGCCTGCTAATCAGACCCACAGCCTGGCTGTTCTCTTTCTAAATTACGATATGTACCCTAGGTGCATTTACCAATTGGTACTGGGCCACCTTATCAGACCCCGTAACGCAGGGCATAGGTGTACCCAGGGCCGCCAGGGGCTGAAGCATGTATTATGCCACCCCTGGCTGGCCTCCTAAATTTGACACAACTGGCTGCACGACAGCTGGGGCGAAGACGTGTAACCACCCTTCGCTTTAGGTATAGTAGCTCTATATCTAACCATACAATGGACACCCGAGTTCCTATCAGTCACTCCTATGGCAGGCCTTAACGATCCTGAAGGCAGAGTGCGTGGGCTCGTGTGAGCTAGGTTCAGGCCCGAGCCGAGCCCGGTTGCAGCTTGCGGAATCAAGACCCAATAGCTGTTCCATGATAACGCGTACCATATCGGTAACTCCGGTGTCGCGTTATCAAGGCATGTCGAGTAAGGTGTCATACGAATCGGGGTGCTGCCCTCTCACCAATGCTGGCGACGAGGTTAGCATTCCACCCTTCTAGAGGGACACGACATGTACGTAACTGTGAACCCCGGTTAAAGTTAACTGAAGCCTCAGCTCCACAAAATGGATGCTGCCACCACAGACACAAGTCTGACCTCCTGCTGCTGGGAGTCCTTCCAGCGAGGAGCACTTGGACAAAGGGTTTCCTGTCGAGGGCGGTGTTCGCACCGTCCCAGACAGGGTTTGTGTATTCTGGGTAGGTAGGGCTTTGGCGAGAAGGTGACTGCGGAGTGGCACCCCGGTGCTCACTACGCATCTGCCGGTTAGAACCAGTTCCAGGGGCGACAGCCCTGGCCTGGGGAAAGTCCGGCAGGGGAGAGGGGTGTAACTACCCCCCTTCCTGGTCCCACCCTTAGGGCAGGACCTAGTCATGTACCCACCCCTTTCTTTAGAATAAAGACCGGAGCGGGGACCCTTCCAGATTAGATCATCTTTGATTCAAGAACTACTTTCTACGAAAGGACATTCAAGACTCTTCTCAAGATTTCTCCCTTGTGACTAAGGAGTAGTCACCCTGCATCAGCGGGCACCAACTAAGAACTCTGCGGTTTGCTGTAAGTCCTTCCTCAAGGAATCCGACGGCCCAGCTCGACGAGAACCGGCTTCCCTGGCACCTCTGACCTCTACCCACGTCATCAGCTCAGCTGTGATCTGTGGGTGCGACGAGACCTCGAGGGACCGGCCATCATCAAAACCTGCACGCTCTTAAAACCAGCACGACCATCGAGGTAACTCTCTGGTGAGTGCTCTGGGGTCCGAGAAGCCCCGACCCTGAGCCGCTCCAGCACCGAAGGGCAGTGTCCCAGCATCTCCACGATCTGCGTGGGGCCCTTCTGCTCGCTGCTCAGCACGTTGTCTGGTCACTAGCCGCTGGCTTGTGCCCTTCTGTGACGACATCCGAGAATCATCACTGCTGGTCTGGTTGCTCCAGACTGGCCCTTGCTTCCATCTTTGCGAGAAGCACCCCGGACCCTCCTGGTCCACTCAAGACGCCATCTTAGGCCCACCACGTGGCCCTGAGATCTGCCAAGGCTTGTTGCCCCATCCTGGGCCCAGCGACGCCGACAGCATCATCCTTCGTGGGACAGCTCACACCTCCCCCGTGGTCGCCGACAACGCCTCCTGGTCCGTGAGACTGCAGAGCCTAGCGTCGCCCACTCACCTGGTCGAGGTGACGGCCAACCGGTGCCTTCCTGGTACCCTCTGACTACTGGCTAGTAGTACGAACTTGGTCCCCTCTGCTTTCAGGTTTCATCAATCTCCGATCCAGGCTTGGATCTCTACGAACTATTCAGCACTGGTCGCCGGACAGCAACTCCTTTTCTTCCGGCTCCTGGCTCGTCAGCGAAGACCCCGACGCCTGTAAGACTTGTGCAGCCGCAGCCCTCGTGGCTAGGTAACTCGGCATTTCGGTGCCTGCATAGCCTCCTTACTCTAGGGTCCTGAGTCCCTCGCTTCCGACTTGCCTTATCGGGTCCGCCCGAGACCTTAATCTTTCCGTGTCCTCGGACACTTGTTTTAATTGTGCACTTGAAGTATTTGCTAAAGAGATTTGGTTTGTGCTTAGTACCCTGTCCTCATAAAGAGTACAGGGCTGTTGTGATTCTTAATAAATATACTGTTTATTTTCATAACACTTGTGTGGTGTCCTTTCACGGGGTGTTCAAGGGGTACATGTGTGGTAAACAGCCGTCTTAACGCGCCCTCTCGAGTCTTTAGCCTTAGACTGCTCGTATCCACGCTACTAGGATAGCTGGTCTATAGGTTGACTTACAACCAAACACCATAAGGGTCGTTGGAACGATACATAGCGGTCGCTAGAATAGCGAACGTTGCATATCGGGCCAACTTCTCACATTGGTGGCAGCGGTGGGATTTGAGCTTGCTGTTGTTTTACCACACGTATCCTAAGAATATCTTGTTGAAAGATCGCACAAGTACTGTTAGTACATATAACTAAAAGCTTAGAATACTCTGAGTTCTACTGAACCAGCTGTTGTAGCTCCTCAAGGCTTAGCACACCTTGGCTACAACTCTTAGCAAGGGTACAGTAGGCAAACACGTAGTGTAGGTAGGTGCATCACTTACACCACACTAGAAACAGTATGTCGGACAAAGGAGGAAACTCTGGGTCTCCCCTTGTGTCAGTTGACCCTCCACAGGTCATCCCTTCAGGATATACTGTGCTGAGCTTCAAGGAGTTAAGACGACTGTGTCACTCCAGGAAGATTCAGCAGGGGTCTAACCCCACAACGTCCTTTCTGATTGGTCTCTTGGAGACTTATGATGCCAGAAGAGCTGAGAAACTTCGTAGCTCTTCTAATCCAGAAGGAGACATGCCTCCCCTCGAGGGAACCAGAGACGATCCTGACCTCATCCACCTCGCAACTGAGAACGAAGATGTGGAGGAGGATGAGGATGAGGATCTCTCTGGGGATGAGGCAGATAAGGGACAGGTAGAAGTCGTCAGACTAAGCAGGTCCAACTTAAGCAAACATGATAGCGGTACTGGGGGACCCCTGGGGCCACTATCACGTCAGCTTAACATTGGGAATGGACGAGCCCGATCTCTGTCAAGAGACTCTGGCAGATCCCTTCAAACCAATGGCTCTCACAACTCTTCTCAGAGAGGGATGACGTCCCCTCAGAGGAGAGTGTACGAAGCTAAGGAAAGGGCAGCCAATCTAAGGATTGAAAGGGAAGAACTTGCCCTGGCCAAAGAAAGGCTTGCCTTTGCTAGAGAGCAACAGTTAAGTGGGGCAGTCCCCACTGGTGGCAGCAATGTACCTAGTAATAGGGAAAAGAGTTTCGATACGAAACACCTTGGTAAGATAGTGCCCCCCTTTAAACAAGGGGACGACATCCACAAATGGATTACTGCTTTGGAGAGGGCCTGCACTGTGCAGGGTGTTCCCCAGAGTCAGTGGGCAGCTATCTTGTGGCTCTCCTTTGACGGAAAAGGAAGAGACAAGCTCCTCACCACAAGGGTGGAGGATGCTAACAATTACCAAATCTTGAAAAATACACTCGTTGAAGGGTTCGGCCTAACCACTGAGCAGTACAGGGTGCTGTTCAGGGATACCCAGAAAACGCAGTCTCAAGATTGGTCTGATTTTGTCGATTGTGCCACTAAGGCTTTTGAGGGCTGGTTGCTGGGCAGTAAGGTTACTGATTATCAAGGATTGTATAATTTGATGATGAGAGAACAAATTTTAAACAATTGTCAGAACCAGTTGTTGCATCAGCATCTTGTCGACTCGGATCTGACCTCTCCCCAAGAATTGGGAAAGAAGGCGGACAGATGGGTTCGTACAAGAGTTAAACAGAACCAGGGCCAGAATCAAGGTGGTCAGAAGAAAGCAGACCAGAAGGGTAAAGATTCTAAAGGGGAACCAAATGACCAGAAGTCTTCGACAGGTCCCCAACAACCCAAAGAGGGTGGGGGTCAGGCTCCCCAAAAGAAGAAAGAAGGCCAATCCAAAAGATGGTGCCAGTACTGTAAAAGTAAATCTCACTGGTTTAGTGAGTGCACCAAGAAAGGAGGAGGGCAGACTCCTGCCACTGCAGCCCCTAAGGCACCTGTGCCCCCTAGTACAGTCAGCAGTGGTAGTGCGCCTCCCAAGGGTTTAGTAGGGTTAACCCTGGGTTCTGAGGGGCGTGACAACTTAGTTGGCACACTCACTCAGGCTGTCCTTGTCGGTACAGGGGACGCGGACGTATCCCCTGACGTAAGCCCCAATACTTTGTGCAAATACCGACAGACGCCTTTCATAAATGGAAAGATGGCTCAGGCCTATAGGGACACTTGTGCCAGCGTCACCATGGTGACGCCTAACTTTGTGGACCCTGGACAGATCATGCCAGGTACAGAATTCCTGGTGACCAATGCAAGCAATGTCACTACCAATCACAGTATGGCAATTGTAGCTTTCTCCTGGGGAGGGGTAACTGGCCAAAAGAAGGTTGTAGTTAGTCCAGACCTCCCAGTGGATTGTTTGTTGGGCAATGATTTGGAGTCGTCACAATGGTCAGAAGTGGAGCACCGGACTCACATGGAAATGTTAGGTTTGCCAGCACATGTGTTCGCTGTGACTAGGTCACAGGTCAGGAAATGCCCCACTGAACAGGTGCTGGATCCTGGAACAACGGACCAGACACCTCCCAAGAAAAAGAGCAGTAGGGTTAAGGCTGCGCCTTCCCCCTTGCCCCAGGTCGAGGATCAAGTCTCAGAGGAGGCTGACCTACAGGAATTGAGGGAAACTGAGCCTAGGGAATTCGAACTTGATCAAGTTGAATTCTTGGGTTCAGGGGGACCCTCAAGGGAAGACCTGGGGAAGGACCAGTTAGACTGCCCTTCTCTTGAACCCCTCAGACAGCAGGCTGCTGCTGAGGCTGCTGGGAACGCCACAGGTACCCACAAGGTATACTGGGAAGATGGACTCCTGTACACTGAGTCAAGAGACCCCAAGCCTGGCATGACCAGGAGGCTGGTTGTACCCTTGTCTCAGCGTGGTTTCCTACTTACCTTGGCCCACGAGATTCCCTTAGCAGGTCACTTAGGCCAGACGAAAACGTGGGACAGGCTTGTCTCACACTTTCACTGGCCTCACATGAACGAAGATACCAAGGAGTTTTGCCGCTCCTGTGTCACTTGCCAAGCCAGTGGTAAGTCAGGTGGCACGACAAAGGCCCCCCTTATACCAATGCCTGTGGTGGGGGTGCCCTTTGAACGGGTGGGGATCGACATCGTCGGTCCCATGGAACCACCTACAGCATCAGGGCACAAGTTTATACTGGTGGTAGTGGATCATGCCACCAGGTATCCTGAAGCTATTCCCCTTAGGACCACTACAGCACCTGTTGTGGCAAGAGCCCTAGTTGGAGTGTTCTCCAGAGTGGGCTTCCCTAAGGAGGTCGTCTCCGACAGAGGTGCAAACTTTATGTCGAGCTACTTAACTGCTATGTGGAAGGAATGTGGTGTTAACTACAAGTTCACTACACCCTATCATCCACAATGCAATGGGCTTGTTGAGAGATTCAACAGGACCCTAAAAGGGATGATTCATGGACTACCGGAAAAGCTTCGGCGTAGATGGGACGTCCTGATCCCCTGCCTCTTGTTCGCCTACAGAGAAGTCCCGCAGAAGGGGGTTGGCTACAGCCCTTTTGAACTTTTGTACGGGCATCCTGTAAGGGGACCCCTGTGTTTGGTGAAGGAAGGATGGGAGAGACCTCTCAAAAAGCCTGCAGCCAACATAGTGGACTATGTGCTTGGCCTCCGCTCGCGGATGGCTGAATACATGGAAAAGGCATCTGAAAACCTTAAGGCCAGCCAAGAACTCCAAAAAGCTTGGCATGACCAAAAGGCTGTCTTGACTGTTTACCAGCCCGGACAGAAGGTGTGGGTGTTGGAGCCAGTGGCCCCAGCAGCACTCAAGGACAAATGGTCCGGGCCCTACACCATCCTGGAGAAAAAGGGAGAGGTCACCTACCTGGTCGACCTGGGAACTCCCCGGAGCCCCCACAGGGTGCTTCATGTCAACAGGCTAAAAGCATATGTCGACAGGAAGGACATGAGTTTGCTCATGGCCCTAGATGAGGGACAGGAAGAGGAGAGTGACCCTCTCCCCGACCTGCTCACTCAGAATCCTGACGATGGCTCGGTAGATGGTGTTGTCTTTTGTGGCAGCCTCTCCGAACATCAACAAGAGCGACTGTAAACAGGTTCTTCAGTCGTTCAGACATATGTTTTCTCTAACACCCAGTCAGACCGATTGGTGCACCCATGAGGTTGACACTGGTGACAGCTTGCCCGTCAAGAGTAAAATCTACAGGCAGCCTGATCACGTTAGAGACTGCATCAAGAGTGAAGTGCAGAAAATGTTGGAGCTGGGAGTCATTGAACCCTCGGATAGCCCTTGGGCTAGTCCCGTAGTTCTAGTGCCGAAACCTCACACCCAGGGTGGTAAGAGAGAGATGAGGTTTTGCGTAGACTACAGGGGTCTCAATGCAGTCACTAAGACTGACGCCCACCCAATACCAAGGGCAGACGAGCTTATCGATAGATTGGCTTCGGCCAACTACTTAAGTACGTTTGACCTGACAGCTGGGGATTGGCAAATCAGGCTAGCTGAGGACGCCAAGCCTAAAACCGCATTTTCAACCCCTGGTGGGCATTATCAGTTCGTGGTGATGCCCTTTGGTCTGAAAAATGCACCTGCCACCTTCCAACGGTTGGTGAATCAAGTCCTTACTGGGCTGGATGACTTCTGTGCGGCGTATCTTGACGATATTGCTGTCTTTAGCTCCACCTGGGAGGATCACCTGGTCCACCTGCGGAAGACGTTAGAGGCACTGCAAGCAGCAGGTCTCACTATCAAGGCCACCAAGTGCCAGATAGGGCAGACACAGGTTGTATACCTGGGCCACCTTGTAGGTGGAGGTCAGGTTCAGCCACTGGAGAGCAAGATACAGTCAATCAGGGACTGGGCTCCTCCAACCACCCAGACTCAGGTTCGAGCTTTCTTGGGCCTGACTGGTTACTATAGGAAGTTTGTCAGGAACTATGGTTCAATTGTGACACCATTAAACGAACTGACAAGTAAGAAAATGCCAAAAAAAGTTCAGTGGACAGCGAGCTGTCAAAAAGCATTCGATGACCTAAAGTAGGCCATGTGCACGGCGCCTATCCTCAAGAGTCCGGACTACTCCAAACCATTCATTGTCCAAACAGATGCTTCTGAGTTGGGTGTGGGAGCTGTTCTTTCTCAACTGAATTTTGATGGTCAAGACCAGCCCATTGCTTTTATAAGCAGAAGGCTGACCCCTAGAGAGAAGAATTGGTCAGCTATTGAGAGGGAGGCCTTTGCTGTGGTTTGGGCCCTGAAGAAGCTGAGGCCATACTTGTTTGGCACTCACTTCAAGATTCAGACCGACCATAAGCCCCTCTTGTGGCTAAATCAGATGAAGGGTGAAAACCCCAAACTGCTTAGGTGGTCCATTTCCCTACAGGGGATGGACTTTACAGTGGAACATAGACCTGGTACTGATCATGGCAATGCCGATGGGCTCTCCAGATATTTCCACTTAGAACAAGAAGACTCACCTGGTCAAGGTTAGCTTAT
This sequence comes from Lissotriton vulgaris, assembly GCF_964263255.1. Lineage (NCBI taxonomy): Eukaryota > Metazoa > Chordata > Amphibia > Caudata > Salamandridae > Lissotriton > Lissotriton vulgaris. Next base: position 1,397,743 of record NW_028243158.1, read on the forward strand.
TGTTCCGACGTTTGGGGGGGGGTCATGTAGGAGAGTAGGGTCTGCAATCCTATGATCACCCAGATTTTTTGCTTTTGTTTCACTGGTTTACGACTTTCTCTGGCTGTGGGCCTGCTAATCAGACCCACAGCCTGGCTGTTCTCTTTCTAAATTACGATATGTACCCTAGGTGCATTTACCAATTGGTACTGGGCCACCTTATCAGACCCCGTAACGCAGGGCATAGGTGTACCCAGGGCCGCCAGGGGCTGAAGCATGTATTATGCCACCCCTGGCTGGCCTCCTAAATTTGACACAACTGGCTGCACGACAGCTGGGGCGAAGACGTGTAACCACCCTTCGCTTTAGGTATAGTAGCTCTATATCTAACCATACAATGGACACCCGAGTTCCTATCAGTCACTCCTATGGCAGGCCTTAACGATCCTGAAGGCAGAGTGCGTGGGCTCGTGTGAGCTAGGTTCAGGCCCGAGCCGAGCCCGGTTGCAGCTTGCGGAATCAAGACCCAATAGCTGTTCCATGATAACGCGTACCATATCGGTAACTCCGGTGTCGCGTTATCAAGGCATGTCGAGTAAGGTGTCATACGAATCGGGGTGCTGCCCTCTCACCAATGCTGGCGACGAGGTTAGCATTCCACCCTTCTAGAGGGACACGACATGTACGTAACTGTGAACCCCGGTTAAAGTTAACTGAAGCCTCAGCTCCACAAAATGGATGCTGCCACCACAGACACGAGTCTGACCTCCTGCTGCTGGGAGTCCTTCCAGCGAGGAGCACTTGGACAAAGGGTTTCCTGTCGAGGGCGGTGTTCGCACCGTCCCAGACAGGGTTTGTGTATTCTGGGTAGGTAGGGCTTTGGCGAGAAGGTGACTGCGGAGTGGCACCCCAGTGCTCACTACGCATCTGCCGGTTAGAACCAGTTCCAGGGGCGACAGCCCTGGCCTGGGGAAAGTCCGGCAGGGGAGAGGGGTGTAACTACCCCCCTTCCTGGTCCCACCCTTAGGGCAGGACCTAGTCATGTACCCACCCCTTTCTACGAATAAAGACCGGAGCGGGGACCCTTCCAGATTAGATCATCTTTGATTCAAGAACTACTTTCTACGAAAGGACATTCAAGACTCTTCTCAAGATTTCTCCCTTGTGACTAAGGAGTAGTCACCCTGCATCAGCGGGCACCAACTAAGAACTCTGCGGTTTGCTGTAAGTCCTTCCTCAAGGAATCCGACGGCCCAGCTCGACGAGAACCGGCTTCCCTGGCACCTCTGACCTCTACCCACGTCATCAGCTCAGCTGTGATCTGTGGGTGCGACGAGACCTCGAGGGACCGGCCATCATCAGAACCTGCACGCTCTTAAAACCAGCACGACCATCGAGGTAACTCTCTGGTGAGTGCTCTGGGGTCCGAGAAGCCCCGACCCTGAGCCGCTCCAGCACCGAAGGGCAGTCTCCCAGCATCTCCACGATCTGCGTGGGGCCCTTCTGCTCGCTGCTCAGCACGTTGTCTGGTCACTAGCCGCTGGCTTGTGCCCTTCTGTGACGACATCCGAGAATCATCACTGCTGGTCTGGTTGCTCCAGACTGGCCCTTGCTTCCATCTTTGCGAGAAGCACCCCGGACCCTCCTGGTCCACTCAAGACGCCATCTTAGGCCCACCACGTGGCCCTGAGATCTGCCAAGGCTTGTTGCCCCATCCTGGGCCCAGCGACGCCGACAGCATCATCCTTCGTGGGACAGCTCGCACCTCCCCCGTGGTCGCCGACAACGCCTCCTGGTCCGTGAGACTGCAGAGCCTAGCGTCGCCCACTCACCTGGTCGAGGTGACGGCCAACCGGTGCCTTCCTGGTACCCTCTGACTACTGGCTAGTAGTACGAACTTGGTCCCCTCTGCTTTCAGGTTTCATCAATCTCCGATCCAGGCTTGGATCTCTACGAACTATTCAGCACTGGTCGCCGGCCAGCAACTCCTTTTCTTCCGGCTCCTGGCTCGTCAGCGAAGACCCCGACGCCTGTAAGACTTGTGCAGCCGCAGCCCTCGTGGCTAGGTAACTCGGCATTTCGGTGCCTGCATAGCCTCCTTACTCTAGGGTCCTGAGTCCCTCGCTTCCGACTTGCCTTATCGGGTCCGCCCGAGACCTTAATCTTTCCGTGTCCTCAGACACTTGTTTTAATTGTGCACTTGAAGTATTTGCTAAAGAGATTTGGTTTGTGCTTAGTACCCTGTCCTCATAAAGAGTACAGGGCTGTTGTGATTCTTAATAAATATACTGTTTATTTTCATAACACTTGTGTGGTGTCCTTTCACGGGGTGTTCAAGGGGTACATGTGTGGTAAACAGCCGGCTTAACGCGCCCTCTCGAGTCTTTAGCCTTAGACTGCTCGTATCCACGCTACTAGGATAGCTGGTCTATAGGTTGACTTACAACCAAACACCATAAGGGTCGTTGGAACGATACATAGCGGTCGCTAGAATAGCGAACGTTGCATATCGGGCCAACTTCTCACAACCTGACATCCCAGGTTCCAACAATTGGTGTCTAGCGATGGGATCCTGACTGTGGTTGCAGCTACTCAGTTGTAATTAAACGTAATACACTAGCCTACACCAGGAGTTTTCTCCTAGCGGCCCTCCTAATTTGACTTTTGTTTTTCCAAATTTGTTCCTGGTGGTGGGTGGAGGTTATCCTCAGATCACGCTTCTTAGTTCTCTCCTGAGTGCTCATTTGATCCCATATTTGAAGAATGGAATTAAACCTTGAAGAGCTAGAGACCTACACTGTGACCCAACTTAAAGAGTGGTGTCAACGACAGGGGGTATTTTTCAAAAAAGGTGCCAAGAATAGCGAGTTACAGACAAGCATAAGGGCATGGGTGGAAGCTCATATAGAGGAGGAACAGGACACAGAAGAGAGTGATAGGGACACTGTCCTTGAGACCGCAATGCTGTACCAAGCTGAAGGGGGGAATCTGCTGACAGGTCCCAGGACACTTTCAAGGGAGGGTAGCAGCGTCTCAGTGAGGAGTTTTACTGACGCCGAGCTGGAAGACAGGAGGGAAGAGAGGAGACTGAAATTGGAGTTAGCTAAATTAGAAATGGAGCGGGAGGACAGGAGGTTGGCCCACGAACGAACCATAAAGGAGCTAGACCTTCAAGCCTTAACATTAAGGTCTCCTAATCCAAACAATGGTGGCAGCGAAAACAAAGTAAACACCAGAGAACCCAGACCCTATCTACCCAAGGATGTTATTGCTAGTTACACCCCAGGTGATGACATTGCCAAATGGTTAGCCGCATATGAGGTTTCTTTAAGGGCTCATGGGATCTCAGAAACTCACTGGGGGGGTGGGCTGTATAAGTATATGCAACCTGCTGGCAGGGATACCTTGTTGGCTCTGGAGCAGGATGAGCAAACCCACTACCCTACAATGAAAGTGGCACTGGTGAAAAAGTTTGGACTTACCCCCGAAAAATACAGACAAAAATTTAGGGGAAGTCATAAACTGAGTACCCAGAATTGGGTGGATTTCTTAGATTACGCCAAGATAGCCTTAGAGGGCTGGGTCAAGGGCAGTGAGGTGAAGGATTATGAGGGGCTGTATGATCTATTTTTGAAAGAGCACCTCCTCGAGAAATGTTTTCCCGAGCTGCGCCAACACCTGGTGGACAGCAAGCTGACCAATCCCTGGAAGCTTGCAGAGGAGGCGGACATCTGGGCAAGTACCCGGGTGTCCTCAAAGGGGACTGGAGGGGATTCCCAAAAGGCCGGGCAGGGCGCCCCCCAGAAGAAGGAGGGGGGGGGGGAGAAAAAGAGGGAGTTCTCTAAAGGTCCCCAAAACAATTTCCAAGAAAAGGGAACAGGTTTCACCCCTAAGGCAAACCCGCCCAGAAACCCTAATCCTGGCCAAAGCCAGCAGCCAAGGGTTCTCCACTGTTTTGAGTGTGGTGGTGTTGGACATTATAAGGGAGATGTCAGATGCCCAAAGAGACCACCCCCTCCCACCGGAGGAAAACCACCGGGAGTAGCTAGTGTAGCGCTCGGGGAGGAGTTGCCCTTAGATAAGGGGGGTGAGTGGGCGGGTGTCACCTTAGTGTCCCTGGGAGAACGGGAGATGGTTCCTAAGATCCAGGTGCCCCCAAATACTGCAAAGTATGGGCAATGGGTCACCATCAATGGCCAGAGAGGGGAGGCTCTGAGAGATACAGGAGCCAGTATGACTATGGTGTGAAGTCAACTGGTGTCTCCAGAGCAGGTGGTTCCCCATGTACTCCACCCCGCCGCGATGGCTGACGGCAGAATGGGCCACTATCCAGTGGCTGAGGTTCCCTTTGAGTGGGAGGGGGTTGCAGGTTCACTTCGAGTTGCCGTAAGCCCTGCCGTGCCAGTTGATTGTCTGCTGGGGAATTACATGGAGCACAACGCTTGGAGAGAGGTGGAATACCGGACGCATAGGTGGAATACCGGACGCATTCTGCGATGCTGGGTACACCTGACTGGGCCTGTGTGAGCACACGGTCTGCGACTGCCCGGAGAGGGAGTTCGCCTGGGTTGGAGCCTGGAACAATGGCCCAACCCGCTGCCAAAAAGGGACAGACCCGGAGACAGGAAGAGCCTGCTTCGGCTTCCACACCCCATGTGACAGATCGACCACCTACGGTGGTGGACCAGGAGTCCGTGGAGGGGGAAGTAGACTCTCTGGAGGATTTACCCATCCCTGCTGAGTGGCATGTGGAGGGAGGTCCTACCAGAGAGGAATTCTGTAAGGGGCAGAGGGAGTGCCCTACCCTTGAGGGACTGAGGCGACAGGCTGAAGCCCAGGCAGCAGGTGATGTTACGGGACACTACCATATTTACTGGGAGGATGGACTCCTCTACAGTGAACCCAAGGTACCCTTACCTGGTTCATCAAGGGCCTTGGTAGTCCCGCAACAATACCGAGCCTTTCTACTGGAATTGGCTCATGCTATACCCTTGGCAGGACACTTAGGACAGGACAAGACCTTTGCCCGGCTTGTCCTCCACTTTTACTGGCCTCAGATGAAAGTGGCGTCCAACACTTATTGTCGGACATGTGTATCCTGCCAGGCCAGTGGGAAAACAGGGGTGAAGCTGAAGGCTCCCCTGGAACCACTTCCAGTCGTTAGCACACCCTTTGAGAGGGTGGGCATCGACATTGTAGGGCCTTTAGATCCACCAACAACAGCTGGTCACAGGTTCATCCTGGTTCTGGTGGATCATGCCACACAGTACCCAGAGGCAATTCCTCTGAGGACAGTTACTGCACCTGTAGTGGCTAGAGCCCTAATGTGGATCTTTACCCGAGTGGGATTCCCCAAGGAAGTTGTATCTGACAGGGGGACCAACTTCATGTCAGCTTATATGCGGGAGATGTGGAAGGAGTGTGGAGTGACCTACCGGTTCACCACTCCTTATCACCCCCAGTCGAATGGACTGGTTGAGAGGTTCAACAAGACCTTGAAGGGCATGATCAGGAGTCTGCCCGAAAGCCTGCGGAGGAAATGGGACGTCCTCCTACCCTGTTTGCTATTCTCTTACAGGGAAGTGCCACAGAAGGGAGTGGGCTTCAGCCCCTTTGAACTTCTGTATGGGCACCCTGTACGCGGTCCTCTCAGCCTGGTGAAGGATGGTTGGGAGAAGTCTCCCAGGAAACCACCCCAGGATGTGGTGAGCTACATGCTGGCCTTCAGGAGCCAAATGGCGAAGTTGTGGAAGCAAGCTTCTGACAACTTGGAGGCCAGCCAGGCAGTCATGAAAGAGTGGTATGACCACAATGCTCACCAGGTGGAATTGGAACCTGGCCAGAAAGTGTGGGTGATGGAGCCTGGAGAGCTTAGTGCCCTTCAGGATCGCTGGACAGGCCCATTTGAAGTGTTGGAGAAGAAGGGTAAGGCCACATACCTGGTGGACCTTAAGACCCCTCGACAGCCCCTACGAGTGCTGCATGCCAACCGACTCAAACCCCACCATGAGAGACCCGAGGTCATTTTGATGATGGTGACTGATGGGGGAGAGGAAGCGGAAAGCGAACCTCTCCCGGATTTGTTCTCGTCTCAAGAGAAGGATGGGTCAGTGGAGGGAGTGATTCTCTCTCCCACTCTAACTCCTGAGCAGCGGGAGGACTGCCGCCAGATACTGGAGCAGTACTCTACGTTGTTCTCCCTTGTCCCGGGAAGGACTCACCTGTGTACCCATGATGTGGACACAGGGGACAGCCCACCAGTGAAGTCGAAGACCTACCGGCTGTCCGACAAGGTGAAGGCTAGCATCCATGGAGAAGTTGCCAAGATGCTAGAGCTGGAAGTTATAGAACATTCCAACAGCCCTTGGTCCAGTCCGGTGGTGCTAGTGCCAAAAGCCGCTCCACCAGGCACCACACCAGAACTGAGGTTCTGTGTGGATTACCGGGGACTGAACTCAGTTACAAAGACTGATGCTCATCCGATTCCTAGGGCGGATGAATTAATTGACCGGCTAGGAGCTGCCCAATATCTAAGTACCTTTGACCTCACTTCAGGGTACTGGCAGATCTCCTTGACAGATGGAGCAAAGGAAAGGTCAGCCTTCTCCACGCCTGAGGGACACTTCCAATTTTGTGTAATGCCCTTTGGGCTCAAAAATGCCCCTGCCACATTTCAGCGGCTGGTGAACCAGGTCCTCTCTGGAATGGACAGTTTCTCTGCTGCTTACCTGGATGACATTGCTGTCTTCAGTAGCAGTTGGGAGGACCATTTGCAACACTTGCAGGCAGTTCTCCAGGCCCTGAAACAAGCTGGATTGACCATCAAGGCCAGCAAATGCCAGATTGGGCAGGGGTCGGTTGTGTACCTTGGACACTTGGTGGGTAGGGGGACAGTGCAGCCCCTGCAGGCAAAGATTGAGGCAATCATGGCCTGGGAACACCCCAAGACACAGACTGAGGTCCGAGCTTTCCTGGGCCTCACAGGCTACTACCGTCGCTTTGTGAAGGGGTATGGCACTATTGTAGCGCCTCTCACAGAGCTCACCTCTAAGAAACAACCTCGACCGGTAGTTTGGACAAACGCTTGTCAGCAAGCTTTTGAGAAACTGAAGCAGGCAATGTGTGCAGCACCGGTCCTGAGGGCCCCAGACTTCTCCAAGGAGTTCATTGTCCAGACAGATGCTTCAGAACATGGCATTGGGGCAGTGTTATCGCAACTAAATGAAGAAGGCCTGGATCAGCCTGTAGTCTTCTTATCCAGGAGACTGCTTCCCCGGGAACAGAAGTGGAGTGCAATCGAGAGGGAAGCTTTTGCGGTGGTGTGGGCTCTGAAGAAGCTGCGGCCATACCTCTTTGGCTCGCACTTCCGGGTTCAGACTGACCACCAACTCCTTCGTTGGCTGATGCAAATGAAGGGGGAAAATCCCAAGCTGTTGAGGTGGTCCATCTCCCTACAGGGAATGGACTTCCGGGTGGAACATCGGCCTGGAGTAGACCACGCCAATGCAGACGGTCTCTCCAGTTATTTCCGCCTTAGTGATGAGGACTCCCAAGGGGTTGGGTAGTTCTCCCCACTTTCAGCTGGGGGGGACACGTGTTAGACCTGTCTGGCTTTTTGCGTAGTCCCTCCAAATTATTATTTATTTTGTCCCCTTTTTGCCCCTCATACCTCTATTAATTTTTGTGTCCACTAGCTTTTTCAAGGTGTTAGTCAAGGGGATAGGTGTTCTTTCACCCTCATAATTTTTCACCTCAGGCCTAGAGGCCTGTTCTGACAGGAATATAGTTCTGTCTCCAATATAGTTGGAGTCACAAAATGGTGGCTACCAACTGTCCCAACTGACAAACCTAGAACCTGTCCCATAGAGTAGAATAGGACATTCCAGAACCTTCTGGTCCCTTCTGGACCCCTGAGGGTCAGCCTATAAAAGGTGGAATGCTGGACAGCCATTTTGTCTGTCAGTGAGGAGCAGCTAGAGTGAAGGTTGAGGACTGGTAGGGGTAGGATCCTGAAGGGTGGATTGCTCTACAACGGTAGCCCTCTGTCAAGGCTTTTCCACCTCCCATTCCTGTTGTCCTAGCCAAGTTAGTTCATTCTGCTGACCCTGGACAGTTAGGTGAGGGGGTTAATTCTAGTAGTCTGTGGAGCTGAGAAGGACCCTGCACTGGGTACTGAACTAAGAGATCCCCTGTGCCCCTAAGTCTGTCCAGTGAGGAGGGTTAGGGGACTAGAGCTCTGTGGCTCTATCCTGAAGGAGACCCCCTTTTACCCCCTCCCCTCTCTAGTGTGAAAAGGAAGCACCTCCTCTAAATGACATTGAGGTTTCCTTACTAGTGACTGGTCCTGTGGCGTGTGGCAAGCCTCTCATCCTGTGAGGTAGAGGAGTGAGGAGTTAGGGTCTAGTTCCCTTTGTTTTAACTGGGAGCGGGACCCCTGGGGCACCGATCGCGCTCCGTGTCAGCGCCTCCAAAGGAGAAAGAAAAGGTAGCAAGTTGACTAACTTTCCAGCGCTACCGCGCATGATCCCAGCTGAGCCGGGTGGTTAGCACAGGAGGGGCCTAGGATCGAGCAGGCCCGCGGTGAAGACGCTAATTGGTGGCAAGACGCCGGAGCAGTCTCTGAGGCCGAGACGCCTATCTTCCACGCATGCGCGATTGCGCCCTGGTGAAGGAACCGTCGGCAGGCCCTGAGAGGAAGCGCCAAGGAAGGAAGCGGCTCTGCCGAGCGGCTGGTGTTCGGCGAAGTGCCTCAAGTTTCCCTGACAAGGGCCTCCGCTCCTCCGTGAGGGAGCGGGGAGGCCCGATTTCTGCCCAGAAATACCCCTAACTGGAGGGGGTGTTACCGTGGAACACGCCTTCCAGCACACACTGACAAGTAAGCGGGGAAGCCCAAGGGGTGGCATAGGAGAGCTGATTGTGCTCTGGATCGTCTAACCCCTGCTAACTAAAGTGGTGCAGCGCTAACTGATTCCTGCCCTTGGAAAGGGGTAGAGGGGCTGTTAATAACTGCACATTTGCCAAGCCTACAGTCTCAGGAAACTTAAGATATTCATGAGGGGTAGAAGGAGACTGAGGCTTTATTTAGCCTTCTGTGACATTCTTTTCTAGCCTCTGGTGATTGACAATTTGTGGCAGCTTGTCCTCAGAAGGAGTGGAGTTGCTGGGGAGTCCAATAACCTGGGTTGGGGAGTGTAATTCTGCATCTGATAATAGAGCAGTAAGGGGATTGTACTGTTAACTTTGAGAAGGTCATTAATATTCCTGACTAAACTAAATGTACTGTTGATGCTGATTAATGAGATAAGTTGATACTTCTGAAAGTGTTATTACTAATTTCATGACAACTGTATGTACTGAGTTGTGATTTCCAAAGGTATAAAAGCAGAGTATATTATTTTTATAAACAAGCACGTATTTTTCCAACATTGGTGTAGTGTCCTTTTTGTGTGTTATTGCGTTGATTTACTGCTGGGTGGTCTGCAACCTTCACACAAGTGCCTTTAGTGAACGTGTGAGACCCTAGGCCAGGCTACCCTAGGTGACCTGACATCCCAGGTTCCAACAAGCAGCCTGTCGGCTGTACTCTCAGTCATGCATGTACGTCGAGGGAGACAATGACAGCTGGTTTGAATGACTTAAAAATTGTTCAGCTCTTGCCATGCATTTTATGAATGTAGTCACAAACTAGGGCCCAGATTTACAAACAAGGTATGGAACAGCGCGGCAGCCAAAAATGGTGTGCTGCGTTGCGTGGTAGGGAGGGAGCGGGAGAGTGCCTTATCTACAGAGATATGGCTCTCTCCTCCCCTCTCCCTAGCACCAGCGCTGATTTCAGCTGCTGTGCGCCAAGCACACGCTTTAGCGCCATAGTGCAAGGATGTGTGCCAGAGTCCACCATAGGCTTCGTACTGGAAGGGTACCCTTCCTGTAGAAATACTATATGTAGGCCCCCTTTCAAACTTTTCCGACTTTGCATGTGTGATGCACAGTGCAGCATTCATGCAAAGTCAGAAAAGAAAGAAGAAATAAAAGAAATCTCCTCTTAATTCCTCTTTTTAAAAGGTCATGACTTTTGGCGCTAAACCGTGTCTACTGTTGTTTGTATATAGGGTCTTGGGTCAGAAGGCAGGACTGGTAGCATGAGAACGCCCATGTACCACCAGGTAATGCCCCCTTAGTGCTAAACATGGCAAAGCAGTGATTTGTGCTGCTTCGTGTTACTTTCAGGGTTCTCTCCACAACAAGTTTTGCACTGGAAAGTAAATTAGGAAAAAAAACATTTTGTGCTGGTTAGCGTCACTTTTGTAGTGCTAAACCAGCGCAAATTGTTAGTAAATCTATCACTGAGGCTGCTCACTTTACTTTCTCATGGGGCCCTTTGGAAGGTGGGGGCCTGAGTAATTGCCCACTTTGCCCATGCCTTAAAACATCACTGATCATTGTGCAAGTAAGGTAATTCATGTTTTAGTGTATGGCTCTTTTGAATCGGAATATTTCCCACAAGGCCTAGGCGTGAATTGCTTATATTGCTGAGTTGAAATAAATTCTCCAAGGGTTATTTTGTATGTAATGATGGACAATAGACATGTCTGTGTATGTGTGTGATATTTTATTGTGTTCTCAGCTCCCTGTAATTTGAAAATCTAAAATATACTTTATCATTAAGAAGTGAATATGGTGAATTAAATAACACACCACCAATTTAGTATAAAGAATTAAGTATTCGGGGAGAGGAGTTGGTATAACGGCTCGGGCGCTCGACCTCGGACCTGGGGATCTGGGTTTGAGTCTCGGTAACAACGCCAAAACCTCCTGTGATTCTGGAAAAATCATTTAATCTCCCGTGCCTAAAATGAATGTGTGTCTTCATGTAACGTAACTGGTGCTATGTAAAGCGCTCTGATACCCGATTCGGTTCGGGTCTAGTTCGTGCTATATAAACTCTGCAAAAAAAAAAATAGTATGTGAAATTGTAGCTGTCTTATTGAAAACATGAGGGGGCAGATTTACAAGCCCCATGTGACACTTTTGCTAAGCATTGTATCACTTTTTGTGATGCAGCGGCATTGTAAACAATGCGCCAATTTGAGGCCCATTTACATCGTGAGGAATCTAGGGAGATGCGTCACCTTGTAAAGGCCTGCGCCACATAATACCTGCATCAGGTTTAATGTATGCAAGGTGGGTGTTCCCACGCAGGAAGGTGTCGTAGAAGTGACGCAGTGGAATCTACAAGATTTCTCTGCACCACTTCTAGGACGCCACTGCGTCAAAACCTTACCCTGCATAAGGAGTGACGCAGCACAATAAGTATAGGCCTCCCATGCATTGCTGGAGTTGCGTCATGCGTGCAACATGACTCTAGCAATGCATGACTTTTGCGCCAATAGATGCATCAGAATTTCTGACACATCTGTCAATCCTAGCGCCATGGTGCACAGTATTTTAAATACGGCGCATCCATGGTGGCGCAAGGGTTTCGCAGGAATGCGCAGGGAAACTGATGCCTCTGTACAGTGCATCAGTTTTTGCTGAAACAGAGCTGCCACCTTCCTTTTACTTAGTTTATGCAAAAATCATTTTAGCTGCTTTAGAGTAGTTTTGTCATTATCTCTCCAACCTCCACCTCTCTCCTGCTTAGTAATCTTAGCACTGATGTAAACAGAGAGTCAGCACAAAATAATTCAATTTCCTTTTGTTTGTAGATGAATGCTTTGAATTAACATGCTAAGTGATTAAAGATATTGACACATGAAATCGTTCTTGTTTTAAAGAAAATATTGTGACTTTTGTTGTTACAACTGTGTTTTAGCTACCACCTTGTCAGTGAATTTGAAGCTAAAGTTGTAACCCAGTCCGCAATACTAACAGACTGAATCATAGTAAACTTATCTTGAAATTTAAACATATCTAGATACATTCCAATTAAAATCCATACACAGAACCGAACAGTGCTGCCATTAAGAACCTCTTTTATCTTCCATGTTCTTGGTCTTTTAAGGAATCAGGCAGCAGCTTGGAGACAGTAATCCCGCCCCCCCCCCCCAATAAGTGCACCACATGACTCCTCCATTTAGCAAATTCCCTGTGGCAAAGGTGTTTAAAAGACTGCTCAAAAAACACAATAGAAAGACAGATAATCTGTGCACATAAATTAACATCGCGCCAAGGTTGACCCCATCATACTATAAAAAAGAACTTTTATTTACTCTGAAGTCGACAGTGAGTGCTTTTGTGGGAAACAAGGAGAGGCCGCAGTCCATAGGGACCCCCGGAGACCACCGCCCATCAATATCCGGGTATCGATCAGCAAGGCAAACATGCATCAAGCAGCATCAGCCATGACTAATCGATTGAAGTGCAGATCGACACTTGATGGAACCCATGCTGCGGTGCACATCTGCACTACAACCTCTGTGGGGTTTCCTTGTCATCACAACTCTTGGCCCTGGGTGCAAACATAAGTGGCCAATTATGAAAGAAAGGGAGGCAGGTCTTGCAAAAAACAGTCGATAATAGAAGTCGCCATGATTGCGCAGGAGATGACCAATAAATCATAGGACAGGGTCCCCAGTGGCCCTTTTTTGAAGGAATTCACCCCAGATCAAAGACACAATCAGATCCTGCGTGTGTGCAGATTGTCACAGTGAAGGGATTCTCAAAATGACATTAAAATGAATTTACCAGCAGATATTGTATTGTAATTGCATTTATATAGCGCTTACTACCCATGACGGGGCGTCAAAACGCTTTTTTGGCGGGTAACACGCTACTCCGGGACCCATAGAGTTTGTGTTGAATGAGTATAGTGAAACATGCAAGTACATTTTCAGTGGTGGATAGGTTAGTCAGTTATTTGGATTTGGAATGATAGCAGAAGGATAGAGGAGGACAAAGGTTTGTATTTATATAGCGCTTGTTACCCCTGATGGGTTGTAGAAGCACGCTACTCCGGAAGCCCATGAAGGTTTAGTGGTGAATTAATATGGTGAAATATGAAAGTAATTTCAGTGGGGGATATGTTAGTCAGTTATTTGGATTGAGAAGGGATGATGTATCTAAGCTGTATAATAATCAGAGACCCCTTAGCTCCTGTGTGGAGTTCCTCAGCTAGACTGTGTTGATGCAGGAGAAGAGAAAGGAGTATTGTCTGTGCAGTGCATAGAGGGGTGAACCAGGGGTGCAGCTTAATCAATATTGTTAGGGAGTTATGAGCCAAAGATTTTCCATCAGGCAACAATATATACCCTAATCAACAGGACAGGGGTGGGCTGGGGAGACAGGATGTGGGTACAAAGGGGGCCTTGGGGGTAATTGACGGGGTGAGGGTCATTGGTCTGGAGTTATTTGAGATGAACACGCCCCATCCTGGGGGAAGGGGATTCAGGCTAGGGCACCCGCCATCTTGACTCCTCGCGGATTGCCTGGTTCTTTGGCTGCACCAGGTGGAGCCTGTCCGCGGGTCCCTTCCTGGGCGTGTCTCTCTTTCTGAGTTGGGTGCCTCTTCCACTGCTGTTCTTAGGGGAGGATACGCTTAGTGTTCTGAGGCAGTGACTGCCTCAGTGGGCCATAACCTGATTCAAAAAACTATTCAGGGGGTGTTCCACGCCAACGCCCCTCCTGAAGATCCGTCCCTGGGTTTTGGAAGAAATCCCGGGGTGCATGCATTGGGGCAGAGTCTGTGGACACCTTCATAGCATGCATTAATCAACAAACCCTCAGAAGGAACCAACCTGGGGGCGGATCCTTGGGAATGCAGGGTGCAGGACACGACCTTGAGGGTGAACCCAACTACTTACAGCTCAGGGAGCTGCTGAAATTGGGGTTACTCAGCTCACAAAACTGCCGGTAGCGTGTGAGAACCCTCACAAGAGGGCCACGCAGAGCAGAACACTGACCCCATATTCCTGGACTTAGAGTTCAAACTAAAGAACGCGCTGGAGTAACCACAAGGCAGTGAGCAAATGAATGCACAGATCCCAACACACCTTGGCTCCGTCTTCCACCACAGACTACAACTCTACTAACACGAACCGGCAGCTCCGCACAAGTCTGGGTGCTTCACCGCCATCAACAGAATCCTAGAATGTTCTAACTTCTGAGGTTCTACAAAGTGGCTTGTTTTTTAGACCGTTTCAGAACGATATGGTTAGGTTAAATAAGTAAGTCAGTAAATAATGTTTTGGGAGGGTTTAATCCTCATTAAGTGCTGTATAACAAATAGACTCAGGGCCTCATTTATGAAAAGTGACGCATTGCTGCGTGAAAACAGCGATGCGTCACTTTTCATTGCACCTTCCTTGCGACATGCTGGATGCGTCATATTTAAAGTATGACGCATCATGTCGCAAGGAGTTACAGATGCGTCAGTATTTCTGACGCATCTGTTGGCGCAAAAATGACGCATTGCTAGAGTGTGTTAGGAAAGTGACGCAACTTCAGCAATGGGTCATTACACTTGAGCGAGGCAAATGTGAAAGGGCCTGCATCAGTCTTACGCCTGCCATGAGGCAGGCGTAAGATAATTATGCATTTGCGTCCTGGAAGTGGCGCAGTGAAATCTCATAAATATCACTGCATCACATCTACGACCCTTTCTTACTGCGGAATGCCCCCCTGCATGCATTATACCTGGCGCAGGTATAATGTGGCGCAGGAGTTTACAAACTGACACAGCTACCCAGATGCATCACTTTGTAAATATGATGCAACATGGCACATTTTTTACCCTGCTGGTGCGTCACAAAAAGTGACCCATGGGCTCATAAATAAGCCCCTCAGTGAAGTTGCAGGTGAAGGGGCAGTAGGGTTGACACAGCGCCCTGATACCCCGGCCGCCACTCAGCCCTCGGTGGCCTCTCCTGAGGGCTCTGAGCCCTGACCAGTGCCAAGGGACCAGCAGTGAAGCCTACAGAGCCCAGGGCACACGGCTGGCTGTCGAGGACGCCTGGTCCAGGGCTCACCATGGATGCCCGCACCAGGAGGCTGGCATCCAATCCCAGCCGCTTGTTCTGGGCTCTATCATGCATAATTCATCCCAGAGCCGAGCACTTCGGCAGATGGTGCAGAAATACAACCCTGTAACAGCATCCACCGCCGGCCACAAAACGGGCTGCTTTCAGCAGAAAAGAGTCAAATCGAAAAGCACAGGGCTGGCGGAAAAGTTACCAGCAGTAACAAGCACTGCCAATGCAGCAGTATTTTAAATCAATGTGGTAACGTGTTCTTGTCAAAAATATGTGTGAAGCGCTTGCACACCGATGATTCTTGGCGCTAAGATAACTATATTTTGATTGAATGAACCTGCTGCCGTATATTGGAAACTAAAAGGATTTAAGCTGGAGTCTAAAGGGTACAATAAAAGATTCTGCGCAGACGGACAGTCGTAACAAAGGCACATTTTTGCTATGGCCTCCGAAAAGTAATACCTATCAGATCCATGGTGGGCCCAGAACCTCTCTGGACAATCAATGGATTAAGGGCTTTGGGAAGGACCTCTGAATTTTGTAAATTTGTATTTCTCGCCTCTCAGACAAAGTATTTATGTCACTCAGTATTTCGGTAGATAAATTCCGACATACCTCCAAAACAAGCAAGGCCATATTATCAAGAAAGGGCGATACATTATCACCGCTTTTATCGGCAGGAAACTGCTGCTAAAGCGGCGATAAAGGGCTTGATAATAGGCCCTTGTGAATTCCCATAGAAGCCCAGGTTAACACCAGAACCTGGGCTGCTATGGGAATTCAAAAGGACATATTATCAAGGCCGTTATCGCCGCTTTAGCGGCAGTTTCTTGCCGCTAAAGCGGCGATAATTTTATAGTCGTTCTTGATAATATGCCCCCACTTTTTCTATTGCCACAAAACACTGCTCTAAGATAGTTTGAAAATATAGATGGGCAGGTAGGTATTCACGGTTACTTGTGATTGAAATTCAGCTATCATAACAAACCTCACCTTTGCTTGTACATGCTTCCTGGAAGCACAAAGCCCTCGTGTAGATCTGACCGTAGGCGCTATGGTCGTGCAGGGCTGAGCACAATTGAGACAGTGGAATGCTGGGAGACCCATTGAAGGCAATGGAAGGGCAGGGGGAGAAACAATGGCTGACGCTAGCTTTCCTGCATCAATATGCCAAAGTTTGTCTTATCTTTCTCCTAGTTTAGTATATTCTCCCCACTGCAGGTGGAATCTTGTATTAGAATCTCAAAAAACAAACAATGCGGCTGACCCTGGTTAGACACTTCAATTTCTCAGTCAAACAAATCAATCTTGATTATGTGCAACACACGTCCGGAGCTTGCCACACTTATGCTCCAATGTACGACAGATACCAAACGTTTTTTTCAAAAGGGACGGTGCAAAAAGAAGCAATATTCAGAACGTCTCCAAAGTCTTCAATTATTACATTCTTTATTGTTCCAATCTTTTTCTACAAAAAGGGGCCTCAGCCAACGCGTTTCGTCCCAATGGAACTTCGTCAGGGCTGAAATGAGCAAAAATGAAAGTATACTAAGTATACAGACAAATACAACATAAAACAGATGCATACTACATAAAAAAGTGTTTTGTACAAATAAATACAATTATATACACACATTTTATATACATTAAAAAACACACTAGAGTTCAGGAAGAGACTGCTAAGACCACAGTCTCCTGCATTACTGTTACACAAATTTATCAAGAGAAAATCAAGATAAAAAAACACATTGTGGACAAGCACAGTAAGAGACATACAAATTAACAATTGTACTAATAGTATACTGTACAATGCATTGGTAGTAGGAAGATGAAACACTAGAAACTTCAGATAATAAGTCAGAATTAGTAACGTGACTAGAAATTACAATAACACCTAACGTAACAAGAGAAGGGGAGGAAAGAAAAGAGAGTGAATTGCAAGAGACTGTAAAGTCAGCATATTAACCATCAAAGTAGAAGAGCACACATTGCATTGAGTTTTGGAGCAGAAGGTTTCTAAACTATTACCTAAGGGGAGACACAAAACCTTTATCAAGAAATATATTGGGTTCCATTTTAGAGGCGTGGATGTGTGGAATAGAAGTAGGTGAGCAGTTCTTCCCTTCTCGTCAAATATCTTCCCCCCCACTCTACCATGAACAGTTGACCAGAGGCAGAGCGAAGAAAGCTGGGGTAGATGCCATCTTGAGAGGCCATTACTTGGGTTCGGGGAGTCTATGGCGGTGTGAATGGTATATTCACCAGAATGTGCATTTACAATGATGACGCAGGAAGTGAAAATCACCAGGTATAACAAGGGCCACATGTACTTAGATGCAGCGGTCAAAGCAGGGTTTCGAAAATGCGCACATGCAAAGTTCATAGGTGGACGCATGCTACACACAAAGTTCAAGGTTGGACGTACCCTACTCACAAAATCCAAGTTGAAGGGTCAACCTACACTACACACAAATGCAACATTTAAAGCTGGACATATACTACACACAAATGCAAAGTTCAAGGGTGGACGTACACTATACACAAATGTAACATTTAAAGCTGGACATATACTACACACAAATGCAAAGTTCAAGGGTGGACGTACCCTACACACAAATGCAAAGTTCAAGGGTGGACGTACACTGTACACAAATGCAAAGTTCAAGGGTGGACG
The DNA here is from genome assembly GCF_964263255.1 of Lissotriton vulgaris. Classification (NCBI taxonomy): domain Eukaryota; kingdom Metazoa; phylum Chordata; class Amphibia; order Caudata; family Salamandridae; genus Lissotriton; species Lissotriton vulgaris. The sequence goes on from NW_028243158.1 coordinate 1,415,362, forward strand.
TACACTGTACACAAATGTAACATTTAAAGCTGGACATATACTACACACAAATGCAAAGTTCAAGGGTGGACGTACCCTACACACAAATGCAAAGTTCAAGGGTGGACGTACCCTACACACAAATGCAAAGTTCAAGGGTGGACGTACACTACACACAAATGCAACGTTTGAAGGTGGACATATTCTACACACAAATGCAAAGTCAAGGGTGGACGTACACTACACACAATGCACATTTCAGAGGTGAAAGTACACACTCACAAAGTTCAAAGCAGGGGTCATATTGCACTAAAATACAACAAAGTTGCAAGCAGAATGTTTACTGCACTCACATACAAAGAGGAAAGCAGCATGTATATGGTTCAATGCTAAATGCACCTTTACAATGGTGAAAGAAAGAAGTGTAGTATACCCAAGCATAGCGTGGGCGTAAGGCATTCAAATGCAGCAGTTACCAAGATGTGTATTGTAAAGAAAAATCAAGGAGTGGATTTGCTAAAAATGTACACAACACAGCAAGGCAAATTGTTGCATTGTGTGAATAGGAGACGGCATTTATAAAGATAAGGAGCATTTCTGCTCTCCTGGAGCTGGCACACTGCGTGCTGCCTTGCGTCAGTGCAGCCACTCTTCCACAATAGGGCAGGGGTGTCTGTTTCACGGGAAGGATTATTTCCCACACAAAAACAATCCTTAGAGGCATATTTCTCTTCCTGTGTGTGCTCTGCAGAACGCAGCACAAGTGGAAAGATGATGAGTACAAATATTTCTCTTTGTTACTCCTCAGTCAGGTAGGCACACCATATTGGTGCACACCAGGCTTACTGCCTTTAGTAAATATGGGTTTGTGTTACAAATACATTGGTGGATGCATAGGAACGTCCATGCCCCCCCCAAACATTGCCTACCTGACTCAGTGTAATGCAACGCAGTGGAAGGTACCGATTTGCCTCGCCATGCGTGGCTTTATGAATCTCCATTACAATATTGCTTGGTGCTTCCCCACAAATGTGGCGCAACCGTGTTGCAAAATGTTAGTAAATCTAGGCCCGGATGCCGCAGAATGTGGCGGTAGAAGTGCCACGTATGAGGGCTGCTGAAAGGACTTCAGACTTTAGTAGGGGCATCAGAGGAGATGAAGTGGCCCACTGCTCTTGCGGGCAGGAACAACGCCAAAAAAACACAGGAGCCTCTTGAACGTCGCTGACCTGCCCTCCTTTGATAAGGCTCCAATGGAATATGTAGGTTATTTTCACAAAAGGGGCACCTGGTCACATTACAAGGGTCACTTAAGCAAGGACGCGGCCACCTTGGGAGTTTGGTAAGTGCACAAAGGAAAGTTTTGTTTTCTGCAGAGGGAAGCAAACCATGTTGCCGGGTGCACCTGAGTAGCCTTGCAGGCCTGCAGTGGTCAGGAAGTTAGCAATAGAGAGCAGGTCATTGGAAGGTAAGGGCTCTTCTACTGGAAACAAAGGTTTTGTCAAGTGATCACATGGACATTTTCTGGATATATGAGCAGATATATGGGGTGTGTCAGCCACCTTGAGTCCAGGCAACCAGAAGACCAGCAAATGAAGCCTCTGGTTTCCATCAAGGGAAGCAAGCAGTCTTCTTGGAGAAGAGTGGGAGAAAGCCTCAGACCAGGGACACTCCCTCTTAGGTAGCAGAATAGGAACAATTATAACCTCTGGCAACTGTCTTCTTCCACCAACTGGCATCTGGCAACTGTCTTCTTCTACCAACTGGCATTCACCATAAAGGAACAATCTGCCCACCTTCACTTACATGCATTCACACTTCATGGTCTCAGCAATTCCCTATTCCACATTGAGGTGCATGGATGGAGTAGACATTTTAGTACCTGATTTAGGATTCGGTGAACCAGCTGACAAATGGCTATTGTGAAAGAGGCAACGTATTTTCACTGTTGGCGCATCACATTTACAAGTTCACAAAGACTGCGTTGATTTTTCACCAGAGCTGTTTCCAGTGAAATGGCTCTATGCCCTAAACAAATGACCAAAGTGAAAGCTTGCCACTGGACATGTATAGAAAACATTATTTTCTATATGTACAAGATGGCCACCACAGTCTTAGACTCAACGTTTTTTGCATTGTCACTTTGAGTCATGCAACATGGTTGCCATCGTGATAGTACACAAAACATTATTTCCTCTAATTTAAATGGTCACTGCATTGCATGATGCAACATGTGTTGAATCGTCACGTCATGCAGAGTGATGGTCTGCTTGAGGAGGGATCAATCGTAAAGTGTGCCAATACACTCTAAAGTAAAAGGAAATAGAAAAAGACAAGATATGCACTCCCCTGGAGTGCTAAACAACAACTATTTTTTTCCCACACATTTTATAAAAGATGTTCCATGACATCAGCAATTGAAGGATACACCCTGTCCACTAAAAGCAATGGTAAACAAGCTATTACCAGGGACTAGACAAACGCAGACTGGGGAAGAACTGAAATTGACAAGAAAGCCATCTAATAACGAGCAAAGGTTGTCACAAAGCCCTCTCTGTGCAATATACATCAGAAGCTGAAGCCATCTATCATGAAAGCAATGCTTGTGAAGTGGTAGCAGTTTGCACTTCGTGAGTTGGGAGCATTATCATTTCTTCAGCTCAGGATTGTCATACGGTAATGTTAGGCAGGACATGAAATCTAGTGATCATTTTTCAGAAAGGCTGTCTTAAGTGGAACACCCTGAAAAATGCCCAGCATCCAAATGAGGCAGGGGAACCAATACTTGGACACACAGGGCCCGATTCACAGAATGAACTTAAGACTCAATCCTAAACTTACTACTATTTTGGTATTCACAGAATGAACTTACTACTTTTGGCATTTACAGAATGAACTTACTACTACTAGTCAGGAAAGCCCTGTGAGCCTGCACTTGTTGATTATGATACCTGGTAGTTAGGAGTATTAAACCGTGGTGGCCGACTAGATGCTGTTATCAGATTAGTACTGGTGGAGCTGCATCTGTACACCTTGACATTGGGCCCTCTCTTCCCCCCTCATGGTGCATGTCTGCACTGTGTTTGTCTGCACTGCCTTCCTCTTTACCAAACCTAGGGCAGGGTTTGAATTGATACAGAACTTTTTCAATTAGTTTCCAAGTCACTGAGGTGTATCCAGGAAAAGGGCTCACCACAAGAGATTCAATATTCAGAAACACTAATTACAAATCAAATACTTGGAGAGAACCCACAAGAAAATATCTAATCTCACCGAATTTAGAAAAGATTATATGTAAAAGAAAGCACTCTTAAAGAAACGTCATCAAATGACAAAAAATATGAAATGCTTTTGAAAGATAAACCAATTTAGCAGTGTGAAAGGGACAATAAATGAAATATGAAAGGGAAAACTAATTTCAACAGGTAGCAATGAATGAATATAATATTTATGACTCGCTCAGTCACTCAATTGAGGCATCCTGGCGCTAGCACGAAAACACTAATATTAAGAGTGAAGGTGATAGAGCCAAACAGTGACACATGGAGAAAAAATATGCATCCTAGCCCCCTCTGTCTTAAAAAGTGGCACAGAGTATCTCAGGGGCATATTAACAGGGGCTTTATCTCTGCTTTTTTGGCTTTAAAATCCAAAAAAAGCAGAGACAAAACTAGCGCCCTTTCAGCAACAGGGTACTTACATGCATATTCGCATATTAGCACCCTTTTACTCTACACTTCCCCTTGCATCTCTAATGAGATGCAAAGGGAACGTTCCAGAGTAAAATAATAGGAGAAATGTCGCTAAGCAACATTTCTCCTAATATCAAGGATATCGCTAACCCTGTTATCGATAAAAAAAGCAGTGCTTACCACGGTTGACGTTGCTTTTTTACGTCTGGTATTTTTCTGACTTAGCCGTGATATTTTATGCTATGGTGAATATCATGGCTAAGTATGTTGTCTATCCCTATCAGCAAGCTATCGCCAAACCTTGTGGGATTATCACTGTATTTCCAGCAATAAGTTCACAATTGGCAGCTTGCGATCTGAATTTTATCGCTTTGGAGATAAGCGTTGCTAATAGCACGCTATCTCCACGATAAAAATTCAGAGTTGGCCGGCAATAATTATCCTAGCGCTAAGTGCACTTAGCGATAATTATCGCCTGGCCTTTATTAATGTGCCCCTTATTATTTTCAGTGCCTTGAGACCCTCACGGGTGAGTAGCGTGCTTACAGTTCCCTGATTGATTGATTGATTGAGAGTATCTGATATCTGAAAGAGCTAGGTCTTCAAAGACTTCTTGAATCAAGCTTCGTACTCGAGTATCCGAAGCGGGCCTGGAAGTTGGTCCCACCCTTTGACTTCCAAGTCCATGAATAATATGCCTTCTCGAGATTTAATCCTAAACGAGGGAGGTTTTGACAAATTAGCATTGGAAGCTCTGGGGGGCTGATTCACAGAACTAACTTAAGACAAAATCCTAAACTTACTACTTCTGGTGTTCACAGAAGTTAGGATTTTGTCTTAAGGCAGACTTAAGACAGAATCCTAACTTAAGTCTGTCTTAAGTCTGTCTTAAGACAAAATCCTAACTTCTGTGAATACCAAAAGTAGTATGTTTAGGATTTTGTCTTACGTTAGTTCTGTGAATCGGGCCCTGGGTGTCCCCTGACTCCTGTAATGGTAAAACCTGTCAGATATTTAGGACCTGAAGCCTGAAAAGCTTTGAAGACCAAATCCAAAATCTTAAATAAACCCCTTTCATGAACCGGTAGCTGGTGTATTTCTCAGTGCTTTAGGAGCAGAGCTGTCTTTGGGAAGTTGAAGCACCAATCTGACAACTGAATGTTGACCTTCTGGAGTTTATGAAGCAGTTGCTTAGAAGTCCCTGCATACAGACTGTTGCAATATTCCAGCTTCGATGTTATCAGGGCAAAAGACACCGTTTCATGGCAGCTAAGGGGAGATAATTGAAGAACTTTTAAAAAGTTTTAATCAGTGAAAAGCACATACCAGCTACTGTCAGTGCTTGTGGTCGAAAGTGAGGGTATTATCACATTTACCTCCCAAATTGTTTGCCACCTCTACTGTGGGATCGGGAGGAGGCACAGAGTCGGGCCACCACGTCATGGGAGAAAACAGATCTGATTTCCCAAACAATAGCATTTTTGGCTCGTTAGTGCTACATTTTAGATGTTTTTTCTTTTCCATCCAACAAATGTTTACAAAACAGTTTTAATAATTCTGTTCAGACCCAAAAGAGCCTCTGTCCAGAAACGGGATCAATTGAGTGTCGTCTGCATGAGAAGTGGTTGCAATTACAAAAGACATGGTCAAGGATATTAAAGGGGCCGTGTAAAGGTTAAATAAAGAAGGCTAGGAGGTAAGCCCCTCAGGACACCAAGAGCTAGTGATCTTTCTTGCAAAGCATACTGACCAACGGATACTAGTTGTTCAGTCACCAAAGATCTAAACCAAGCCCATGCCTTATCGGAAAAGCCAATGTCAAGTAGACGCTGGAGCAGCATAAGTGAGTAATTGTATTAAACACTGCTGATAGGTCTAGTAGGATCAGAAAAGTGTTGTTACCGGAATCCACTGTTGACTTAATGGTCTCTTAAACTTCTAGAATAGCCAATTCGGTAGAGTGCCTCGGTCTAAAACCAGAGTGGCAAAAATGCAGTGCTTTGGAGATTTTCAATTAAGTAGTCATTTGAATTTGTAAAATTTTTCTAGGATTTTACCTAAAGCAGGGAGCAATTTGATGGGTCTAAAGTTGGCCAGGATTGAGGCATCCACCAAAAGCTTTTATAAAAGCGGTTTAACTACTGCCACTTTCCACGGTCCTGTAACTTCAGCCAGGCAAAGGGACATATTTAATAACTAGTTTATTAACAGGTTCACTGTATCAATGGCCGTGTGCAATATGACCGGCAGGCCTGGGTCCATGAGTGTGAATGGCTTTCCCTGATTGTAGTAGAGAGACAGGCTGAAAATTGGATAGGGAAAATTGGGTTAGAGGGGCATTCAACACATTTCCTTGTGACTGACATGATCCAGGACAATTGATGTCAAAGCCCTGTTAAAGTTTTTGATTTTTTACTTTAGAAAAACAGACAGCCTGTCACACAGAGTGAGAGATGAGAGTATATCCCTTGGTAAGGCTATATGTTGTATCAAATATTTAGGGCCCGATTCACAGAACTAACTTAAGACAAAATCCTAAACTTACTACTTTTGGTATTCACAGAAGTTTGGATTTTGTCTTAACCTCTTCGCCGCTAATGACAAGGGTAACTCGTCATGCACTTTTCATTGATTTCAATGGAAATTCAATGAAAAGTAAAATATTGCCTTAGCAGCCAAGTGGTTAAACAAACTTAAGACAGAATCCTAACTTAAGTCTGTCTTAAGTCTGTCTTAAGTCTGTCTTAAGACAAAATCCTAACTTCTGTGAATACCAAGCGTAGTAAGTTTAGGATTTTGTCTTAAGTTAGTTCTGGAAATCGGGCCCTTAGGGCCTGGTAATGACTTTGGCAGTATGCCAGTGCCCAGCCATAACACCGCAAAAGTTGACAACAACCAGCCCACCAGATTATGTATCCTTTCATGGTCTGGATGACGGGCGTCACCGCAGTACTGCGGCGGTGCAGATCTAAGGCAGATATGTGAGCCTTTGAACTGCAGTGCTGAAGGAGCACCAAAGCAAGTTCCTGCATGCCATGGACTGTGCAAGAACTGGGGTGCATGCACATAGGGGGTCTGGCATACAGAACACTTCAGTGCCATCACCAGTGGACCAGGCTCTCTTTTCATTTCTCTAAATTATTTACTACATTTTGTATTTTAAACTTTTAATTTCTGTTGCATTTACTTTCATATAACTAAATAAAAACATTACCATGCCTATTGGCTTTGACAGTGTTAGTTTTCTCTATTTCCTCCATTTCTGTGCTTCCTGTTGTTGTTTTTTATTGTCATCATCCTCTTTCTTTCTCTCCCTCATCCACCTTCCTCTCTCTGTCGCCATTTTCTTTTGTAAACCGTGCTCTGTCGAAATCCATGCTACCTTTTCTATTTCATCCTATCATCACTCACCTAAATATTTATTTTCTCTTCATCCCGACTGCCCCAAGCTGTTGCTCGACTACAAACTCTTTTGCTTTTGATTAATTTCTTCACCCTCACTCCAGTTACCCTTTCACCCAAACTTTCTCAGCCTTTGCTTACGTATACCCTCTCCCTCAGCCTTGGCAAGGCCAAGCAAAAAGTAGAAGAAATCACCCCTAACTTGAAACTTTGACCTTCTGTCTTCCACGCTGTGTTCTTTAGACTCTTCACAACAACATTATTATGAATACGCTATTATAGCTTTATAGTCTGTTGTATCTGGCAATATCGGCCATTAAATGCGCGAGCCAAAGTGAGGGCCTTTAACAAAGAAGCAGTGGGCTATTAAGCTATTAGAACACTGCACCCCATGTAGACAGAATGTTCAAATTAAAAACACACAAAAGTCTTTTTGAGCAGAGCCCGAGGGGGGAAAATTCCCTCTCGGGCTCTGAAGCTTTTGTTTCTATCAATCAATACATTTGTAGAGCACACTACTTACCCGTGAGGGTCTCAAGGCGCTGGGGGGGGGGGGGATCGGGGTGCTATAACTGCTCGAAAAGCCAGTCTTGAGGAGTCTTCTGAAGGCCAGCAGGTGGTCCTGCGTCTGTCGTAGGCGGATGGGGAAGGTGTTCGAGGCTTTAGCGGAGAGGTGGGAGAATGATCTACCACCTGTAGTCACTCGGCAGATGCAGTGGATGGTGGCGAGGCAAGGTCAGCGAAGCAAAGCTGGCGGTTCGGGGTGTAGAAGGTAAGTCGTTTGTTTAGGTATGCTGGTCCGGTGTTGTGAAGAGCTTTGTGAGCGTGGGTGAGGAGCTTGAAGGTGATCCTCTTGTTGACGGGGAGCCAGTGCAGGTCTTTCAGGTGGGCTGAGATGTGGCTGTGGCTGTGGCGGGGGATGTCGAGGATGAGGCTTGCAGAGGCGTTCTTTAAGCGTTGTAGTCCAGTTCCAGTTCAGTTCATAAACTTTATTCGGTTTTATATTCAAAACCATAAAACTTACACAATATTAATACAGTTTCAAATAATCCATACTTGTACAAAAAAGAGCGCCATAATTGAAATAAAAAATAATAAATAATTTTAAAAACCTGAGGAAAACATACATTATCGATCCATATAGTTCCTGTAATTAACACAAGATTTAAAAAAAAAAAACAGAATGAAAAGTAAACAGTCATCTTTCAGTAATTGCAAATACACCAATGCGGGATGAACCTGTCTAAAATTCATTCTTTTTAAAATTGGGACCAGGAATCGTTCACGAGGGAAATCGTAAAAATTGCATAGAAACATAAAATGCAGCATGTCCTGCGGAGACTGATCGTCGCAGCCGCAGGGAGCTGCCACCTTACCTCTAGTAAAACATTTGGGTCTGGCAAGTAGGAGGTGAAAAAGGTTCAACCGGAACCTGGTTACCAGAAATTGTTCATGCGTAGGCATGGACCCCATAAGGTATCGTTCTGTCCTAGTTGTTTTAAGCATAATATATGTATGCACACTGGAATTCTCAACCTCCTTGGCTTCCCTTTCCATATTCCTCTCTAGCAAAAAGACTACCTCCACATCCTTCTTTACAATGCAGTCGGGTTAATAAATAGATTCCCCCCGTCCCAACCTTTCTAGACTTCTGTTCACATAACTCAACCACGGAATACGTGCAGAGTTATCGGGGGCTATACAATCTCTTAAGATCAGATGAGTAAGGGGGACATCTGTATTCAGCCAATTTTTTAACCAGCAAGTCAGGGGTCGCAGAGATAATACATCATTTAAGTAAGGGACCCCTAATTCCTCATGAGCCACCATATTAGGAGTACCCCGAGGAACACATAATAAACGCTTCAAAAAGTAATTTTCCGTTATTTGGAGGGTCTGTCCAGAATTATATCCTCATAATTTGCTGCCATATGATGCTATGGGCAGGCTTTTCGCCTTATATACTTGCAACAATGCTCCAGTAGGCTTCCTTCCTATTTAGGACGCAAAATTGAAGATTGCCGAATTCGCCCTCACCATATTCCCTTTTATTTTCTACAATAGAGGGCTCCAGTTCATCTTGTCGTCAAAGAGGACCCCTAGATAAGAGAACACGTTGGTGCAAGGAATATTTGAATCTCCCACTCGAAATTGATAATTCCTCTTACCCCTCTGCCCCACCTGCATAACATATGATTTAGAGTTGTTAATTGACAAATCCCTGTCTGACATAAAACTTTCAAAAGCAGATAAAAGAGTTTGAAGCCCTTTTTCAATCCTGGATATAAGAACAGCGCCATCCGCATATAGCAGGACAGGGATCCCGCACTTTCCTACACTAGGGTAATCAGCACTTGTTGCCCTCAATACGTTATTCAGGTCCTTAATATAAAAGTTAAATAAAAAGGGGGTCAATGTACTGCCTTGCCGGACTCCCTTTTTAATGTAAAAATCCCTCGTATGTATGTATGTATGTATGCTGCGAAACCCTTCCTGGCTTCCCTGAGAGATGGTCCCTTAATGGGTATCTCCAGGGTGAGACCAGGCATCCCCGGCGGTCTAGTGGGGCCGTTAGTGAAGATGAGGCAAGCTAATGCCCAGAGTTGCCGAGTGTGATCGCTGATCAGAGTGGGCGCCGAGGCGAGAGAATTATCGAGTCCGCTGACCCTGGTCCAGAAACCTGCCGCGCCGGGAATCGAACCCTGGTCCCGGGCCGCCCTCTGCTCTCGGGTCTGCCGCCTCTAACCAGTGAGCCACACTACTTCACGTAAACCGCAATTACTGTGAAAACCTAACATGTGAAAACCTAACATTGGCTTTGGTGGACTTGTGCATGTCCTTCAGGAAGTTGACAATACTATTATCCACTCCCATAGCCCTCATGGACTGCCATAGCCTCCTCCTATTGACACAGTCGAAAACCAATGACAGATCCATGAAGGCCAAATGGATGGTCCAGAACGTGCAATGGTATACATGCTCAATATCAACAATAAGTTAAGACATTGAGCTGTAGTAGACCGACCATGTACAAAGCCGTATTGGACTTCCGACAAAATCATATGTTCCTCAGCCCAAAATATCAGTCTCTGAAGAAGGACCCTACCTACCACCTTTACCAATGAATCAATTAAAGATATAGGTCTGTAACACAGAGTATTATTTCTGTCACCTTTTCTAAAAACAGGAACTATTGTGGATGTTGCTCACAACTCAGGACAGCCATGCTGGGCTTCCGCCTTAAAACAGGTTCTAGTATTGGCGCCCAGAAGGAGCGATCTGACTTTAAAAGATGTGGGGGATCGCATCCGGCCCAGGTGCTTTACCCACCGTTAAACCCATTGTACCTTCCAGAATTTTGACTGTCTCGAATTTTATTACTGCCTCATGTGTATCACGACGCTCCCTGTCACTGTGCCCATGCCAGCTATCAAACATAGATTCAAAGTGTACTACCCACTCCTTCTCGGTTATATAGGATTCAAGGCCCTCCCCCCCTTTCTGAGTAAACAGAGGCCTGTTCACAATGCCCAACTTCGAACTATTTCTAAGGGTACTAGATTCTAGCAGTTCCCTCCATGCTTCATCTTTTAGTATTTCCTTTCGAATGGTGAGGGCCGCCTTATACCCCCTGTGACAATTTATAACATCAGTTTGATTTCTCTTTTTTTTAACAAGGCTTCCCTCAACCTTTTTGCTGCTTTGGAACATTGGGAATCAAACCATCTGAGTCCAGACCTAACGTGTCCTTTTGCCGGGGCGGATAGAAGCATGGACACCTTATGAGAAATGGACTTATAAGCATCTAAGATCTCTATTGGCATAGACTGCTATTCTAAACAGAGGGACAGTTCATTGTTACATGCTAATTTAACCTCATCATAAAATATTTCTGGAGTTACTTGTGACCATTTTAATCTACGCCTACTATCGGTTGGTCGCAGTAGGCCCTGATTCACTTCCTCCGCACCCTTATCTGCCAGTAAGCCTGACAGATAAAGCGTTAGGGGATTATGGTCACTAAATTTGCTCCCTGAGATTTTAAAGTTATTTACAAATGACTGTGGTGAAGACGATATTAAAATAAAATCTATAAGAGATCCTTTTTCCCTGACCCTTAAACGTGGGCATGGTAAAGTTAGTGCACGCGGCAGTTAAAGACATTGTGGCCACCAAATCTAATTCATTAATCATGTCATTTAACATCTCACCTTGGGCAAAGTGTTCAAAGTGAAATCCGTGTATACTGCACTCTGTTGGGGGCAAAAAAAGAGTTATAAAAATTAACAGTTCCCCAGCTCATGCTTCCTTTATGGGCCGTTATCACCTGAATGCCAGGATGAGAAATGGGTATTAACTGAAATTTTCAGTTAATACCCACAGAAATATATGTAGCTAATCCGCCTTTATATCTCCCACTCCTGGAGGGTCGAGCTGGAACAAAAAAAGGCCTTATAACCCGCCAGGAGTAGGTCATGATCTGACGACCACGTTTCCTGTAGGCAAATTACCTGAAATTGTTTAACGAAAGCTACTCATCTAGGATCCTGTAGTTTCGCAGCTAACCCCGCTATATTCCACGATAGGAAGTTATTAGGGGACTCCCTTAACGGTCTTACGGCTACATCCCCTTGTTCCTGGGTCGATACCACCTGCTCGGGCGCTATTAGATTAGGACCCCTTAGTCAATCAGATTCCTCCTTGCCAGACAAGGTATCAAACCTGTTTTGTAGAGATATCAACCGGCCTATCTGCAGGTATCAGTGGATGAACCTGGGGAATAGAATGGACCTGGGATATGGCCTTATGTGGCCACCCACATCTATTGATTCCCCCCTGCCAACCATTGTCTCATCCCTGCTGATGGGCGGCCTATAGAAAAAGCCCAATGGTAGTAGCTTAATGGCAAAGCCCACCAAGGGGTCAGGCTGAAATCCCTAGAAAGTAAACTACCAGCTATGTGCGGATTATCAAAATTTATAATAATACAGTCACCAATCCCTTGTTTACGTGAGCCCCCAATCCAATTAACCCTGCGTGTCATAAGTATATTATTAAGTATACGCGGGCCAGTCGTCGTGTTTTGTGTAAACCAGTGATATATTTTATTCAGGAGCTGGTCATAATCTTCCCTCTTCCCCGGTGGTAGTACAGGAACATTCCCCATAATCACTGCATACAGGGTTGATTCTGGTGGAAGGTAGATTGTAGGCAGGGCTACCACATGCAGGGTCTTATCTGCTTGTATCTTATCTCTCTGCATGGTAGGAGGCCCTGTAGTTATAGAAGGAAGCTGTCTAGAAGCTACAGGAACTTTACTAACCGACTTTGGATTGGTTGAACCATTCACAACAGGTACCCTACTAGTAAGCAGATAGCCTAGCATCAGAATCTCCTTCAACCCTGTCTTGTCCTACTCTTCCCCCTTCCATAGAAGATAAGGCTGTAGGCATGTTAGAGATTGCCATTGATTTCACTGAGGGGGCAGATACCACCATCTTCTCTAGACTAGACAGTCTGTTTTCAACAGAGCTTATTTTCTGCATAATGGATCTATTATTATATGTAACATAGATTCTAACTTACCCCAGAAATAACCCTCTAATCTAATTCCAGATGCTGGCCCTACATTATCTTGATATAGAACAGAAGTATTAGCCTCGCTACTAATGTCTTCTGAAGGGTCTACATCCTTAGTTCTCTTCATAGGATTTATGTATGACAGGTTTCGTTAATTTCAAAACACCCAATGTTTTTCTCACTACCTCAGGTGAGTTATTTGGGCAATTAGTTTTTCTCATGGATTTCTGCCCTCTAGTTCTCACTTTAGTTTTGATTGGGCTAGATTCCTGCTCCTCAAGCATTGGAGAAACAGGAATATTCGGTGTTACAGGAATTCCAACAAGGGATTGGCTTAGCTGGTCTTGCTGTAAAACCTGATTTGGGGTCGGTGAGGCTGCAGGAAATGTGGGGGTCAGAGAGAACCTATCTTGAGCTACGAAAGGCTCCAGGGATAACCTACGTTCTGTCATAAAAATTTCATTGTTAAGAACTGATTCAGCCCTCGTTAAGAAGGCATCTAGAGTTCCTACCACGCTTTTTCCTGGGATAACTTTACACCTACTCATTCTTAACCCAATAAACAACTTTCAGTAGTTGTTTCAACAGCTCCCTGCAAATAAGCGATAACAATTACAATATAATCAGCATGTGCATTAAGAGAGTAAACAATAGTGCATAAATCTACATAAGCCACTATATTAAAATGTTGCTCTTAACTAAAAATGTATACTATATACAAATTATTTTACAACTAGCGCGTCTTCTGATCAATCAAGCACATTAAAATTCTCCAATACCTATATCTAGCAAGATTAGGTTCTTGCTACACCATCAAAATCGTTTCCAGGGCATTAAAATGTATTCATCCACTTCCGGAAGCAAGTCCTGTAATGTCCAGATAGTGCCTAACTAACATTCACACAGAGCCGATACCGGATACATTTAGAAACTGACAGTACCTGCACTAAAGTCCTTCCTGACGTAGGGAGCTCCCAGGTACTATCTTCAGTCACGCCAAGATAGGGACAGCCTAGATCCGCAGCTACAAGGGTAAAACCCCAACCTCAAAGTACCATTCCCAGTTTGTCACTGGCAAATCCAACCAACTGAATATTACACGTTGCCTTCACCTGATAAGTTCCTAATACGTGGCACGTTCTCTAGAGGGAGGGCCCGGCCCGGCCTCGTCCGGTCTCCGAAAGGCTCAGACAGGCCCGCCCTTGGCCCGGGCTTCGCCTGGCACTGCCTGTGCGCGTCCCGCAACGTGGGGGCCCTGCGAGCCTTATAAGCGCCTCCTGGCGCTTGCTCAGCGCGGTTGCTGCGTACACACCGCCGGTGCTGCCGTATAGTGAAGTCCCGTCAGTGGCGGCAGTGGCGGTGACGGCAAGAGTCCTGAAGGGCTCGGTAGCAGTGGCGGCAGAGTTCCATTAAGGCAAGTGTCCCCAAAGTTGCAGCAAGTTGTAGTTGTTTCTGGAGTTTGGCTGAGGTTTCTGCGTAGAGGGGGTTGCCGTAGTCCTGTCTGCTGCTGACGAGGGCCTGGGTGACTGTCTTTCTGGTACTGGTGGGGCTCCATCTGTAGATCTTGCAGAGCATGCGGAGGGTGTTGAAGCAGGAGGAGGAGACGGCATTCACTTGCTGGATCATTGACAACGCGGAGTCAAGGATGACCCTCAGGTTGCATGCGTGGTTAGTGGACATTGGTGCAGCTCCCAGTGCGGTCGGCCACCATGAGTTGTCCCAGGCGGAGGGGGTAGAACTGATGATGGGGACCTCTGTCTTGTCCGAGTTCATTTTCAGGTGCCTGTTCGTCATCCATTCGGCGATGGCCTTAATTCCTTCGTGGATGCTGGATTTGGCGGTGGTGTGGGCCTTGGTGAGGGAGAGGATTAGCTGGGTGTCATCGGTGTATGTGACGAGGTTGAGGTTGTGTGATCTGGCAATGTTGGCGAGCTGTGCCATGTAGATGCTGAAGAGTGACAGGCTGAGGGACAATCCTTGGGGTATGCCGCAGATGATCTTGGTTTTTTCAGAGTGGAAAGGGGGGAGGCGGACACACTGGGTTCTGCTGGTGAGGGAAGAGGTGGTCCAGGCCAGTGCTTTGACGCGGATCACTGCGTTATGGAGGTGTGTGCAGAGGGTGTGGTGGCAAACAGTGTCGAAGGCGGCCGAGAGGTCTAAGAGGATGAGGGCCACCGTTTCTCTGTTGTCCATCATGGCCCTGATGTCGTCGGTGCCGGCGATGAGCACTGTTTCGGTGCTGTGGTTAATTTCACATCTCTTACTGTGAATATTCTACAGTTAACAGTGCATGCAGGACCACAACTGTTAGCTGAAAAACATTCACAGCAAGACCCCCTAAAAGGAGGCTGAAGTCTGCCCATGGATCTCTCCTCCTTAGGCTGAACTCCTTTTTGTAATTCAGCCAAGCCAGGGAGACCCATGAGTTAAGCAGCATTCACTCCTCCCTCCTAAAACCCTAGTGACACAGAGTTTCAGGAGGAGGGAATGGTGAAGTCTGCGTGTGTCCTGTGTTGCCTCTGCTTTCGCTTTCCTCTGCGTAAATAATATATTTTAGAGAGGCAGGGGAACGAGAAAGGCAGAGGCGGTGTATTAGGACATTGAAATGCAAGAGCACAGCTACTGTTGCATTGTCTTCAACAGAGCCGTCATAATTCCAGTGTTGAAATCCCACCTCTTCCCCTCACCCTTGTCTCTTTTCTTCTCTTACACCGCTTGTCTTACCCTGCACTCCTGATCCCTACCCCTTGCCTGTCCTTGAAGTGTATGCCTTTTGCTTCCTCGCCCTACGTGCGCCGGGTATGCCCAGACGCGGGTCCCGGTCTCACTGTGCCACTGGATTCAACTGGCTGATGAGGGTTGAAACCCCAAAATCGGTCCTAGGATGCTTGTTTCCGATCCAGGGAGGACCTGGCTTGGCATTTTAGGCTGGACTATTCACATGAGGCACAGGGTCAAGACTGATTTGCATGTGGCCAGGGCTAAACTGGGGTGGGGTGGCATGGCGAGAAAAAGAATGATGGATTTAACCCAGATCTCTTGACTGGGGTGAATGTTTTGATTTGTTCTGCATTCTGTCCATCAATTGTGTGTCTTTTGTCTCTCCGGTTACAGCACTTCCAAGATCGACAATCTGTGTTCATCCCTCTCGTCTCGTCCTCATGTATCCTGCTCACTGCTCTGTTCTTCTTTCCCCTCCTAATTCTCCCTCCTTTACCTCATTTACATCTTTTTTTGTGATTTCATCACTTCTCTGAATCACATTAAAATGAGGATGACCAAACATAGAAAAATTACTACAATTTGACATCTACCGAGGGGAGCTGAATGACTTAAATGACATCGCTCATCATCAGAAAAACATAGAAAGCAGGGCACTAAGGGAATAAACTAAATGCAGCTTTTAATTAAACTCTATATCATGTGTGTTAATTAATTGTTTCTGACAAGAGCTGCTAAGTAGTTCTGCCTTGAAACACATCAAAATGTGCCTCCCTCTGTTTTTAGCTGACCCTCTCTGGAAACTGGGACATATACTAAGACCCAGATTTAGAAATAAGTAACACAAGACAGCCTGCATTGTGTGAATGGGAAAGAGTAGAGTATTGCAGTATCCTCAAAGATATGGTGCTGTTCTTCTTTCGCCCTAGCACTGGTTCACTTTATGAAGCTGTGCACCAGCGCATAGAGGAAGGGCATCTGCATTGTAGTCAGCATAGTTTTCTGTGCAGTCAGGCTTCTCTTTTTGCACAAAAATTATTTCTGAAAGGCAATTTCCACTTTGCATGTGTGTGATGCTGTTCAACTGCAAAGAGGAAAAAATTAGGAAAAGTAAAGATATTTCTCCTCGTCACACCAGCCTTAAGTAGACACAGGATCTTAGCATAAATCCATGTCTAGATGCATGTATATAGATTTGCATCAAAATTCATAGGTGGATGCATGGAAGCACTCATGCACCGCCCATGGAACGCCTCCTTCATGTAAAGTAATGCAAAGTGGCTCATTGTAGGTGCGTTGCTTTACTTTTTGCTATAAAGCAATGCAAAATCGCATTTTGTGTTGGTTTGTAATTCCCAGCAGAAGACTGCATTGCATCTGCGTTGAAAAAGTAAGGCAAACCTGGTGCAAACTCCTTGTAAATCTGGGCCTAAATTTGGTGACATTTGCTGTGAGAGCTGGTTAAAACCGCGACTTTCTCTGTAGATCCAGGGCGCCAGGTCACCCTAAATAAAATGTATACACGTTTCCCCTCCTGTCAATCTTCTGCAGCCATCATGCACACTTCTATGCACTAAATGCGTTCTTTTGCTTCCGTGTGCTCAGTCTTGTTTTTATTCTTCCTAGGGCCTGATTCTGATGCGGTTAGGAAGGCCTCCTAATGGCTTTTGCTCCTTCCAAATTGGATCTGGAATGTGTTTTCCCGACTCAGGGCCCAATTATGATGAGGTCAGGAACATATACTCTCATTAAAGTCAATGGGAGTCCAACCAAATCGTATCTGGAAGCATCCGATGCATCGTACTCCGTAGGTCGTACTCTCCCGATCCGAGTGGGTGGGAAACCATTTCCAAACTGATTAGGTCGGGTAGCTTTCAAACCCGCATAAGAATCAGGCCCTTAGTGTTAAAATGCTTTTGTTTTTCTGTTGGCGCAGCCTCTACTCTCAGTTTTCTTCACTTACTTCTCGAGGACTCCCTTGTGCCACCCTGGCTACCCTTGACTTCTCTGTATGTTGCTTGTATGTCATCACATGGACTTTGTGCCTCTCTACTCACCTGCTCAAAGTTTTATGAAAGTTATTTATATATAAAATAAAATAGGAATGGAATGAAGTGAAATAAAATAGCCTTAGAAGTCTTGATGAAACCTGAGAAGCCAGGGACCAATGAATGCCTCAGAGCATCCCTGCAGGAATGCGAGTGGGAGGCAGCAGTGAACACAAAGGGAGGTCAGGAGTCCAGGAAAGGACACAGCAAAAGGCCTTTATTCTCCATTTCTTCTGCTGGAGCTGCAGGGGCACCAATGATCAAAGGGCAGAGCAGGGGTTGTTGTTCAAGGAGATTAAAAGTGCTGTTGATCTTAGATTAGTAGTGTCAACGCGCAGGAGGAGAGGGGTTTAATTGACTATTCTTTTTATTTTAGCATTTTTATACAGCACTACTTTATCAAGCAAAACGAGTCAGCACACTGAAGGGCTATAACAAAACCGTAAAGATGAAAACATCCCTTGCAAAGAGGCAGAATCAGAGCACTTCAGAGCAGAGTGAACAATAAAACAGATACCAGACAATATCCAAGGGCTTCTGCTATAAAGGACTCACAAAAGATGCCAAGGATCAAAAGGTGCAAAGAGGTCAACTCGCCACCATGGGGGCCAGATTTTTATAGCATACATGTATGAACAAGAGGTGGATTTGAAAAGGAAAGCTCAGTGGAGAAGAGGAGGATTTAAAGAGGGACCATGGATGTGGGTGTGAGAAAGCTCAAAGATTGAGAGAGAAGAGAAAGAGAAGGTAAGAAATGATTTGGATTATTAGGGTTAATGTTTGAGAAAAGGTAGAGGGGCATAAAACAGGAAAAAGTCCACCACGTAGGGTGAAAGAAGAGGAAATGGTTCAGAGTGTGAGAAGAAAGGCATGAGAAATTGACAGTGGGTAAGATATTGCTCCCAGTTCCGATAAAGTGGAAACCAGTGAATTTTCAGGGCCCGATTCACAGAACTAACTTAAGACAAAAACCTAAATTTACTACTTTTGGTATTCACAGAAGTTAGGATTTTGTCTTAAGTTTGTCTTAAGACAGACTTAAGACAAAATCCTAACTTAAGTCTGTCTTAAGTCTGTCTTAAGTCTGTCTTAAGACAAACGTAAGACAAAATCCTAACTTCTGTGAATACCAAAAGTAGTAAGTTTAGGATTTTGTCTTAAGTTAGTTCTGTGAATCGGGCCCTCAGTTTTTTGTGGAAAATGAGAAGAGTTTCTGATGTCTCAGCTCATCAGGGATGGAGCTCCAATGGGACGGAGCAGCCGCAGAGAAGGCCAGAGCAGCAATCTCTTGTGTACTGAATGTATTTATTGTAGATTTAAGACTAGAAGGAGAGTCGTTGAATGAAGAGCAGCCAGGTGTTTTGGACTTAAAAGGGTTAGGTGATTTTGGATGAAACAGGAAATAGTGGTGTCAATTGGTGATTAGTTGGGGGACACGAACCAAAAAGTCAGAGTGGGATATTAGTTGAACTTATAATAGGGGGTCTTGGCTTTGATTAATAGAGAGGTCTTGGATTGAAGTATAGTTGAGGTGTCTTCGACAAAAGAGTGATATAGTTATATTAAAACAATGTTTGTCGTAAAGTGAAGGAGAAGGAGGGATGTCAGATGGAAAAGTGATACGACTGTCAAGAATTGAAGGGCCTGATTCACAGAATGAACTTAAGACTCAATCCTAAACTTACAACTATTTTGGTATTCACAGAATGAATTTACTACTTTTGGTATTCACAGAAGTTAGAATGTTGTCTTAAGTTTGTCTTAAGACAGACTTAAGACAGATTTAAGACAAACTTAAGGCAGACTTCAGACAAAATCATAACTTAGGACAAACTTAAGACAAAATCCTAACTTCTGTGCATACCAAAAGTAGTAAGTTCCTTCTGTGAATACCAAAAGTAGTAAGTGCATTCTGTGAATGCCAAAAGTAGTAAGTGCATTCTGTGTATACCAAAATAGTAGTAAGTTTAGGATTGAGCCTTAGGTTCATTCTGTGAATCGGGTCCGAAGAGCGGTAAACATCTTGTAGATGGGTGAGTAGTAGAGATACAGTAAAACCAGAGTAAAAAGAATGCCATGGATTGATAACCACAGGAGGTGTTCGTGTTTATGTATAATCTCCAGCCGAGAATAATAGGGCTTGAAGCCCTGAGAGCAGTCAAGAAACTACAGACGTTCATCTCCACACTGACAAATTTTAAACCTGTAGTAAATTACGGATGTCAAATATACTTGTAGAAAGTAAGAAGGATATTTTCAAACATCAAATACCTAGACTTGAGGAGGTGTAATTTAGGAAGTCTATTAGCAAACACAAATAACTTTGTGATCACAAATATCATTCAGAGGCTTGTGAAGATGCAAGAAGGGCTGACAAATTAACTTTGTGGAATTTGTTACAGCTAGATAGAAAAGGAAGTGCAACACTAGAAAAGCTAAAACAAAAAAGGGCGAGAGGGCAAAAAAATGGTGCCTTGCCGGCTAGTTAGAAATGTTCCACCTGCGGCTCAGGGCTGCAAGCAGGACACAGTTGTTACTTAGCAGCCAAGCACTGTTGTTTCCCCTCCACTAGAATTTGCAATGTATGTGGTGAGACTTACAAAAATCTGGAGCATACTCAATGTGCAGCTTGGGAGCTATTTCAGTTTAAGAAAAATTGTAAGATGCATGTATTTTGTCAAATATATCATGGTATCAAAAATAACTTGGGCAGACTATATTTCAATATAGTCCTCCCATATTAACATGCTCTAACTATTTAGTTAAGTTTTAGTAGATTTTGATGTCATTAGTTGATATATTATTTGAATGCTAGGGGGCCCATTAGGATGTCGGGCAGATCGCTACCGCCGCCCGACATCCTTGCCCGCCCGACACCCATTTCCCCCGCCATATTACTATGGCGGGGGGGACCGTGGCAGACCGAAACACCGTCTGCCGCTTTTCTGCCCGGTCGCCTTGCGACCAGGGCGGAAAAAGGTTTATATGGTGGCGGTGTCTATCAGACACTGCCAGCCATATTAGGATGGACTTTTGCAGTTGCCTTTCCGTGGCGGAAAGGCATGCGGAGTCTGCTTCGGGGGCCCATTGCAGGCACCCAAGGACTCCAGGGGTGTAGTTTCCTGCACAGCATTGCAGGCACCGCGCGGTGCCTGCCATGCTGTGCATGGCAGTGCACAGCATGCCTTCCTGCCATTGTGGTGGGCAGTGCTGAGTGCACCGGCCGCCACAATGATTGGAATGCTGGATGTGCCCGCCACTGTGGCGGGCGCATCCTAATGCTGGCCACGGGACCCCCACCCTTATGGCGGGCGGTCCAGATCACGGTAGGATGGCGGGCGGACAAAGTCCGCCCGTCATCCTAATGGGCCCCTAAGTATCTTTAATTATTTGTAGTTGTTATTTTTATTTGTTAATATATTTTCGTTTTTTTTATTTGATGTACTTTTTTGGAGAGTTTTTTTATTTTTAGGGGAATAGCGTTGGAAGTTTTTTAAATACCTAGGGGGTGATTGAAATTGCTGTGAATCCGCCACTGGCAGGCTGCCGGTGGCGGATTCACCGCAATCGTGCGGCCAAATCTTGCCTACCAGATTGCAATGGTGGGCGGTGTGGGTGGCGGATAGAAAGTCCATCCGCCACGGGTCCGACAGCGTGATGATTGCTGCTGTCGGACCGCACGCATCAATAGAATAGTGGCAGTGCCTAGCAGGCACCATCTGCCATATTATGATGCTGCATCCCCGCCAGCCTATCCATAGCAGTGAACCTGTAATTTGGCGGCCTGTTGTGGTCCCCTTCTTGAGCTGGGGGGGCTTGGTTTTGCACTAAGAAGGCACCTATAGTATCCCACTACATTGCCCCTGCACCAGGTGGCAGGCACCACGTGGTGCCTGCCACATGGTGAAGGGAAATGCAAACAGTGCATTTTGGACATTTTGGCATTACAGGCGGACAGTCCCATTCCCCGCAACGATGGCGTGCGGACTGAAGTCCATACGCCATCGTAATCACCCTCCTAGTTTTTTAATAGATTATAATTTTTTTAAGAGGTTAATTGTTAATTTTGATAATTAATGTTGCTAATTACTTTTAAATATTTAATAGATACATTTACAACAATATAATTTTAGTTTTTTTATTTCTGAACTGATTAATTTGATAACTAATTGTGTTATTGTTTATTATTAACATAATTAGCATGTACTATTTCATTGTTTACAATAATTTGAATATTATTATATTATATTTCAGTTATTTTAATATTATCCATGCCAATATAATAAAGAGAGAGCCCAAACCTTTGAGGCGGGTAATCTCAGGAACCACAGCACCAATCACAACACCCAATACAGCGTTGGAAAGTGCAGTTGCAGTAGAAGGACATAGGCTATGCAGACGTCCACCATATACATTTAAAAGGTAAAAGAACCGTGCGAGTAAAGTAGTCCCTTGTGGGCGTGTCTGCGTTGTGCTGTGGGCGTGTGCTGGGGGCGTGACAAACGCTGGGGGCATGTGGTACGTTCCGCCCTTCATGCACAAAAGAATCACCTTCCGCCTCCTCACCCACGCACACAAAGCCCTACACGACCAAGGCCCGAGCTACCTCAACAACCGAATCAACTTCTACGCTCCCAAACGCCATCTCCGATCAGCCAACCACGCCCTCGCAGCCGTCCCCCGCATCCGAAGAGCGACAACAGGAGGAAGGTCCTTCTCCTACCTGGCCGCCAAGACCTGGAACTCCCTCCCGACCGACCTGCGCCTGACCCAAGACCACCTCTCCTTCAGGAAGAAGCTGAAGACCTGGCTGTTCGAGCAGTAACGGCACCCCCCTCCCCTCAGCGCCTTGAGACCCTACGGGTAAGTAGTGCGCTCTATAAATGTCTTTGATTGATTGATTGATTGATGTCTCATATTGTGTGCTAATCCCACCCTGCTCCCTTTAAATACCCCTGCACCCCATATTCATAACCCACCCTTACTCTTTAAAATACCACAACACCCTTAAACACTAACCCATCTTAACCCTATAAATATACCCTGTACCCCAAAACCCAGACCTACCCCTAAACCCTAAAAATACCCCTGTACCCCAAAACCCAAACCTAGCCCTGAACCCTATGAATACCTCTGTACCTCAAAAACCAAACCTACCCCGAACCCAAAAAATACCCCTGTACCCCAAAACCCAAACCTAGCCCTGAACCCTAAACATACCACTGTACCCCAAAACCCAAACCTACCCCTGAACCCTAAAATACCCCTGTACCCCAAAACCCAAACCTACCCCTGAACCCTTAAATACCCCTGTACCCCAAAACCCAAACCTAGCCCTGAACCCTTAAAATACCCCTGTACCCCAAAACCCAAACCTACCCCTGAACCCTAAAAATACCCCTGTACCCCAAAACCCAAACCTAGCCCTGAACCCTAAAAATAACCCTGTACCCCAAAACCCAAACCTACCCCTGAACCCTAAAATACCCCTGTACCCCAAAACCCAAACCTAGCCCTGAACCCTTAAAATACCCCTGTAACCCAAAACCCAAACCTACCCCTGAACCCTAAAAATGCCCGTATTCCCCAAAACCCAAACCTAGCCCTGAAACCTAAAAATACCCCTGTACCCCAAACCCCATACCTATCCCTAAACCCTAAAACTACCCCTTTACCCCATAACCCAAAACTATATCTGAACCCTTAAAATACCCAAACACCCCAAAACATATACCTCAGTACCCCAAAACATTTACCCCTATACCCATACTTACCTTATCCAAACATTAAAAAAAACATGCTTTTACCATTCATGCAGTTCGTTGTAAATGTATGCGTGGTGAAAGCATATAAAATGTAATGCCATGCGTTATAATGGCATTGCAGAGTCATGGTACTTTCCTAATGAAAGTATGCGGAGTGATGGTATGCGGAAAGAAAGTTGCAGAATAATGGGTGTTTACCCTCCCCCGGTAAGTACATTGGTGGCACGGCGGCCCACATCTCCAGCAACATACTCATATTTTTTCACCACCCATTTGAAAAATGCACAGGTCTCTCTCATTGATGGCCAGCACCGATTTTTGTATCCAGCGTCCTCAGTCACAGGCGGTCATTTCTTCTAAATACCGGGAGTTAGAAACCTTCAGCCATTTTCAGCAGATATGGCAATATGAACGTTAATTATTACACAGATCCCAACTCCTGGGAAGCAATTCTCTGGCTATCCCCAGATACTGAACAAGTCCTTTGAAGTTACTATCGTTTATCGTCGTCATCCACTTGCCTCATAACTTAATTGTGAAGAATCTTTATAGACATCTTCTGATTTCCATGCACAGCGAGTTCAGTGCCAATAAACTGTAGATAACGGACAGGAACAGATCTAGTGACTCCTAGATATCACCCCCATCCGTCGACAACTACAACACATATGTTCTTCGCTCTCATCTACCTGCGTTTGAAGATGTCAAGAAACCCTAAATATCGACTGACCTATCACATCCTAGCCAAGAATTAGGTCTGAGTTCGCACACATTTTTAGCAATAGACGGTAACCTGAAGAAGGCTCAAGAGCCGAAACGCGCGTTGTGACATCTACCGCTTTGCCTTCAACATTTTGTTCAGTCTCATGTCTATTGGTTATGTATTTTTTCTAGTATGCTTTTAACTGATTTTTGTTATATTGAAAAACAACCATAAGAAAAGAAAAGAAAACAGAAGATAAAAACACAAAAAAGAATAGAAAATATGTAAATCTTAAAAGAATTGATAAATATATATAATATATACCAATAAAATCAAATGAGAATATTTTCATTGTTTGAGATCATCTATATATAGTGTGACTTTCCATTCTCAATCTCATATGTAGGTTATATCAACCATGATTTCCATATAAACATATTTTGATTATGTCACTTGGCTATAGACCTTCCTTAACTCTGGCCAGCACCGACATACACTTTAAGACACACTTCCTGGCACAAGTTCTAGAATTGCGAACTTTAGAGCTGGGGAGCTACGTTCAAATCTCGGCATCAGCTCAACATCCTGTGATTCCAGGCAAATCACTTTGTCTCCCGTGCCTACCACAAATGAATGTGTTCTTCTGTAATGTAAATTATGCTCATGCCATGTTGTCGAGTTCGCGCTATATAATATTGCAAGGAAAAATAAAGTAGGGAAACTCGAGTTCAAACACTACTGAACGAGCACTCTTAAGTGCATCAGCATTGCACTGTGAATCGGAGCGTTTCACAGGCCTGTCACAGATAAGAAATGCTATCAAAACGAAATCCTACAAAACAATATACTACCGGTCGGCAGCAATTCATACCCGAATAACGTCGGGACGGGCTGCTAGTATCATTATAAATGTATAGAATCTATATTGTTATATTTTCTGTTATTAAATTAATTTGCTTTTCTGCTTGGTGGGGTAAGAGGTGGGAAGATTTTTAAATCTATTTGCTTTATTTTTTAGTTGATATATTTTTGTTATATATTTGCATGTATAATTTGGCATGTTAATATAATATTTTACGTTTTTAGTAATTTATTATGAATAATGTATTTAAATTTATATAAATATATGTCGTTTTTAATGTTCATGGAAATATATGTTTTGTTTATTTATTTTAAATATATATGTAATTTATTTTGCATTCATTTTGGATAGACAACATTCTTTAGTTTAACATTTGCCCTTCTGCTGCTTACATTGGAGTGGGTGCAGTAGTTTTGACCCCTCCAAAATCCAGCCCTTTCCCTACTATTGTTTATGTTGTAGTCGGAATAGTAAATATACCCCCATCAAAGTCCTGCACTTTCCCTGGTGTTACCCAGCTTGGAGTGAGTATAGCTAATCTGACCCCTTCAAAGTTCAACACTTTCCATACTGATGCTAAATTTGGGGTAGAAATAGTAAATCTAACCCCTCTAAAGTCTAAAAATGTCCCTACATTTTCTTACGTTGGAGTCGGAATAGTAAATCTGACCCCTCCAAAATCTTACATTTTCCTTACTTTTGCTTACATTGGAGTGGGAACATTAAACCTGACCCCTAAATTGTAATACTTTCCCAACACTTACTTATGCCAGAATGGGAAGTATAAATTTGACCCCTCCAAATTCCAACACTTTCACTACTGTTGGTGAAGTGGAAATATTAAGGGGCCCATTACAATGTCTGGCAGATCGCCACCGCCGTGCGGGCGGTGGCGATCATCCAGACATCCTTACCCGCCTGCCACCCATTTCCCCCCGCCATATTTCTATGGCGGGGGGACCGCGGCGGATGGAAAGACCGTCCGCCGCTTTTCCTCTCTGATCGCAAGGCTACCGGGGCGGAAAAGGTTTAATATGGTGGCGGTGTCTATCAGACACCGCCAGCCATATTTGCATGGGCAAAAACAGATGCCTTTCCGTAGGCAGCAATGCTGCCACAGAAAGGCAGGCGGTCTTCACTTCGGGGGCCCCCTGTGGGCCCCCATGGTGAAAACGAGGTGGGGGGTGCACTTTGGGGGTACCTGTGGTACCCCCCTGCATTTGCATACGCAATGCGGCAGGCACCGCGCGGTGCCTGCAGCTTTGTGTATGCAAATGCATACATGCATTTTTAGCATTGAACCGCCCGCCACAATGTTAAAAATGCAGGATGCGCCCGCCACTGTGGCGGGCGTATCCTTATACCCCCCACGGGACCGCCGCCCTTATGGTGGGCGGTCCCATTATCCGATAGGATGGCGGGCTGACTAAGTCCGCTTGTCATCCTAATGACCCCCTAAGTTTGCCCCTCGTAGGGTATTTTTTTCAGTTTAAAAAAAAATTTGTTTTAGTCTTTATATTGGTTTTAGTTTTAAAAGTTAGTTTGATAAAACGTTTTTATTATTTATTTTATTAATGTATTTGTGATAATAATAATCATGTGTATTGCTTAATATTTATGTTTAAATAACATGTTATGGTTATTTATTTATTTAAATAGAAAGGATGTAAGGTCAATATATTTTTGTGGCCATATTTGTGTGACAAAATATTTTTGTTCCTGAAATTGTGTCATAAAACCACTGGAGAACAGTGTTGCTTCTTCCTTTACTGACTGGTACTCAGGGTTAAGGACAAGACTGAATGTCAATGACTGAAATAGTTACCTTTAGCTGCCGCCAGGACATTTGGCTTTAGGAACACGGCAGCCAAAATTTCACCCACTGTCATGAAGGACTAAACTTTCCTTGACTTTGCTCATCCTCGTGCCAACGCCTTGTTTTCATTCACCACTAACATTCAGCCCCCGGCTCCTGATTTCTTTGTTGATCTGCCCAACCAAGTCCTTTCCTGAATTAAAACCATTCTTGAGAAGACAAGGCTGATGTTACACCAGTTACAGTTCTAGAGAAGAACATTCACCCAGGATTGGCTATGCTCAAAGGAACATGCAGTTGTATGTTGCCGAACGGGAGACCTTATTCGGATGCTGAACATCCGTGGCACTTTGGGCAAAGAGTATTTGAACAAAAAAGTCTAATTTGGACCTATAAGAGATATTGCGGTAGGGGCATTGGTATGATGTGGCACCCTATCAAACCTCTTGTGTAGGGTAGGATCATCACTCCTTTATGTACATGTATCTCTCAATTCTCTTTTCCACCGGTGACTCGGATTGACACTAGGAATTTTTTATCTGTCTCACTTCACTTCTGTTGAACTAAAACCATAGGTTTGTTACCAGGGTGGAGTAACGAAGAAGCAAACCTGCCAATTTGCCAAATATCAATTCTGTTCATCATAGATTACGTTTTTAATTTTGTCCAATTGCTTTGTAGTGTGTTGCTCAGTTTTTTAAAGGTATACCTGCAGTGTGTCCTTTCGGCTCCGCCAAGATGCGTATCAAAGATTTCTCGCTCTTGAATACATAGGGGCTGAATATGATGTCGGAAGGACTTCAACCAACCGACCATTGGTTGCAGTCCCTCCGACATCTGCCCCTGTACTCTGCCCACGGCATTGCGATGCAGCAGGTGGAGGTACCCTCCTCTGCCATTCTGATGGGCTCCTTCAGCCCATCGAAGCATTGGAAATACACCATAATCCCTTAATGACATAGGAACCGGCTTAAACTCCGCTGTCGGGATTATGATATAATTTCCAACTTCCTTTCCATTACAGCCTTTCTTACATGGAAAGGCTGTCGGAAAATGACCATGGGGCACCTTGCAGAGTCCCCTTTCCCCCCTGGCACTCCGCTAAGAGGCCTGGGGGTACCCATGGTAAGGTGCCCTCATAAACATCCCTGCACGTGTGGCAGGCACCAACATCCATTTTACTATGGCAGCTTGTGCTGCTGGCCTTTTCCACTGGCCGCACAAACTGCCAAAGGGGAAAGGAGTTGAACAAAAAATGATATGAACATTTTTCTCATGAGGAAATGTTATTGTATAAAATCAAGTTCAAGTTTATTTCACGTTTATTTGGACCGTTGATCCACAAACAATACATATCGATAAAAAGTTCATCCAAAGAGTTAAATAAAACATTTCATTAACACACATAGACACCCTAAAAACATATTTTAAAAATACTAATTATTAAAACTCGTTGAAAAGATATAAAACTGCCTTCACTTTTTGCATATATTTCCCCATTGCCACAGCAATTTCTAAGTGGGACATTTCTGTCAACAGTGTCACAGCCTGGGTCCTAGTTTTAATCTCATATTTCATAAGAATCGGTTTTAAAAATTTGATACGCAAGTCCAAAAACTTCAGACAATCAAATAAGATATGCAGCATATCACATTTGGACCCTAAAGAGCAAGTACATCTTCCCTCCTCATTGATCATGGCCCACTTTACCGAGTTGTTCATATAACAAGGGTTAACCCCAATTCTAACCCTCAGAACCTCATTTCGTAATTTACGGTCCGGTAACTTATCTATGTAGGGGAAGCAATAAACATCATTCCATGCATCTATCATAAAACTGGTCGAAGTTTTTCTTGCAAGATAGATTTTGTCCTGTACATGCGATATTTCCATCCCCGTCGACCTGAGTAACTTTTTATCAATATTAGCCACGGAGTCAGTAGGGCACACATTAACTCTCATCCTCAAGCATAGCTTTGTTACTTTCCCCCTGGTCTCTCTTGCCCATTTTAGTTCTCTGTCCTGTATTTCATTTTTGCCCCATTGAGATATTTTGGTAATTGCGCCTATTTCTAGGCGTTGCCAAAAGCGCAAAAGGGCCATACCAACTTGTATACCCCATGAGGTCAGCCCTAGTTCCAGTCTTACTGCCTGAACCATTGCTGACCAGGGGAGCGTAAATAACTTTTTTAGGTTTTTACCTTCTTCCACATCCCAGTTTTCCTTACCACTTAGGAGCAATAGTTCAGCACCATACAAAAATTGCGGGGGTACAATAGCAGCATAGGCTTTTAGCACTGGTTTGTCGGTCATAGCACCATAGGCTTTGTTAAACAATAACAGACCGCTAATTGATGCAGAGGTTCTTACTTTAGATGCCTCTAAGTGGGTATTCTATTTCAAATTCTGCTGGAACCATAACCCCAAGTATCTATACTCTGTTACTGATTTCACTTTTTCTGACCCAATCCACCATGAGAACTCAGTTTTCCTCCGGCCAAAGCTCAATGTTTTGGTCTTATCCATATTTATCACAAGTTTTTTTCTTAAGCAGTAGTCATTGAAAGCATTTAATTTTCTTTGCAAGCCAACCTCAGTCTGGTCCATAATCACCAGATCGTCGGCATAGAGTAGGCATGCTATCTGCTTGCCATTTAGTTTCGGGCTTGCCCCAGTTGTGTTCCCCAACATTGATGGTAGGTCTGCTAGGAACAAGGAGACCAACAGGGGAGCTAATACACATCCCTGGCAGACCATTTCCAATTTCAATTTTCCCTGATAGACTACCATCTATGTCTAAAATTATCTGTGCCCAGTTTTTAGTGTGGAGCATTTGTAGCAGCCGCAGTATATCATTAGGGATTCCCTGACTAATTAGGGCCTCCCACAGCAGCTCCCGGTCCACTAGATCAAAGGCTGCACGGAAGTCAACGAAACAACAGAACAACCTACCCCGCGATTCCATTGACTTCCGTGCTAAGGCCCAAAGAGCAAAACAATGGTCAATAGTAGAGTGGCCGGCTTTAAACCCACCATGTTCCGGGGAGATGATTTGGTTTTCCTCTGCCCAATCTTTTAATAAATTTAAAATTACTTTTGCAAAGACTTTTTCCCCTATATCGAGGAGGTTTATAAGCCTATAATTTTTCGGTATTGTGTGACTACCCTTTTTATGAATAGGCCTAATAATTGCACCCTTCCAACTTTCTGGGATGATTCCCGTATCCAGGATTACCAGGAACATCTTTGCAAAGAACTCTGCCCACCATTCAGGCCTCGTTTTAATTATCACTGCTGGGAGGTTATCTGGTCCTGCGGCACGGGTAAGGTTCAAACTAGCTATAATCTCCATTATATAACTTGGGGTAAAGTGGTCCTTTATATCATCCCTCATCCGTGGCCAACCTAAGGTTCCCAGTATTGGTTGTGTCGGCCATCTTCCATAGATTTCTTCCAGATAGCCTACCCAATCATCTTCCGGGACCATACAAGCGAAGGAACCGGCTTTACTGCCCAAACTCTCTTGGACTAATTTCCAGAACCGTCTCACATCCTTGGATTCAATCACCTCCAACATATTTGCCCAACATTTCTCTTCATACCTTCTTTTTTTATTCCGAGTTAATGTTTTATACTTTAACCTTAGTTGCTGAAGTGTCTGATATAGGTCCACTTTAAACATGGCCCTTACTCTTCTCTCCTTCTGTCTTATCAGGGCCTTAGCTACCCTGCATTCTTCGTCAAACCAGGGTTCCCTATTTTTATTAACTACATAGCTGCTCAGTCCTGACTTTTTTACCTTGAATTCCTTCTTGAGAGAATCTGCCAGCTTACCTATGGTCAATTCAAACCACGGGAATCCTGCATTAGAATTAATTTCTTCAGTTGGGATTGATTGTTGAATTAGCCCAAGCTTTTCTATCTGTTCGTCTGATATACAGGTTGTTAATCGTTTGGGGTAATCCACATGGACCTGTAGAACTCTCTCTCTACTTTTACATTTCGGAATGCGTAATTCTAACTTCAAAGGGAAATGGTCTCTACCTGTCATTTTCGCCACCTCAAAATTTCTTATTTGATTAAAGCACCAGGCCTGACAGAACATATAGTCTATTGGGCAAGGTTGCTGGCCCCTCACAAAAGTCTTTCCCGCGGGCTGGTCTTGCTGAAATCTTCCATCTGCACATACCTTGCTTTGTAGTGTGTTGCTCAGTTTTTTAAAGGTATACCTGCAGTGTGTCGTTTGGGCTCCGCCAAGATGCGTATCAAAGATTTCTCGCTCTTGAATACATAGGGGCTGAATATGATGTCGGAAGGACTTCAACCAACCGACCATTGGTTGCAGTCCCTCCGACATCTGCCCCTGTACTCTGCCCACGGCATTGCGATGCAGCAGGTGGAGGTACCATCCTCTGCCATTCTGATGGGCTCCTTCAGCCCATCGGAGCATTGGAAATACACCATAATCCCTTAATGACATAGTGTCGCAGGGTTTCCGTTCTCCCACAGAACTGTGCATAGAGATCTAGAACCTGGGTGAGTTAGGGTGACCCAAAACTCACCTTTGTTTCAGAAATCCCCTTACCAAGCTAGCTACAGTGTCTCATCAGTAGTAATTACTTCCCAATGACTTAGACAATCCAGAACATGAACTTAGGGTACCTCAGGTATCGTGGAATACATGAACACTCTTTCGTTATATGATCATTACAAACCGAAACTGGGAGGCAAAGAACACACGTGCAAGTTTGAAATGTTTATTTTTCAATGCAACATTCTCAAACGCAATATCTTGTATAATATCAACATACATATTATAAAAATCAGAGTTAGCAGCATAGTCACTAATCCATAATAAGCAAAAGGTGATAGCATGTTATGATGCCAAAATCTATAGAATTCTGTATCACCTATATTTCGCGCACCCTATTCAGTATATTATATTATATCTAAGAAGGTCTCGTTTGGGTTCTAGCAGGGCGGGCCCATACCTCTAATTCTCAGTAGGAGTAGATCACATCAACAGCTACCAGCTCTCTGCATGCGAAGCATCAAGTGTGTTGATTCATTCCCTGTAACTCTATCTTAAACCCGCGTAGAGCCCAATGTTGGCAGCAACATTATTTGTCTTATGTCTAATGTGGTGCGAGGATCAGGCCTTCAGCAACCTTGTGTTAGGTTATTCTTAGAGTGTGCAGTTCTCGGTGTGCAGACAGTTGTACCAAGTGTACCAAGCACGACTGATACCAGAGCAATAACATATTATTCTCAAATAAATCACATATTTCGTCTAGGTTGAAAGCTACAATAACAATTAGGTGTTGTGTGCAAACTGAAGCTGAAAGAAAATATGGCGTTTAAACATTTAATAAGCTCATGCTAACTTAACACAATATATAGAAACATAGTAACCATATGACAATAGGAACCGGCTTAAACTCCGCTGTCGGGATTATGATATAATTTCCAACTTCCTTTCCATTACAGCCTTTCTTTTATGGAAAGGCTGTCGGAAAATGACCATGGGGCACCTAGCAGGGTCCCCTTTCCCCCCTGGCACTCCGCTAAGAGGCCTGGGGGTACCCATGGTAAGGTGCCCTCAAAAACATCCGTGCACGTGTGGCAGGCACCAACATCCATTTTACTATGGCAGCTTGTGCTGCTGGCCTTTTTCACTGGCCGCACAAACTGCCAAAGGGGAAAGGAGCTGAACAAAAAAATGATATGAACATTTTTCTCATGAGGAAATGTTATTGTATAAAATGCAAATGCAGAAAATCGATAAATATCCTATTTTTGGGTTCTTGGGTTCATCTAGTATAGGGTTACTGTGGATTAGAAGTGCCAAGAGTAAAGAGCTTTAGGAAAGCTACTAGGAGGATATGAGTAAGGATATCACCAGATGGTTTTAGGGTTCAGATGGACGCTACAGACCAATGGAATTCATCTCTCTACCGAGTATATATCAAATTGGGTACTAGCAACATTTATTAAGAGAAATGGCAAATACTGTATTAGAAAGCAAGGTTTGTAGGCGCAGTGGAGCTACACTTGCACCCTAGGGATCGTCTTGCTACGGTTTCAATTACACACACAATCACACTGTGATTGACACAAGTTGAGCTTTTATTTATTTTGTTTTGATTTTAAAGGTTTTATATAGCGCTAGCTAGACCCGGAGGTATCAGAGCGCTTTACATGAGCATCACATTATAGTTACAGGCTACATTGTAACAAAGGTTACACAGTTATAAGAGCATGGCAACATAGTTACTTGTAAGGTCGAAATAAAGCAATAAGCACAAATACGTAAGGGAAAAAGCAGGCAACGTGAAAGATTCAGGAGAGGGGGTAGGAGCTGGGGAAGTAGGCAGGTAATGAAGGCAAGAGAGAGAAGGAGAGGGTGAAGGACACAGCATGGAAAGAGGAGGGGAAGGGCGATGGGGACACAAACCGGTAGACGAGTCAAAGCAACGTCCAAAGTCCAGTAAGCTGTGATCCCAGGGGAAGTGGTATCACTTCTCTATCTCAGTTGTGGGAGGCTTCCTTTACGCAGTGAAGTCTCTCAGAGGGGTCTCTGAGACTCCAAGGCATACATACTGGAGAGGGAGTGCTTTGGCAAGGGGTGGCATTCCATACCTCAGCTGTGAGTGGCTCCCTTGCCGCAGTGGACTCTCTCAGCAGGTTTGCTGATACTCCAGAGTATAAATATTGGATATTTCCCCACCAAGGGGAGAAGGAGGGCTTAGTCAAAAGGGCACAAAGGACAGGGAGCTAGGCAGACTAGCAGGAAGGGTGAGCGATTCAGGGGGGGGAAGGAGCTAGGGAAGTAGATACAGAGAGAACGAGTACTAAATGGGAACATATTTAATTAATGAGTTATTATATAGCGCTGGCTAGACCCAAAGGAAACAGAGCACATTACATGAGGAATAATAATATTGCAATTTACATCAGTTAAAAGTTACATAAGTATCAAGAAAAGTATTTAAAGAGCATAGGGGACAAGGTGAATGGTGCAAGGAAGGGTAAGGGGATCGGGTAAAGGGGTAGGAGGAAGATAGGACATAGAGACGAGGGGAAGTCTGCCCACAGTCCGGCTGGGTAGATGTGGGGGGGGGAGTCCACAACCCATCTCCTCTTTAGCTATATAGTAGCTCCACCGGGAATCAGCCAAATCGCTTAGTCTCTACAGTCTGGGGTAAGTTCTGCAGATTCCAAGTCCTGATGTGTAAGCAGGTTAGGGGATAGGTTCAAGGTCTGGTCAATGTCCAATTGTTGTCCCGGGGAATTAAAACAACGTGGAGGGGACCACTATGGAAGCCATCTTGGGGTCAGGCAGGGGACTGTACAGTACACTGGTACACTGGTGGCCATCTTAGGGTCAGGATTCTGGCACTTAGAGTCAATATCCAGGACAGTGGCTGCCAGAGAATAACAAATCCAGCGTGCACACACCATCACACACACAGACATGCAAAAGCATATACAAATGTGAGCACACACTCTCATATGGGCAAATACGCACAAACACAAGCACATATACAGAAACATCCAAAAACACAAGCACACATAAAATACCATGCTCTAGTACAAAAACACCCAAGTACATGGAGACGCAAACACCATCACATGCACAGAAAAGGATAAGCACACACAAATGTGCTCACACTCTCTTATACACACAGATGCGCACACACACACACTCAAGCACACATACAGAAACTACCAAAAAAACTAGCACACATTGTAGCAGGGTTTCCGTTCTCCCACAGAACTGTGCACAGAGATCTGGAACCTCGGTGAATTAGGGTGACCCAAAACTCACCTTAGTATCCAAAATCCCCTTACCGAACTAGCTACAGTGTCTCATTGGTCATAACAAACTCCCAATGACTTAGACAAACCAGAACATGAACTTAGGTTACCTCAGGTATCGTGGAACACATGAACACTCTTTCGCTCTATAATCATTTCAAACCAGAACGGGGAGTAAAAGAAGACACGTGCAAGTTTGAAATATTTATTTTTCAATGCAAGGTTCTCAAACGCAGTATCTTATATAATACCAGAATACATATTATAAAAATCTGAGTTATCAGCATAGTCACTAATCCATAGTAAGCAAATGGTGATAGCATATTATAATGCAAAAATCAATAGAAATCTGTATCACCTATATTTCGCACACCCTATTTAGCATATTATATTATATCTAAGAAGGTCTCATTTGGGTTTTAGCAGGGCGGGCCCATACCTCTTAGTGTCAGTAGGAGAAGATCACATCATCAGCTACCAGCTGCCAGACCACTGCTAACCAATTAAAAAAAATTAGCTAAGCCAGACGTGGAGGAGGCATTAAAGATTTGATGAACTAATTCGCAGAAATGAAACGGCAAGTCAGTATTTAAAAGTGCCTGCACCTCTGTGCGTGTGTTATCTATGTGAAGGACATAAGTTTCACGGGCCGAGCTCAGGGCCACTTTCTTTTGAGACAAAAGAGTCCTTATTCTGCTCATACCATTGAACTCCGCTTTCAAGGTTGGGATGCGCGGCCAGATGGAAACATCTGAATTCCCATGCGTGGATGGATATAGAACATTTTTGCAACACACCACACGTTCTGATACAGTAACCACATCAGCGATACCGACCATTAACCCACAACATTCCTCGTTATTCAAAAGTAAATAACTCCCGTTTGTCAACAATGTAAATGTGGGAACTATTGCTGGAACTGGCGTGCCTTTTAAAACACAGGCTAAATTAGGCCGGTCCTGATTACAAGAACCATGCAACTGGATGTGCCTGCATATCAGTGAACGGTCAGGCGACTGTGTGCATTCTTCACCATTCAGATTCACTTCCTTTCCATCTTTTAGACATCTGTATGTGTATGGTAAAGACCATGCCTCATGGAGGAAAGCACTGCCTAGTGGTTCATATCGCCCTATTGCAATATACCGCATACAATTAGTAAATTTGTACAAAGCAAATGGCAACGTAATAACTCCATGGATAAGCCATGTTGCAGCAGCTGCCTCAGCTACAGAAAAGGGCAAAGATTCTAACTTTTCAATATGTAACATAGAAAATGATGCATCTCGCATGGAAAGCATGCGCTGCTTGTCAGTCAAATTAAATGGGGCGAATAGGGAGGACACGTTCATGTAACTCCAGGGCACGCGGCCCGCCTTAAGAGTCTGTAGTGTCCATGCAAACTGCATAACAGAACGCAATTGATTTTGACCATGGTACAATACAGACACCTCATCATTCACAATGTCAACGACAGAAGAGACAATATTATTCAACGTGTAAATTCGGGAAGAAAGCATGTTAATGCTGTTATCGACAACTGCAAGCACTTTTTCCAAATTCGCTTGGTCAATCGCCCTTAGCCGCTTAGCAGCCTCAATTTGTGAAAATTTCCAAATTTCATTGTTAACCGCATAAATCCATCGTTTAGACCTACCATTGGCCGGACCATTTATGAAATCATTTAAATCCACATTATCATTTAACTGAGACAGATGTAGTTTAACTGCAGCTTACGTGGAATGTTGTAACCAATTCTGAGACAGTTTCCCCACAGAATAAGTGGAGACAGTATAATCAGTTTTAAACGGGGATCAGGTCTGACTTGTGTGAACCCTTCAGCCAAACCCAAAAAACTGAGTTGGCAAGAATCAGCACTTCTATGCCACATCAGCCAACCCTTCGGATCCAAACTGGATATATTAAA
This sequence comes from Lissotriton vulgaris, assembly GCF_964263255.1. Classification (NCBI taxonomy): domain Eukaryota; kingdom Metazoa; phylum Chordata; class Amphibia; order Caudata; family Salamandridae; genus Lissotriton; species Lissotriton vulgaris. The sequence continues at coordinate 1,451,675 of NW_028243158.1, forward strand.
GGATGAATTGTGCAATAGAGCTTGCAACTCACGAATGGACAATTCAGTATAATTACCCCATCCTGAATATTCCTCCAAATCGGGGATAATTGGTGTATTTAATTTTTTAGAAGTAGCCAACCCAAAGCATGTTGTTTGGGAAATAGTAGAATTTAGAAACAACATGTGATTCGGGATGAGACATGCACGGTGCAAAGCCTCAGTGCCTTGTACCTGCCAATCTTTGGTACCCCAAACCGATTTAAGGTCAATTGTTCCTTTCCATAACTCGTAGCCATCTACAGCTAACTTGTCTTGAAAGGACTTCGAATACAGCAATTTTGTATCGGTAAGTCTAACTTTGGACATGGACTTTTGTGTCATTTTGAAATAAAATGACTCAGGATTTGATTGATTAAAGTCCGTAAAATAAGTGTATTTTTTCAGAAATGTATTTGAGATGCCTCCCAATGGAGCTGGGCAATGTTCCCACTGTGTGTAATTTACAGCAACCCTCCTGGAATTTGTCTTATATAAAAAATGATTACCATAATGTTGGAAGCAAAACAAATCACCATAATTAATAAAATCTAAGTATAAATCCTCAGCATCAAAGGCAGCATAGTATTTCAAATCAGAGAATAATGCTTCTACGGCCTGAATATCCCAATCATCAGAACGTATATTTAGTTTAATCACATCCCCCATGTTTACTCTAAGCACATTTGGAACATTAATCACTTCAGTGGGGCCATGTATTTGAAATCTAACCGCATCCCACACAATCCCATCAAGGACAGGCCAAGCAGTAATGTTGACTGTATTCAAGTCTCGTTTCAGTCTGTGTGCTGAATGTGAAGAGGAAAGAGGGGCCAATGTTCCATTAAGGTACCGAATTCCTGTTCTTTCTTTGACATAGTGGCCATCGATCAGGCGGAAAAAATAAAACACAAAACCAATTGACATAAAAAGATAAAATGAAAATAGAATCAACCAAATGTATGTCCAAGGGGGAATTAAAAAATGTTTTTAAATAAAGTGGCATATTTTGCAATAGTTGAGGGCTTCTTTGAATGTTCCGAATCAGAGTCAAAAGAGAATCTGGACTCGTCGGTCAAACAAGTCTGCAAATCTGGCATTGATAAATCAGTTGGATAGGTGTAGTTCAGCTCATCAATGTTAGTAACAGGAACAGTATTTAATAAAGGACTGGAAATAGCCGGCATCTCGAGGGACACCTCCGGTTCTGCACCAGAAGTAATAGCCAGCACAGAGTGCCTCACCATGGAAGGACAGGATACAGCCGGTGTCATGCTATGAAGAATTGGCCACCCTGTGTGTCTTGACATTGTCAATTGAGATAAATCTGTTTTCCTTACGACCTGGAAGTGGTGGTAATATGACTGTTCTCGTGCCCTTCACTCCAAGAACTCAAACCGGTGCACGATATGAGGGACCAAACTCTTTCTTGTTATCGATCTTCTCTCGAACCAGTTCTCCAACTTGGGGTAGCCAGCCAACTACCGGGATCTGCAACGCATCATCCGATGTGGAGGGCAAATGTTCCTTAGCTATACTGTCTCTGGTCTTTTGTAGATCCTGTAAAATATTGCAATGTTCATTTACGTCAAAGGCCGCGGCCTGGGCCTTGCAGTCTAGACCGTCGAGGTCAGGGACATACATCTTGATACCAAAGAGCATTTTGTATGGGGTCCGCCCACCCAGAGACCTTCTAGGGAGATTATTAAGCGCACGCTGCACGCCATTGAGGTGGGCCAACCAGTTTCTGCCAGTGCCTATAACTCGAGCTGTCAAAGATTGCTTTAAGTCACGGTTCATTCGTTCCACTACACTGTTACCCTCAGGTCTGTACGGAGACGAAACCTTGACTTGGACCCCCAACGAAACCATAGCATCCTTATACGCCTTAGAGGCGAAAGCCGGACCCTGATCCGAATGGAAGGTACCACAGGCAAAAATCCCTACAAAGACTCGCAAATCCTTAATGACAGTCCGTGAATCAGCGCTCCGATGGGGCCATACCCACACAAAGCGTGTGCATGAATCAACTGCTACTAACATGTACTTATATGCAGTATCAGAAGAAAAAGGACCGCAGTGATCTAAATAAATGCACCCAAGCGGTTTATTAGAGATGTACAACTGTGTCTGAGGCGGACGCGCAGCAGTTGAAGGCTTAATCTGCTGGCAAATGTCACATTGAAGGACATAATCGCGCGTCTGTTTGTACAGTCCCCGCCACCAGAACCTCTGTTGTAGCTGTGTTACAGTGGCTGAGACGCCCACATGCGCAGACGCCACACCTTCATGAGCCGCTGTAATCAAAGTAGCCCTGCGATCCGAGTTGGGAATTAAACGTTCGCCAACATCAGGAATTTTCACATAAGGAACCTTATCGGGACTTAAGTGGTATGTGTACTTCGAAGGGAACCCCGCAGGATATTTACCTCCCTTCTCAGTGGCAGCAACAGCTGCCAAGATGTCATCATCTATCTTACTTTTGGACCGCGTGACTGCTGCAACTAAGTATTTTGATACTGCTGACTTCGCTGCTTCATCAGCAAGCGAATTACCGACAGCGTGGACTCCCACGCGCTGATGGCCAAGAGTATGAATCACAAACACGAGAGGCAACTTTTCCTTCAGTTCCGCCACTCGGACCCAGATCATTTTATGTTTTATTGTGCTACCTTTGGAATCATGAAATTCATTCGGAATCCTAAAGAACAAGTTTTCATTGTAAGACTGGACACAGTAGTAAGAGTCACTTACGATCAAAGTCGTCACACTCGGATCTGCGTACTCCAATGCAAGCACCATTGAATCCACCGAGGGTGCAAAGCTTTGGAATTTGGTACACTGGCTTTCGTAACTGCCTCCAAGGCAGGACACGGGTAACAACCAACATGCGTTTTCCCTGTGACAGGGCACGTTCCTTGAGAATTGCCATCTGCACAGCCGTCAAAACTTTCTCCACAGTGGAAAAGCGCATTTCAGCTGAAGTGTACAAGTGTGACTTGTAAGCCATAGGTGCTGTATTTCCTTCATTAATAGTTAGGTACGTAAAACCCACCGTCCCAGGGACAATTCTTATCACCAGGTTGGTTTGGTTATCACGAGTCTGTAAATATTCAGAAGCGAGCAAATCAGCCTGCAAAGACTGCAGTATAGCTGAATGCTCAGGCAGCCAGCATGATTTGGAAAAAGATGGTTGTATCAAAGCATACAAAGGCTTGATACGCTGGGCATATTCCGGAATGTATTTTCTCCTGAAATTCAAAAAGCCCAGTAAAGATTGTAATTTTTTCAGTGTTGTCGGAGCGCGCAACTGTGCGCATTTCTCCAGGAAGTGAGGAGCCAAGCCTTTTCCTTCATTGTTCAGTTCATAGCCTAGAAACAACACTGTGTACTCTGCAATGTGCGATTTTGCAAAGTTAAACTTGTAACCCATGTCTGCAAAGTTACAAATAATACTGTTCACTCGACACAGATGCTCCCAAAGTTCATCGTCTGTGAGATAGATATCATCCACATAGGAACAAGCATCTGGGTCGACCCTCTCCAACAGAGAGACAATGCGGGCGGAAAATACTTCAAGACTATTCTTATAGCCCATTGGGAGACGCCGAAACATTTCTTGGACACCTCCGCATGTGAAAGAAGTCCATTGGGAACTTAGACCGTCCAATGAATGGGCATAAAAACCATTGGAAATGTCAAGCGTGGTTTTGAACCACTTACGCACAAGACTATTTACAAGGGCAGAGCCGTGAGTATTCTGTACTGCACAGTTATGGCAATGCGAGTTTAAATGCCGGTAATCCAAAACCAAACGATAAGAGCCGTCCGGCTTGTTTACAGTAAAAAGGGGGTTATTCATCGGTGACACACATGTTTCAATTACACCTTGATATTCCAATTGTTCAAGGATCGCTGTGACCGAAGCTTTGGCTTCACCTCGTATGGGATATTGAGGTTAAGGCTGCGGCTGAGACCGTAAAGGAATCTCGTGGCCAGGGGACAATTTATCCCAGCCACACTGGTTGCGGTACACAGCCGGTGCAAGCGCCAGAGCCCACTCTTCTGCAAAATGCAGCGCTTCCACTCTCGAAACAGTGTTCGCGAAACTGGGGAGGATTACCTCCTCCCCTCTCGGAGCTGCGAGCACAAAAGGTGGGGGCCAGTCAGCCTCCGAAAGCAAAATGTCATACGTAGATGAAAGATTTTCCCAAAATACCCCTTTTATGGTACGCTGTATGTCACCTTCAATTAACAGGACAATTTCAAAAAGTCTATCAGGGGGAGCAACCCTTGTATCAGCTGTTTCAATCACAACATAAGTGTCAGTCGCTGTCACCTTCAGTAGTGGACGGAGGGCCTCTCTCACTATGGTAATCTCCGCCGCGCTGTCCAGCAAGGTCAGAGCCCACGTCAGATTCCGAAGCCGCGTTCTCACAATCTGGGGCATATCGATGCGCCATTAAGGCTGCGACTTTTTTCTTGGCAAACTGCGGTCTCTGAGGTGTAGAGCCTTCCTGCTTGTCTGCACTGTTGCGCGGGCGGGGCTGACCACGTCCTTGCTGGCCACCCCGGCCCCTGCCGCCCCCTCCACCACCGGGTGACGGAGCCGATGAGTCCTGAAAGGAACGAGGAGAGCATTGGTCAGAAGCCTGAAACCGATCAGGAGATTTAATCATCGCGCGGTCGCACAAATCATAAACACGTTCCGACTGCGCAGGCAAGGGAGGCGCAGGGCGAGATGTCTGAGCCTGTTGTTGCTGTTGCTTACCCTGATTCTGTTTTTTAGGCCAATTTTGTTTTCTATTGGTATTGGGTTGAACCGCTGCTGCCGAAGTTTGTCCCTGGGGCTGCTTCTTCTCTTTATCAGAAAAAGGCTTAAGACCCTTGGCATTGCGGCCAACCGTTTTATAGGCCGCCACAATTATCTTCGCTAACTGACGGGGTTTTTCGGGATCGGGAATCGCCTTTAACGCGTTAGCCACCTGAAAGTTCACTGCATCTCCCTTGACATTTGCAAGGATCAGATCGCAAACCACATCAAAGGTGCCACACAGCCGCATACCCAATTGAACCGCAGACTCCGGTCCGTGGTTATCTTGAACACATTTAAGGACCGCAGACAGATTGGACATAGAAGGGGTGCCATAGCACCTCGAATAGACCGCTGCAAAAGTCTTACCCCAAGATTCACAGTCACAAAGCTCAGGGGCCAAATCTTTCGGCAAACTAAGCGTAAGAATCCGGTGTTTTTCACCGGGAGACGTATCAGGAAACACAGCCTCCAGCTGGTCAAATTTCTCGGCAAGCCAGAAAGGAAAATCATCTTTATCCTGGGGCTTTTTGCCCATCACGGAATTCACCATGACAGGACTGATCTTCAAATTAGCCTGTCCTGCCGCAAGGTGCACACCTCTAGGGGCCGCACCATGAACATTACGACTTGTGTAATGTACAAGCGCTCTAATCACGGCAATAGCGACAACATGAAGTCGCCTTAGTTCTGCCAAGGAACAATTTCAGTGAAGAGGGTGAGGAGTAAACTCAGCCAAAGCGGGCCAATTAGTGCCCGGAATGGACAAAGGACCTAACCTCGGAGCGCCACCAAACCAAACTCCATGCTGCCAAACATCAATAGGTATTTCCTGTGCCCGGTACGGAGCATATACAGCAGGTACAGCTGACGCAGTGTACAAGTGGAACACACCAGAATTAGCGTCCACCGCCGGAAACGTCACCCACGAATAAAACAGTTCGTATGGGTAAGCATGTTCCGCACTCACCACCAGAACCACAGCCAGGCCTTCAACAGGAACATCATAAGCCCGCAAATGATCACGCACCGCAATGCGACTATGCAGCGGGATGTCCACGGCTTGTGCCATGACTGCAAAGGAATATGAAAAAACAAAGAATACTTTGTAGCACAACTGGGTAGTAATTCAAGGAAACCGTTTTAGATAGATTCAAGCTTGAAAAGACCTATTTCAAAAATAGGTAGGTTTTTCCGACACCACCGTTTTCCAGAAACGGGAATGCAGGGGTTAAGGTTTGAATGATATACTACTGGAGTGTCATGATATAAGGCCAACAACGTATGGGCGCCATGTAGCAGGGTTTCCGTTCTCCCACAGAACTGTGCACAGAGATCTGGAACCTCGGTGAATTAGGGTGACCCAAAACTCACCTTAGTATCCAAAATCCCCTTACGGAACTAGCTACAGTGTCTCATTGGTCATAACAAACTCCCAATGACTTAGACAAACCAGAACATGAACTTAGGTTACCTCAGGTATCGTGGAACACATGAACACTCTTTCGCTCTATAAAAGAAGACACGTGCAAGTTTGAAATATTTATTTTTCAATGCAAGGTTCTCAAACGCAGTATCTTATATAATACCAGAATACATATTATAAAAATCAGAGTTATCAGCATAGTCACTAATCCATAGTAAGCGAACGGTGATAGCATATTATAATGCAAAAATCAATAGAAATCTGTATCACCTATATTTCGCGCACCCTATTTAGCATATTATATTATATCTAAGAAGGTCTCATTTGGGTTTTAGCAGGGCGGGCCCATACCTCTTAGTGTCAGTAGGAGAAGATCACATCATCAGCTACCAGCTCTCTGCATGCGAAGCACCATCAAGTGTGTTTTTGCATTCTCAGTAACTCTATCTTAAACCCGCTTAGAGCCCAATGTTGGCAGCAACTGTATTTGTGTTATGTCTAGTGGTGCAAGGATCAGAGCTCCCAGCAACCTCGTGTTAGGTTATTCTTAGAGCGTTCGGCACCCACTGTTCAGACAGTGTAGCAAGCACGACAGATATCAGAGCAATAACATATTATTCTCAAATAAATCACATCTTTCGTCTAGGTTGAAAGCTACAATAACAATTATGTGTCGTGTGCAAACTGAAGCCAAAGGAAAATATGTCGTTTAAACATTTAATAAACTCATGCTAACTTAACACAATATATATAAAAGCAGCATCTATATGACAACATACAGTCACATGCTCCAGAACAAAGATACGCAGGGACGTACACACAGGTACATGCACACACACACCATCACACGTACAGACATGCACAAGCACACACTAATGCGCGCACACACTCTCATTCGCAAACAGAGGGCAGACAGAAGCATGCATACTGAAACATCCACACGCACACAAACCAAAGATAGTCAGACAGAGAACGTTATTAGTGAAAATAAGACAGTGAATAGAAACACCGCTGTGCGGTGTGCATTCATGTATTGATGTCTAATAAGAAAGAGCCGAGCAGCCATGTGCAACATGTTCAGATTCTGATTATGAGAATATTCGGTGGAAGTATATGAGCACTCAGCCCCTGCTGCCTATACCCATCTCCTGTGCAGATGTGTGAGGGGGATACACAGTGCCTCTCCCCCAGGGCAGACGCACTGCAGTTCTAAGGAATCTTATGTGACACAAAGTTGAAAAATAGTATACATGCCAGTCCACCTTGTATACCTGCTTCACAACAGTAAAGCTCCGTTGATTAAATACATCTCTTCGATTAAATTCATATTTGACCAATAGACGCATGTATTTAATAGTGTGCACCTTTTATTCTGAGCTCCTATTACAGAAACCCGTAGCAAACTCCAGAGAGAGAGTATACTGTCTGGGATATGGTCACTGAAAGGAAACAAGCGTAGTATATTCAACCTTAGGATAGAAAAAAAAACATAATAAACAAAAGTACAAAAGTACATCTCTCATTATTAAATAATACAATGTGTTTAGACGGGGCATCGGTTTAAAGGGCGCTTAAATGCCAGTTTGGGTATGCAATCTAAGCTGTATTGTGCCTACCGGTGTCACAGTTGGGCTACATGCAAAGGTAAGTAATCTGTGAACCAGTGGAGGCTCCTCTGCTGAGGCGAAGGAGCATTGCCCCACTGCTTTTAGCAGAGGAAATTAAGGAAAAATACAATTATAATAACTGGACGTTATTATCATTTTATTTGTTCCTGCATCTTTGCAGTGCAGGGCTCTTGGGCCGTCCAAACAGTCATGCGCACTTTGCATGTTCTGTCCAGGCCCCCATTCCCCATCTGACCGTGAACCACGGTGCGCAGACCAATCACAATGCTGCATTGCAGCATTGTGATTGGTCATGGTAGCTTGGCTACATCCTCTTCTGGCTGGTACAGAGGGACGATGATGACATGGAGAGACGCAAGGAGGTACTTTTTCTTTTTTTATGTTCCCCCTGCCGAACCTGCCCGCCACCCCCGATCCGTGCCAGACCCTACTGCTGTGCACTCTCAGCACATTTAAGAGCATGCAGTGCTGTAGAAACTTATTACACTACTGTAAACCTAAACTCCCTTTCCTTCAGGATTTTTAGGTCGAAACTGCTAAACAGCGCATGAGCCGTGTGTTGCAATGCATTTTGTGTCCTACCAAAAACATTCAGGGGCTTGGAACTCAGCCATTGCTTACCATTGGTTGACTTTCCTGTCACTCTCATTTGCCTGCTTCTTATTTGTGTTTTAGCTTGTCAATCTTGTGGTTGTCCCTCCTATGGAGCATTGACTCTTTACTGTAGCTTTGATTGGCTGGAATCTCTGCTTCCACTGCTTGCTTTTCTATGACTACTTCTTTTCTGTTAAGCACTCCATGAAAGAGTATGTGTTTTTGAACAGACACCCTTGTGTACTTCTCTCCCAATGCACTTGTGTTGCTCGCTGTTGCCCAAGTGCTTCTCCCCTCCCCCTCTTGTTGCACTTGCCTTGACTCTGCACTTCTCTCCATTGTTTCTGGAACCCTCTCGGTTTCTTTGTGCCCATGTTGTTTGGCTTTCTTTACCCCTTGTACCCTCCCTCGTGTTGCTTTAGCTTCTCCCCTGGGTTGCTTTGTGCTCTCCCGGTGTGTCTGTTCCTGCCACATCACCACTTGCTTAAAAAAATTAAGGGGCAGATTTATGAGGCCGTTGCGCCTCTTTGCGCCGCAATTGCGTCACTTTATTTGACGCAACTGCGGCGCAAACAATGCGCCCTATTTACAACGTGACGCATCTAGGAGATGCGTCACGTTGTAAAGCACTGCGACATAAGGAGGCGTTCCTGGCAGGGGGGGGGCGTTCCTGCGCAGGAACGCCTCCTGAAAGTGGCTGAGTGAAATCTATGAGATTTCACTCAGTCACTTTCAGGGCAATGCTGCGTCAAAACCCTGCGCCTGCTTGAAGCAGGCGTAGGTCTTGACGCAGCATTGTGCAGATGGTGTACCCCCGAGCCTTGCTGGAGCTGCGTCGCGCTTGCGACGCAACTCCAGCAATGCGCCACATTTCCGGCACAGATGCGTCACGCATCTGTGCCGTTTTTGCACCATGGTGCGCCGCATTATAAATGCGGCGCACCATGGGTGGCGGAGCTGTGGCGCACTGTGGCGCACGTTAACTGGCGCATCCCTGGGGATGCGCCAGTTAACATAAATCTGCCCCTTCAGCTTTAAGCATATTATTTTCTTTGAATTTGTATCTAAAAACAAATGCCTGTGACATTTTGTAGGCATGCTTTGGGGGGTACACACAATTACAGAATGATGCACTGCTCACATCAGAGTTTGTTTTTTTTAAACATTTTTAAGCCCTGATGGTGTGGAGCGTGGCTAAAAACCATTGGCAACGCCAATAGGTTACAACGGTTCACCAATGTTTGTTGTCAGTGAGGTCAAGGACAACACGCGATTTCGTCGCGCTCTCGTGTTCCTTGTGAGCACACATCCTGTGCTGGCGGCTCAAACAGGAAATCTAGATCTCAGCCGCTAAAATTGTACCTTAGCACGGGTTTGTTGATGAATGACCACCAATGCATTGCTAATTACGGTAATTAGGACGCAACCATTTTCAGATTTAATTACTGTTAATGCCACTTCATCATTTTCTTGTTTAATGACAAACTGCCAACTAACTGCAGTCTTATTCACACTTTGTTTATGCAAATTACTAGATATTTACCATAATTTCGCCACTCCATAATGCAGTCATTTTTACAATTAAGGACCAGGCATTTGAGGGTGCAATCAGCTGTTATTAACACAGCTAAACAACCATATACTCATTAGTTCATTAAATCCACGCACAACTGGAGGACTGTGGATATAGGAAATAATTAGACAATGAAACACAATCTTAAACACTGAATACAATGTAGCCCGGGCTGTGGGCTGGAGGCAGACAAATGTGTTTAGGCTTAAAAAATAAACTTGAAATATATTTAAATTTTCCATGTTGGGTCGAATAAAGAAAAGTTGCCCCATGCAATGTTTCATACTCAGAGCTCCATGCTGTCCACCCCTTGGTGGGGGGTAGGGGGCGCTCTGAGCTCATTGGGGTCCTGCATGATTCCCCTGGATTGATAGGAGGCGGTGACGTCATCATCTTGAAATCTCTCTGACGTATGGCACGACCGACCGAGCACTCAACGGAAATGTGTATTCAAGAGATTTGTCTTTTTACACCGATAGCTCAGGAGTTTAAAAGATTCCAAAGGCATAGAGTTTTGGGGATCACATATAAAAGTGTGAGTGTAAGAGACTCCAGTGCATACAGAACGCCTCCACACGACTCATCCTGAACATCCCCCGCCACAACCACATCTCCGGCCTCCTGAGAGACTGGCACTGGCTCCCCGTCAGCAAGAGGATCACGTTCAGACTCCTCACCCATGCACACAAGGCTCTCCACGACCTGGGCCCCAAGTACCTCAACAACCGCCTCACTTTCTACACACCCACCTGCCAGCTGCGTTCGACCAGCCTCGCCCTCGCCACAGTACCACGCATTCGCAGAGCCACCACCGGAGGAAGATCCTTCTCCTACCTGGCGGCCAAGACATGGAACTCCCTCCCCATCCACCTACGGCTGATCCACGACCATCTCTCCTTCAGGAAGCAACTCAAGACCTGGCTTTTCGAGCAGTAACGGACCCTTCCCTCCCAGCGCCTTGAGACCCTTCCGGGTGAGTAGCGCGCTATATAAATTGTCTGATTGACTGATTGATTAATGTCACAATACTAATTAAGGACATGGGCAATATTCCAGTGAGTGTTTGAGAAAGGCAAAGGGAGGGATGACTACATGTCTAGGAGCTAATCAGAGCACTGGATGATGGGCTAAGAGGGCACCTGTACACACATGTGTCTCTGTTTTTAAATAGCACTGTCCCCGGGCGGATGCATTGTGGGTAGCATGCATTGCTGCTACTCACCTTCCAGTAAGTGGCCGTGGGTGCCCAGCCCATGCCATCCTGGGTTACTGTGTGCCAGGGTGCAAGCCTGTTCCTGCCTCTGTGGTGCTGACCTTCTCCTCCCTGGGCACTACACTTGGGGGGCTTGAAGTGGGATGGAAACAGAGTAGGCAGGGTCTCTAAAGGGGGCGAAAAGTAAATGGGAATCCTTTCCAAGAGGCGTGGTTTGCATAATCAATGGTGTGTCTTAAAACATGAAAACTATAATCATGCGCTTTCCTTAGGCATTACCCACACAGTTTTATTTTGCCCCTCTGTGAGAAAGTATTGCACGAAGACATATCACAAAGTAACAGACTTGCTCCTAAAACAAGCCAAAACTATTCGCTTGGCCAATACTTGTTAGCAGCATCAGTTAAATAACAGCAAATGGTCTAAAATATGAGACAGTGAGTTAAACACTGCTGAGGTGTGTGGAAGGGGTGGTGGTCTTCGGAGTGTTTCAGTCACTACTGTGTTTCACTTCTTACCACCCTCCCCTGCACTCTTTTTGTGAGACACTTCCACCCTTTTACTCCTCACAACTTTCTGGAAGCCTCCTTCTGTTTATGTCACACGCAATCCTCTTCCTCTTCAACACCCCTGTCCACTCTCTCCTGCATCTACCTCCTTGCAGGTCCCCCACTTCACCACCCCCTACGCACACAATGCACCCACTCACCTGAAGTATTGCATCTCTTGTCCTCATCCTGGGATCTTCACCCTCCGCCTGGGACGACTCCTGGTGGCCCCCCGCCCTGGGCAGCGCACCCAAACCAACAGACCACGCACGCAAACTGGGCTTCATCCTGGACTCCTCCCTCTCCATGACCAGACAAGTCAACGCCGTCTCCTCGTTGTGCTTCAACATCCTGCGCATGCTACGTAAGATCTTCCGGTGGATCCCCACCGAGACCAGGAAGACGGTCACCCGGGCCCTCGTCACCAGCCGTCTGGACTACGGCAACTCCCTCTACGCCGGAACCACCGCCAAACTCCAGAAGAGACTCCAGCGGATTCAGAACGCCTCAGCACGACTCATCCTGGACATCCCCCGTCGCAGCCACATCTCCGGACACCTGAGAGATCTGCACTGGCTCCCGGTCAACAAGAGAATCACCTTCCGTCTCCTCACCCACGCACACAAAGCCCTACACAACCAAGGCCCAGGATACCTCAACAGCTGCCTCAACTTCTACGCTACCACACGCCAGCTTCGATCGACCGGCCACGCCCTCGCCGCCGTCCCCCGCATCCGAAGAGCCACCACAGGAGGAAGGTCCTTCTCCTACCTCGCCGGCAAGACATGGAACTCCCTCCCGACCCACCTCCGCCAGACCCAGGACCACCTTGCCTTCAGGAAGCAGCTCAAGACCTGGCTGTTCGAGCAGTAGCGGACCCCCCCTCCCCTAGCGCCTTGAGACCCTCCGAGTGAGTAGTGCGCTATATAAATGCTTTGATTGATTGATTGATTGTACTTTCATCCTGTCAGTATTTCTACAGCTGCGTGCCTCCTTCACACACTTTCATAAAGAATCAGTGAAATTGGCACACAAGGCCATTGCTCAGTGTGATTTGAAGAGAGGCCAAGGTTGGGATGAGCATGTACTCTCCATACCTTTAAGACCTAGTTGCAGGCAGGGTTGGATTGGGATTAAAAATCGGCCCGGGCACGCATAAACAAATCGGCCCACATTTGCATAATGCTATTCACTGCTTCAGAGTAATTTTATATAAAAAAGGAGGGGGGAGGGCTAAAAAAAATGCACACATCAGTTTACACTGGTGAAACACAATTGAAAACAAGTGAGGCCACTTCTGCTCAGGCCCCCTGCCCTGCTCAGTATGCCTACATTAATGGTAGGCCCAGCGAGAGAAAGGGGGTGACACCTCTGCATGTTGCTAAACGGGAAGTAATGGCCGCCCATCTCCCTCCAGAAAGGCCACTCAGACACCCACTGGGGGTATATTCGAACAACAGAGACAGCGCCCAAATCGTCCCCGCCAGGCTTCTCAAAAGCAGCCCACAGCTAGAATTCGGCCCCCGGCCCCTCAGGCATTTCCCGAATGCCCCCATTACCAATCCGACGCTGGTTGCAGGCACTACGAGACACTGGCACTGCCTTCAGCTCTGAATCATGGCCCCATTATAGACACCCACACACAACCGGAGCACCCCCACACACCTGGAGGCAACTCAGTTCACTCTGAGATGAGTGATATGCTGCATGAAAAAAATGACAGAAATACATCAGTAAAAAAACAAACACTCTTAGGCAATCCAAGATGAAGTGAAACATGAAATGTAAATGTGAACTATGTTGATTATCTTAATAGTTTTTACTGACGTTTGCAGATGGGGCAAAGTGGGACACATTTTTGGGGACTGACACCTATTTTTCCTCAAAAGATTTTGAACCCAAAGGAAAAGATAGAAAAAACACAAAAAGGGGATGGAAGGAGGAAGAAAAGCTGGAAAAACTGAAAAATGGAGACAGCTCAGAAGAAAAAAAACAACTGCAAAGCTGAGATAAAGGGGCAATAACTGTCTGTGGTGGATGAAAGAGGCATGAGTTGCAAGCACGACTATACAGCCCCCATTTCCAGCAACTCCGACATTCATGAGTGCCAGCTGCAGGTTTCTGAGACATTCAGTGGCGGCCGGCACGGTTTGAGGGTGTCAGGGTGGGGGGGAGACTTGGGAAGCAATTGTAAAAGAAAAGACTTGCCTTGTCACTGCTTCTTCGTCAGGACTCTCCTCCGTAGTCCCTCACTCTAGCCTGGAATAGAAAGCACACCCAGGCTCCCTAAAGCCAACCACAATGCTGCAATGCAGCATTGTGATTAATCTGAGCGCCTTGGTTTGGTGCTCAGACAGGCAGTGGGAGCCTTGGCATGTTCTCAACGCAGCCAAACATTTATGCACACTTACAATGTCTGCTCACCATCACCCGCTCGTGTCCTCAGAGCAGCCTCGCCCACCCTGCGAAGCTGCTGCATCAGGATCAAGTAAAATGATAATAACATCTAGTTTACCATTGTGCAGGCTCTTAGGTACACGGCAGCATCTGGTGGCCCTCCGCATTTTATTGACTGACACATCCCCGCCCATTGTTTGTGGTGTTTCAAAGTTTTTAAAATGGGCATGGGTGATTCGTGCCAAAAGGCTTGCTGTTTCAATTTAATTTTCTTTTTAACTATTTATTGTATTATACTATACTTGACTATTTTAAAACTCACAATCGTATGTCACTATAGGCCTTGAGAATGTATTTTGTATGTATTGCTTTTAAGATATTTACGTATCGAAATAAAGCTTTTATAAAAAAAAAAAATAACATCCAGTTATTATCATTGTATTCTTCCTTTATTTCGCTGCTAAAAAACAGTTGGGCGACGTTCTTCCGCCTTAGTGGAGGAGCCGCCACTGGAGACATCTTTGGGCGCAGGCATGTATTATTTTACAAATTAAACTTTGGTCATTGTTCAGAAATCAATCAGTGTTTTTGCCCTCAATGTTGACGACATGCATGTGGGGCCCCAAGGGTCCTGTTTCAATGCCAGTTTTTAATTACTGCTGAGTCTGAGACCCGGAGGGACCCGCCCCACTTTGTCCTGAACTGGTGTCTCCAGGAGTCTGCAGTTCATCACGTTGTATCTGAGCTGGCTCTGGCAGTGGGATGATGCCAGTGATGATTAGTGAGAGGGGGTGGGGGCTGTGTGGGAAGGAAGAGCCTGGGATGTGGGAATGAGAGCCAGACAATGGAAAATATGTGGGTACCCCTCTTTTTGTCTGTTGCCCTGACTAGTTCTGAACTTCTGCGGGTATGTGTGGGCTTATGTGCACATGTGTGGGCTTCTGTCAAGTGTGTGCAGGGCCAGCTCTAGCACTGGTGGCATTCCGTGCGGCTATCATTTTTGGTGCCCCCACACCCATGACCGCCTCCTTGGATTTTCTCACTACCACCAGGCATAAGTGCCCCTCATCTCTCCAATCATAAGTTATTGCTAAATACAGCGCCTTCCCATGAGGTTGGCTCCCCCTCCACATGTCGGCTCCCAGTGCGGTCGCACCAGTTGCACTGCCCTAAAGCCGGCCCTGTGTGTGTGTGTGTGTGCGCACAGGTGTGTCTCAGTGGTTCTTTGTATGTGTCTGCTTGCCTGTTTTTCTTTGCTCCTCTGCCTGTGTGTTCATGTCAATATGCCAATCTGTGGAACTATCTGCCAGCCTTGCTGTGTCCCTGCCTGGAGAGCACTGCCTCTCTCTGCACATCTGGATGTTGTCTTTGCAGTGCACCTGTGGTTTCGTACCTCTTAGTGCTGTGCTAGTTTGTGGTGAGAACGACAGGTCTGGATCGAAAATCGAAAATATGAAGCATGATTGCCAAGGTTCTTGCCTTTGGGATGAATCTGGTAAGGTGAAAACAAAGTTTATTAGAACAATTTTAACCCTGGGCAATGAACTACGCTCCGCACCACTCTTGCATTCCATGAAAAACACGTCCGCTCAACTACGTAGCGGAGTCAGCTTCTAATCTGCACCCACAAATACTTTGATAAAGCTACTTTACATGTTAAAAAGCATATAACCAATTGGCAAAAGTGAACTTTGAAATTGACAAACATCAGGCAATGAGAGAGGTGATGATTTTGGGGTCCCTCCTAAGCTAGGGGATGGACCAAGCAGATGCCTTGAACACAAAGAGCATATTATGCTGAACGATTCAGTGGTGGTCCCATCCTCTTACAACCACCCCAAGCACAGTTATTATGGGCAAAAATACAATCCCAACCAAAGGTCCTGCAAAGCATTATAGGATTAGATTAGCAGTGGGCAGTGAATATTAAAGTATCCGATATCAAAATAATTCTAAAAAGAGCTGTAGTTCAACTCGCCGTTACTAGGTGTCCCTCATGAGTCAAATGCAAAAGCATTGAAATTATTACATCAAGCTGCTGTTTGATGGTGAGCATAAAAAGTGCAATTCCTACTCCCACATCAAGACAGCACATTTCGGATAGCAGCTCCATCACTTCCTACCTTTGAAATGTTTGGTTTTTTAAAAGCAGGGGTCTTAAAATCTTAATATAGGAAAAAATATAAAAACACAATCCATAAGTATATGTGACAAGGAGGATTTTAAATTAAGGGACCATGTACAGAATCCAGTACCATCCTGGACCACAACGCATCATTTACAGGATGAAAAGATTGGATTAAACCCTGCTCTCACCTTCAAAATTGAATTCCGTAAACTGCGATCAGGTATACAGGCCAAGTAGGGAAAGACCATGTCCTGGCAAAGGGTATTTAATGAGAAGCTGATGGAAAGCTTTTTCCTCTAATCGGCCATTTCCAGAAAAACGTTGACCTCTCACACAGAGTCATTCTCTTAGAGGTAGTTTACTGGGAAATGGGGACCAGGTTTCAAGACAAGGGGGCATATTATCAAGGGGGTTTATCTCTGCTTTTTTGGCTTTAAAAGCCAAGAAAGCGGAGATAAAATTATCTCCCTATTACCTGGCTGTCGCTAACACCAGTTAGCGACAGCTAATAGAAGATAGCGACCATCTTGGGCCCTGCTTTGCATGTCAGTGATATTTATCACTAATGACATGCAAAGTGGGCGGGCCAAGATGTTAGCGACTGGAAACAGTCGCTAACATCGCTATCTCCTATTACCAACTTTTGGAGATATTCGCGCTAAGCGCAAATATCTCCAAAAGCTAACACCTGCCCTGAGCAGTTCTTAGCCATGTTATCCAATGGTAGGTGGATAACATGGCTAAGAGCATTAGCTCGGTAAAGCAATGAATATCGCTGACTTTTTAGCGATATTCATGCATTTCGGCCGTTTTTTATCGCTTAGGAGATATACCTTGATAATAGCAAGGTTCCTAAGCGATAAAAATCGCCGCAGCTCGGCGATAAAAAAATCGCCGCTAAACCAACATAGAGATAATTATTGCTAGTTGTTGGTAATATGCCCCAAGATCCCTTATCCTGTTTATTGCTTCCCTTGCCCGCCTTCTTTCACGACCAAGGAATTCTGTCCAACGCAGTTTAGACACCTTTGGGGGTTCGCTATCCTCCAATAGCTTATTGAAAAATGTCAAAACACGAAGGTTCATCAACAAGTTTCAGGAAACCAGATTACATTCTCTCCTTATACCCTGAACCATGGTTCCTTGTGGCAGAGACAGGAGCCTTCTCAGGACTGCCCCGTCCATTGGATCCCAATCACAAGAGGGTTCAAGGACAAGCACCTCTGCTCTGTAGAGGTATTTTCCCTTCATAAGCCTTCATTAGAGGTGTGAGAGACAAGCCCCCATATTTCCAATTGAATTTGACCAGACAACCAGCTTGCAGCATGGGCCTAAGCTTGAAGTACCCCAAATGGGTACCCCATTTTTGGTTTGTGTTAAAGGAAATCTCTAGATAGGTATAAAAAATAATTACTTCCACCCTCTCAAGAGTGCAACTACCATTTAAAGCTTTTCACTTTTTTGGGATGAATCTCAATTTGGTAGGTGCTACGCATGTGCTAGAGGATGAATGGGAGCATTTCTTCAGCACAGTGGCAGTGAGGCAGATATGAGGCTTGTTGGGAATGGGGTAAATATATGCTATGCAGCAGCATTGTCTTTTATGTACCCTATGCAAATGAATTTTGAATTGATACTGAATTTTGTTTGAATATACACACCCGTGTTTTCCCTTTTCTTCTTGTTTTATCTTTTTTGATGATTGATTCATTTATATGTAAATGTTATTCCTCTTTTTTCTCTTTATGTAAGTTAATTGAATACGAACTTCCCCGAAAATTATCTTTAAGTATTGAAGTTACTGAAATAAATCCCTTGTAGACATATTTACCTGCTCATTTTGATCTGCCCAAGCTGACAAGGGTCTATTGGGTTCCCCATTTTCTTGATTCTAATTACAATTATGGCATCCATTTTTTTTAAAAAGCCTGACACTTCTTCCCAGTCTGGAAACGAAATGTTCCCATCCTTTCATTCATTAGCGTTGGCATCAATCTTGAATTTTATTCGATGACTTTGCTCAATGTTTTACCTACTCTGTGTTTATGGCATGTAGAATATTCTGTAAACCAGGTTTATCATTAACACTCATCACCTGGGGATTGGCACTTGGGTCTTCTTTTACCTTCAGTGCCCTCTGGAGTCTCTACCCCTCACCCACCGCATACACTTGCCTTTGGTTGTCTTGTATTTTTTCAATAGTACCCACCCAGACTACTGGTACTTTTTGGCATGCCTTTGGCTACACATCCGGTGCTTAGAATTTTATTTTTGGAAATGTGTTCTCTAGAAATAATTGTGTGAGTGTTTGTAAATGCACTGCATATATAATACAATTCTGTATTTTAATTTCACACATTGTTTTATCATTGCCAGCATTTTCCACTGCTAGAACCAAATTATCTATATTTTCCACCACGTCCATGTTGTTAGCTATCACATTATTCCTTCCCTTTTTGGTGATGTGCATCATTTTACTAAGGACCCCATCCATATCTCCTGCACTTTGTTGCCTCATTTTGTTTTACATTATCCCAGTTGGTGAATTCTCACACTTGGTATATTAGTTTCTTTGTTCTGCATTGTTAATAAGGGCTGCTTTTTCTCTGTACTTCTTCTGGCTATAACCCCTTAAACTTTACTTGCCAATGACATTCAATGTCCCACAAGTTTCAACAACCGAATCCAGGTTGAAAATTGTAGAATCAAGCATGGACTGCTCTAAAACCTTGACAATTGCTATTGTCTGCCCTGAACTGGGATTCTTGCAAGACAGCAACCTCTCTTGTCTCCTAGTAGCATAGCAATCCTAAGACTCCCTGATCAAACTTTCTTTCCTGATCATCTGATTTACAAAGCCTTCAAATTCCCAATTTGCTCTTAAGACATGCCAAGCAATGTATGTATCCATCGGATTATGTGACTCTTGATATCTCATTTAGAACATATGATGGTCCAGTACAATGCTCGGGTCAGACACAACCGCTCGTATGGGAGAGGAGTTGGCCTAACGGCTAGGGCGGTCGACCTTGAATCTGGGGAACTGGGTTCAAGTCTCGGCCATGACTCCTGTGATTCTGGGCAAATCATGTAATCTCCCCATGCCTAACAAAAATTAATGTGTCCTCAGATAATGCAACTGGTGCTATGTAAAGCGCTCGGATTCCCAATTCGGGTCAAGTTTGCACTATATAAACCTCTGTAAAATAAAAATATGGACTTGCTATATCTTCCTCGTAAGTACCAAAATCCAAGGGCCCGATTCACAGAATGAATTTAAGACTCAATCCTAAACTTACTACTGTTTTGGTATTCACAGATTGCACTTACTACTTGTGGTATTCACAGAATGAACCTACTACTTTTGGCATTCACAGAATGCACTTACTACTTTTGGTATTCACAGATTGCACTTACTACTTGTGGTATTCACAGAATGAACCTACTACTTTTGGTATTCACAGAATGAACTTACTCATTTCGGTATTCACAGAAGTTAGGACTCCTAATTTAAGGACTCCTAAATGCCTTCTGTGAATACCGAACGTCTTAAAATTAAGATTTTTCTCAATTTAGTAGTAGTAAAGTTAGGACTCCTAACTTTAGGACTCCTAAATGCCTTCTGTGAATACCGAAAGTCCTAAAATTACGATATTTCTCATTTAGTAGTAGTAAAGTTAGGAGTCCTAACTTTACTACTAATAAATTGAGAAAAATCCTAATTTGCAGACTTTCAGTATTCACAGAAGGCATTTAGGAGTCCTAAAGTTAGGAGTCCTAACTTTACTACTACTAAATTGAGAAAAATCGTAATTTTTAATACTTTCGGTATTCACAGAAGGCATTTAGGAGTCCTAAAGTTAGGAGTCCTAACTTTACTACAACTAAATTGAGAAAAATCCGAATTTTAAGACTTTCGGTATTCACAGAAGGCATTTAGGAGTCCTAAAGTTAGGAATCCTAACTTCTGTGAATACCGAAATGAGTAAGTTCATTCTGTGAATTCCAAAAGTAGTAAGTGCATTCTGTGAATGCCAAAAGTAGTAAGTGCATTCTGTGAATACCAAAAGTAGTAAGTGCATTCTGTGAATGCCAAAAGTAGTAAGTTCATTCTGTGAATACCAAAACAGTAGTAAGTTTAGGATTGAGTCGTAAATTCATTCTGTGAATCGGGGCCCTAGTCTTCTGGAAAGGGGCGACCACTCGGTCCCCCCGAACGTATGGCAGAGTGCCTCGATCCCCCCGGGAAGACATTTTTGGGCGGGAGGCGCGTCTCGGCTGGTATGCCCGAAGCGGCGTAGCCGGGGCGCGCTTTTTCCCGCCCTTGAGTGGGCTGGCCTAGACACGGACGCCGCCGGCCACGCCCTCGGGGCAGGCAGGGGCGGGTTTACGCCCGCCCTGAAGATGGATAAAAAGAGACGCAAGACCAGAAGACATCCTCTTGTTCCTGTGCTCTGAAGCTGCACCTCCCGCTGCACGTGAGCTCGAGACGGAACGAAGAGCCAATTTTGAGCGTTTTAATCGTTCTTGTTTGTTTTTCAGTTACTTTGTTGGAGAATGCCGAAGAAGGTTGGAAAGCGCATGAATACCGACCAGATGCTGCGTGTTCTCATGAAGGAGATGTCCGAGCTAAAGAAGCGGGTGGACAAGAATGAAGAAAGGGGTCCAAAACGTCCTTTGGCGGGAGCAGCCCCGGGAGGGAAAAACAAGAGGCCCAGGAGGGGGGCAGCGGGAGAGGAGATCCCCGGTCCCAGTGCTCCGCTCGAGGCTCCAACTCCCGTGCCAGAGGAGGGGAATCCGATCACCCCCGTGTCCGCAGATGATATGCCGCCCGAGTTGGCAGCACAATTGGCAGCGTGGTTGGGAAAAGGTAACGAGGGCGCCACGGCTGTCGAAGCGCAGGAGCTGATTAAGCAATTGCGTGAGAAACGGGAAGCAGCCAAGGTGCCCGTGCCGGCTGCAGTGGGGGACAAGACACCAGGGACGGTTGCGACCACAGAGGCAGCGTCAGGTGCAGGTAAGCGGCCATTGCCGATCGCGAGGGATGAGTCAACACCCTCTCGGAGGGAAAAGTTGGGGCAACATGTTCCTTTGGCAATTAAGGAAAAGATTTGGGCGGGGGAGTATGTGAACATTTTTTCGTTACTTGTTGATCATTATGAGGTGGAGCATGTAAAGAGTCAGAAGGACCTAATGCATCCGAGTGTTTGGCGCGCAAAAATGGCCGCCTTTAAAGTGAATGAGAATATCGCCAATTGGGGCAATGCCTGGGGAATTTTTACATCAATCCTGGGGGAACGTAGGCCTGAGTTGCTTTCCGAGTTCCCAATCTACCAATCACGAATCATGGGGTACTCGACATCGCACCATGGGAATCATTGGTTTTGTTACGATAATATGTTCAGAAAGGAAAAGGAGCATAATAAAAGTTTAACCTGGGATTGTTATGATGCCTTGACCTGGGATAAAATGAAGGAGTCAGGGATGTTAAAAATGCCGTTGGTGGGAAGTAATGTGGGTGAATCCTCCCGACAATATGCGGGGACGCCCTTTCGATCAGGTCCGGGGGCCGACGATCACTCGAAACCTACCGGCAATACCGGAAGAAAGGGTTTCTGTTTTAATTACAACAGAGGAAAATGTACGAGACCGCAGGGATCGTGTAAATTCAAACATGAATGTAGTGGTTGTGGGTCGTCCCATCCTGAGGCCTCGTGCAGAGCCAGAACGGGTGATAACGGGGGGAGAGGAGGTGCCAAACAGGTCTAATATAGTCCGAGGGGCGCCTTTACCCACTCCCATTGATACCCTGGCAATGATCCCTTGGCTCAGTGATTACCCGGATCGTACTTCTGCTGGGGTGCTGCGAAACGGTTTTTCGTATGGTTTCCGCATCCCGGTAGGGGACTTTCAGGGTGTGGATAAGTGTAAAAACCAACTTTCCGTCCTGCAGCATACAACCGTAGTACAGGATAAGATCCGAAAAGAGGTGACTCGAGGTCGGGTCGCTGGCCCGTTTAGTGTACCCCCAGTCCAGAATTTTGTTTGTTCTCCCTTAGGGGTAGTCCCCAAGAAAGACCCTGGAGAGTTCCGACTAATTCATAACTTATCAGCTCCACGAGGTCTTTCCGTAAATGAGGCAATCGATCCAGAAGTGTGTTCGGTGCGGTACGCATCCTTCGATGAGGCCGTAGCCATTTTGAATCGCCTGGGGCCCGGGGCGCTGATGGCGAAGTCAGACATCGAGTCAGCGTTCCGATTGCTACCGGTACACCCAGACGACCAGCGTCTCCTAGGTTTCATGTTTCAGGGTTGTTATTACATGGATAGGTGTATGCCAATGGGGTGTTCTATATCCTGTGCTTATTTCGAGAAATTCAGTTGTTTTCTACAATGGGTCTTCACAAAGAAAACGGGTTTCCAAGATGTAATGCACTACCTTGATGATTTCTTATTTCTTGGGGCAGCCGGGGGTCTTGAATGTGGCCGGGCCTTGGCCGAATTTTGTGTGTTGATGAAACAGTTAGGCGTGCCATTGGCGCCGGGTAAAACAGTGGGTCCTACGACTTGCCTCGAGTTTCTGGGGATCGAGTTGGACTCCATTGAGGGGTGTTTCCGTTTGCCAGCCGAGAAAGTGTTGAAGTTCAGGGCTGCGCTGCAAATGTGAATAAATGCATCAAAAGTTACGCTGCAACAATTACAGCAGGTGGTGGGACAGTTGAATTTTGCCCTGAGGGTAATACCAATGGCCCGCCCCTTTTCCCGTTCAATTGCCCAAGCGATGGTCGGCCTTAAAGAAGGCCATCATCGCACGAGACTATCGGCCGAGATCCGCCAGGACATGCGTATTTGGTTAGCATTCTTGGCGGATTTCAATGGTAGAATCGTCTGGAATAAACCAGCCGTGTCTTCTGAGGAGCTGGGGCTATGGACAGATTCGGCGGGAAGCATAGGTTTTGGCGCCATCTTCGGCACAAAATGGTCGGCACAAAGATGGCCGACTTGGTGGCATGAGAAGGGTCTGACGAGTAATATTGCTTTCCTCGAACTGTTTCCCATCTTGGTGGCCTTGAGAACATGGCCCGATGGGTTCAAAAATCACTCGGTCATATTTTGGTCGGACAATATGACTGTGGTCGAGTGCATCAATAGTCAGGCAGCACGTTGTAAACTGATCTTAAGACTGCTCAAAGAAATTGTTTTACTATGTATGCAATTGAACGTGCTATTCAGAGCAAAACACGTGCCAGGGGTGATGAATCAGGCAGCTGACGCACTGTCTCGTTTTCAAATGCAGGCTTTTTCGGGTTTCCTTCCCTCAGCGGACCCGGAGCCGGCACCCTTTACCGAAGCTCTCTGGTCTCTCGGTGCCCCGAACTTCGTCACCTCGTGGGAGAGAGTCTAGCACCAAGGACGAGGAAGGCATATGAAGGGGCGTTTCGGGCCTATTTAGCCTTTTTGGGGAGTGATAGAGAGCGACTTTGGGGTCATGAGGAATGGGTGGTGAATTTCCTGATGTCCTTACGTAGGGCTGGGAAATCGGTGGCGACGGCCCAGAGGCATCGTGCTGCCATTTCCTTTGTTGCCAGAGCACACGCTATCCAGGACCCAACAGCGTCTTTCGTTGTACAGAAAGCGCTGCGTGGGTGGCAACGCCTTGAGGGTCGCAAAGTAGATGAAAGGCGCCCGATAGGTTTGGATAGATTGTCCCAGTTGTTGGCTACACTTCCTGTCACATGTTCATCTCAGTTTGAGGCAGTGCTGTTCCGAGCCGCGTTTACGCTAGCATTTCACGGAGCAATGCGGGTAAGCGAACTAGTTGCAAGGAACAAACTGGATGTGGCGGGGGGTTTGTGCCAGGAACACGTCCAGATCAGGGGAGAAACAATGACTGTCTCCTTTGTAAGGTCTAAGACTGACCAAGATGGGATGGGTGACTGCGTCATCATACGCAGGATTCCTGGGTCCTCCATATGTCCGGTAAAGTGTTTAGAGGATTACCTAGCACGAAGGGTGGCATCATGGGGGGGGACTTTGTTAAGACACGCGGACGCCACCCCACTGACGAAATTTCAGTTTCAGCGGGTGCTTGCGATGTCAGTTGCCGCTGCGGGCTTGAACCCGGGCGAATTTGGGACCCATTCCTTTCGGATAGGGGCTGCTACGGAAGCTACAGCCAGGGGTCTTAATGTTGAGCAAGTGAAACGAATGGGGCGTTGGTCCTCCAATTGTTATAAAAGATATGTGCGGTTGCACATGTTGTGAAGCTGTAATTATGTACTCTGTACTCACGCTTCTTGTTTTTGTTTGGTTTCAGTTACGCAAGCCTACGAGGCGGGGCGGACTATGCAGTCGACCTTACACCAGGTCAGCGGTCAGACATCACCGGCTGTGAAAAAGGAGGTGTGGGTCGTGGGCCACTCATACGTGAGGCGTGCCGCAGACGTATTCAAAGCAGGTGACATGATTCACGTAGCTGGGGAATACGGGTACAGGATGTCCTTCTACGGAAGGGGCGGTCTCTGTATTGACCAGTTTCAAACATTTTTTGAGGGTTTGTTAGGGCGGACAAGGTCACCGCCGTCTATAGTTATAGTGCATGTTGGGGGCAATGATTTGGTCACCATCGGTAGACGACTACTCCTGGAGGC
Source organism: Lissotriton vulgaris (assembly GCF_964263255.1). Taxonomy (NCBI): domain Eukaryota; kingdom Metazoa; phylum Chordata; class Amphibia; order Caudata; family Salamandridae; genus Lissotriton; species Lissotriton vulgaris. The sequence goes on from NW_028243158.1 coordinate 1,476,664, forward strand.
AATGCTTTCCACTGTAAGTTGGTTGGCGAGGAGAGTTCCGGGGTGCACGATTGCATGGTCCCATTTGATTCCACGAAAGGTGTGGCGGGGGGCTATCTCTATACCTGCTTTGAATCACTCTGTTAGAAAGCTTAACAATAAAGTGAGTAGGTTGTTCCGTTCCAGGACATTGCATTCTATTTCTCATAGCTGTATTAATGATGACAGGATGTATTCGGGGGATGGTGTGCATTTGTCTTGGGTGGGGAATGAGTTGTTCTTAGAAGACCTCTTAGCATGGTTGAAATCTTTGAAACATGACCTTTAGGTAGGAGTTTTGTGGGGGGTCCGGATAGCCGGTCAACTATCCGGCCTGTGGCGGTAAGGTCATGATCGGTGAGCACTAATTGGAAGATCCCTATGAGTGGGCGTCACCCAACACGGATGGGAGCGCTCGGGGGAGGTGGCCTTTGGCCCCTCAACGGGGAGGCGGTCCCTTCTAAGGATGGGTCGCCGGAAGAAGAGGAAAGGCGGTCAAGGCCCCTTCCTGTGTAGGAGGGGTTACAGCCCCCTCCTGGGGAATTTCCCGGGGCCAGTGACATCTGCGACGGCAGATGCGGTAAGTTGTGTGGGGTTGGGGGGAGGTCTACGATACCTTCTAGATACCTCACACGAGTCTTCGAACGACCTTTAACTGGCGTCGAGTTGATAAGTGCCCCCGTCAAGACAAGGGAAATTGTAGTAGTTGCACGTGAGTACGCCTCAGTGCTGTCACCCCTCCCAAGTGGGGGGGGTATGTCTGGTTAGGGATCTTGACACCGGTTACGACCTTGCCGTTGGCCCTTAAACGTTAGGATGTACAATTTCAATGTTTCAAGTAAATGTTTTGTAGGATGTTAGATCGGCTAGGAGAACCTCTGTATTAGAGAATCTGTTAAGGTTAGCCAAACATCGCAGTGTGGTATGAAATTGTACATTAATGTTTAAATGTTTTAATTTTTTGTTTTTAATAAATACGGCCGGGAGGGTCACTCCCTCCCACTTCCAAAAACTTCAAGAACTGTTTCCGGTTTCCCTCATTTGGGAATTGTGTTGAGAGGGGGTGGCGGGTATCTCAGCCATATGGAAAGGGGCGACCACTCGGTCCCCCCGAACGTATGGCAGAGTGCCTCGATCCCCCCGGGAAGACATTTTTGGGCGGGAGGCGCGTCTCGGCTGGTATGCCCGAAGCGGCGTAGCCGGGGCGCGCTTTTTCCCGCCCTTGAGTGGGCTGGCCTAGACACGGACGCCGCCGGCCACGCCCTCGGGGCAGGCAGGGGCGGGTTTACGCCCGCCCTGAAGATGGATAAAAAGAGACGCAAGACCAGAAGACATCCTCTTGTTCCTGTGCTCTGAAGCTGCACCTCCCGCTGCACGTGAGCTCGAGACGGAACGAAGAGCCAATTTTGACCCACCCACCAGCCCCTGAGGACAGCTAGTTGTTTTAATAAAGTTGATCAGTTATTCTATTTCGTTTTCAGGTTGTTTTGGTGTTATGTTGATATTTAATGTGTAATAAAGATTGGTATAATGTTACAAGTTGATGATTAAAGAATGTCGGATTTAAGGTCCATTTAGACACAGGTTTTCGGTCATAGTGGCCAATGTAGTTTCGTTTAGTTAGCACTTGTCGTATTTATTTCGGTCAGGCGGTAGGCGGTAAGGTCATGATCGGTGAGCACTAATTGGAAGATCCCTATGAGTGGGCGTCACCCAACACGGATGGGAGCGCTCGGGGGAGGTGGCCTTTGGCCCCTCAACGGGGAGGCGGTCCCTTCTAAGGATGGGTCGCCGGAAGAAGAGGAAAGGCGGTCAAGGCCCCTTCCTGTGTAGGAGGGGTTACAGCCCCCTCCTGGGGAATTTCCCGGGGCCAGTGACATCTGCGACGGCAGATGCGGTAAGTTGTGTGGGGTTGGGGGGAGGTCTACGATACCTTCTAGATACCTCACACGAGTCTTCGAACGACCTTTAACTGGCGTCGAGTTGATAAGTGCCCCCGTCAAGACAAGGGAAATTGTAGTAGTTGCACGTGAGTACGCCTCAGTGCTGTCGCCCCTCCCAAGTGGGGGGGGTATGTCTGGTTAGTGATCTTGACACCGGTTACGACCTTGCCGTTGGCCCTTAAACGTTAGGATGTACAATTTCAATGTTTCAAGTAAATGTTTTGTAGGATGTTAGATCGGCTAGGAGAACCTCTGTATTAGAGAATCTGTTAAGGTTAGCCAAACATCGCAGTGTGGTATGAAATTGTACATTAATGTTTAAATGTTTTAATTTTTTGTTTTTAATAAATACGGCCGGGAGGGTCACTCCCTCCTACTTCCAAAAACTTCAAGAACTGTTTCCGGTTTCCCTCATTTGGGGATTGTGTTTAGGATTGAGTCGTAAATTCATTCTGTGAATCGGGGCCCTAGTCTTCATCTTCTGATACACACTCTGGCAAGCGTTGAATACGCTTTGCCCTTAAGCTCTCAGATAATTGGAGTATTAGAGAACTGTCTATCTGGCATAAAGTCTGCTACCTCTATAGACACCAAGGAGTTACTGAATTTTCTACGACATGTTTTTCATTTCTGGGGCAGAAGACCTGGTTTAGATGAAGCTAACGGTGATGGATGAATGTTTTGCAGATTTGCCTTAATAAAATTACAAGACCCAACAAGAAAAATCATAGGGCCTGATTATGATCTTGGCGGATAGGATACTCCGTCACAAACGTGCGGGGCATCACGTCCGCCGTATTGCAAGTTCCATAGGATATAATGGAATTGCAATACGGTGAATGGGATATCCGTCACATTTGTGAAAGATTAACCCTGTCCGCCAAGATCGTAATCTGGCCCATAGATATGATTACCAAATGAAAGTCAACAGATAGGTGCCCAACAAATTAGTAAACCACTCTCATGGGAAAACATGGCATACAGAAGACAGACTATAAAATAAAAAAGACAAAAGACAGACTACATATTCTGGGTTATTCTGTCGACCATGTGTTGTTGTCACGGTGTGTACTTCACAATCACGAAAATAAACTAAGGGACTGACTTATTGATTGGTGGACGTGGGGCCTTTGTCAAAAAGCAGCGACTAGCTCACCCAACCTAGAGTGCACAACTGTCCATACACTACTGTTGGCATATTTAACATTTGTAGATGTCTACGTAGGGTGGACAGGACATCGTGCATCTGTTAAACTCTACATCTGCTCCTAAATTACTGCACTACCAAGACACAACCTACTTCAACCCTGCAAAATTGCAGTAGAAAAGACAAACAAACCTCTAGGCCAACTAAATAACAAAACCTATGAAAGATGCTCCACGATGAAGCCATCATGTCAGCTCTGTGAGAATTGTGTTGGCATCTTTACCAATAAAAGTTAAACAATAAAACTCAGTTCAGCCACAACTGTCAAACTGAGTCTGACCCCTGTGCATCCACTCACAAAACTTTCTCGTTACAGCAAAACTTCTCCTGAAGAGATTGACCTCTCTATAAGGACCATAAAATCCAAGTTTTCTCAGCAGATACAATCCCCATGGCTTTTATGAAACTCAGACCTCTTGTTTGCCCCAATAGTCCCCCCCCGCTGATAAACTATTCCATCTTAGAAGGGTTCAAAACAGAATCCTTGACAAACTGTATACATTTCTCCATACTTTTAAAGCTAGCCCTGACACCATGCATCTTGCAAACATCAGACCAACTACCACACTACATGTTGTGTCCAAGACCCTAGAATAAACTGCAGCCTGCCAACAACCCCTGGATGACAACAACTGACCCTCTCCCCTTCAATCAACCTGGGAGCACTGGTCCTTTAGTGGGACGATGCACTTCTCTGTGCCAATCAGTGGCGTAGGAAGGAGGGTGCGTGGGTGCGGGACGCCCCCATCACTGAGGAGGGTGATAAAATGGCAAAAAAATGTGTTTTAAATACATATTTTTCCCATTTTGTCAAGCCGGGGGTGACAAGAAATTTTCTGCACCAGGTACTACTTAACCTTGCTACGCCACTGGTGCCGATGAGGGATACAGCTGCATGCTGGGAAAGCTGCATTCATCTGCCGAATTAACTGCTGTGGACCACTCTATCTCATTGGAAGGACTGGCCACAATGGCTCAAGACTGAATTAACGTATTGGTTTAAATCATTCTTTACGTACACAACCTAAATATTTCCCTGGGTCCTTATTTATCACAGACATTTCTAACTTCCTGCAATATACCAGAGAGTGTCCCTCTATCACCTACTATTTAATGGTTCTCTCTATCTTTCACAACTTACAAGTGGGGGTCCAAGCTTATGTGGAAGCCACTCAAGTTTACATTTTCTGGGGGAAACTTCCTTATCGGACCTTCAGAGAACTTTTGAAGGATGTCGATGGTTGCAGACGAAACATCTCAAATCTACCAGTCCCCCAAAAATATTTAGCCAAAATGTAGCGCTTATGTTTAAATTTAAGAATCTATTTGTTATAGTTGATGCTCATATGTCTTCATCAGCAAAAATGAAGTAGTAACCAGCAGCTGCTGCCATCAGCAAAGTAGGTGTAGGCACGTTCTATCTCAGTCCATCCTCTGCATGAGACCATAGTGGCTGTGACCAGGTCAACTCAAGATACAGACAAACAATGGTCCGATCGGACCATTGTTTGCCTGTATCATAAGTTACACAGGTCCATCGGGTTAATTTTGGGTTACCCCATTGTTCTGTGACAGGTCAACTCATTGTTCTGTGACAGGTCAACTCAAGTCAGGGTTATGATTTGCCTACATCCAGGACTGCCAGCCACTCAGACTTAAAACACTCCTAACACCACTGTTAGTCTTAATGCTAAGCTGAGGAAGAAGCACCATGCTGTATCAGCTAGAAAAGCTCTTCGTTGGTTGCCAAATAGGGAAATAACTTAATTTAAACCTGGCCGCTGGATATCTATGTGTGTTATCAACCTTGCCCATCAGTACAATCTCTTTAGTTCGTCCTCCGGAGTCAGGACAGAAAATGCTAGCCACTAGTTAAAATCCAGAGAGGGGTGGGTTTTCTCAGTACAGTAAATGCAAGTCACATCCCAAGATAAAATAAAATCCAGAGAGGGGTGGGCTTTCTCAGTCATGGGGCCCGTGTTTTGGAATTGCTGATATAAAGAATGGGGCAACAGGTAAATGAAATTAATAGACACGTGTTAGACCTATCAGCCTTCCCCAAAATGTTTTGGCTTACTCATTTGTTTTTTGCCTATCTCGTTTATATTGGCCTTAGGACTCTGTGCATCTTACCACTGCTAAGCAATGCTAAAGTGAGTGTGCTCTCTCCTCTAAACATGATGAAATTGGCAACTCCCAATTGACACATTTACATTACTGGTAAGTCCCTAGTGAGGTTTTGTAATTCTTGAGTATGACTCCATTTTGTTCTGTGCCACCATTTTGTGTTGCCCTCACGTAGGCCTGTGAAGGTAGCCTGGTGAACAAAGTGGCCTGGCCTTCTTAGTTCATGTATACATTAACTAGGTTTCTTTTTGACTCTTAAATGAACTGTAAGAAACTGACCTCTTCACCTGAAACTGACCTCGCAAAGCCAATTTCCCTGATCAATCTTTGCCTCAGATTGCCAATCAATGTTCAGGACATCGTTAACTTTTAGTTTCCTTGCACATGCCTTATCTTGTTCAGCATCTGTTACTGTTTCTTTTTTATGTTTCTTCGTTACATGGTTTATGCTTTCAATTATAGGTTTGCCCGGCTTGTGGAGATTGAATTTGGGACATTCCTAATAATTAACTTTTGGATTGGGTACAGTAAATTGAGTATTTGTTATGTGATACTTTGTTTGAAAATGTACCTTATTGGCTAGAATTTTGTGCAGGTGTTGTACATTTATAATGTGAATATTCGGTATAAAAGGAGACGTCTCGCCTTAGTAAAAAGAGCAGTCTCCTGAGAATTTACAGCGTGATGTATTTCTAGGATCACTGTTACTAGCTGCAGCTAATAATCTTGGTCTCTGATGCCATCCAAAAGTATTCCTTGTCTCTGTATACCATGACAGGTGAACTTGAAGATCTTAGGCGTGCCCCTGATGCCGCTGGGTTAAACCCTGGTTCTTCAACTGGGGCCCAACGTGGGGCGACCTCAGCGGTACTGGTCCAAGCCCGAAGATTGTGAGGAGCCCCGTGAGAAAATTCTGGAGGACGACCGCAACTTCATCGACCCCTGCATGTCGACGTGGACAGAAGGTTTTTTCTGCGAGGCTTCCCCTTTCCGGCGGCTGCGAAGGACTGCTGCCCTGATTGTCGCCCTGTCTTGGACCCTCTTGTGATGATTTGTAAGGCGAGACGTTAGACGGTCTTCTGGTGGCGTGACAGACATTTTGGTTAAGTATAAGTGGGTCGCTCCCACGACTTTCTTTTGTTTCTTGGTTTTGATTTGGCCATTGCAATAGTCGAAGCCGAGGGGTTTGTATATTTGAGAGTGTATCATTTTTGATAACCCCTTGAAGTTTGAAGCAAGACTAGTGAGCTTAAAGATGCCTGGTTTTAGCAAATTTAGGAAATGGTTTTGCTGTAGTTGTAATAGGGATTCCCGATTGGAGGACTCGTGTCCGATACCTCCGATTGGAACTCCAACTTATGAGCTCTATTCAAAGCATGGTGTAGGTCCCATTACCTTTAATGAAGTATGGGTCCGTTATACAAGGAAAGATGGTGTTTTACGATGGCCCCAACATGGTAGTTTTGAATCAGATTTTTTAGATAACCAGAAGTTGCGCTATTTAAGAAGAAAGCCCGGCCGGCGATGTTTGACTCTTTCTGCCTTTGGAGTAAGGAAGCCAAAAACAAGAAATTAAGCAAGCTAAGAGAGATAGGAATGCAAGCTGCTAGGCAGTTTAAGGAAGATGAAGAAGATTGTGTGATTGAAGTGTCAGATAGACAACATTAAATGGCCATTGACAATTTTTTACCCGGCTTTGCCACCCCCTCTTTCAAATGGGACTGAAGACCCTGAAAAGGATCCTTTGATGTCACATTTACTGAGATTACCACCCCCTTATGTGCCGGGTGCTACTGCACCTCCGTTACCTCCAGTTGTTGCACCCCTTCTTGTCGTTCAACCCCCTGTTGTTGTTCAGCCACCCGTTGCTTCACAGGTGGTTTTTCCTCCCCCGGCGCAGCCCCCGCCATCCTTGCCACCAGCCTTGCCTCAAACTCCTTTGCCTTACACTCCTTTATCTTCGACATCACTTATTTCTCTCCCTACGTCTCTGTCGCCTCAAAACACTTTGTCTCCTGTCCTCATGTCAACTTCTTCTCCTACTGCTCGGCAACGAATGACTGAGACTGTCACTTGTCTTTTGTCTCCTTTCTTTGGGTCACTGAATATGACCCGTGTTTCTGAACGTAAGCAGAGACGTAGTCAGCTCCCTGGTCCCGAAGAGCGGGCAGTGTTAGATCTCCTTGCTCGTAGATGGATTTCGAATACCTCCACAAGTGGTTATGGATATCTTCCTACAGTGGGAGGCACCAAAACAAAGGTATGTTTTTAATGTCATGTGTACCTTCCTTTGTCAGGAGTGGGAAGATAATGAGTTGGGTTCAATTCCACTGTAATTGCTTAATGTTCAGTCTGAATTTGCTAAAGGGACGATAGTGGGTTACGATGTTGAGGAAGCGGTAGAGATACTACTCACTTTTAGGTCTAGACTTCCCCCTCAGTCATTGTTCGAACCTGACCCTTCTATTAGGAGGAAAGTGAAGCAGTATCCTATGAGAGAGGTTCCCCCTATATGTAGAGAGGCAGTTCTGGCTGATGCCGCTCATGGTATTGCGGCTGCACCGGCTCATTTTCAGCGAGTGTGGGTACATGTCCCTTGGAAGAGAGCTGAGGTCCTGGCTCTTAAGCAGACCTTGCCTGACCCCCGTAAAAATCCTGCTGGTTATTACAAGGAGTTGTCTCAGACAGTTGATGCGTGTGTGATGAATTTAGCTGACATAGATATGTTGATGGGTAATGTAGTTCCTCAACCCTTGTGGGTGAAGATCCGTCACGAGGATCATGAGCCAGAGTTAGGAGATATGTGGGTTAATATTACTGCTGCAGATGGTCGGCAGGTAGGAGGTGCCAAACCTGAACCCTTAGTTGCAGAACTACATGGTAGGATTATTTATTTAATGAAAACTATGATGCCTCCTCTGCGGGTGAATTGGGACAAGTTAGCAGCATGCAAACAAAAGAAAGACGAGAGTGTGTCTGATTTCTTCACTAGGTTTGAGGAAACATTCATTGATCACAGTGGTCAGGGCATGAGTACCTGGTCAGAGGTTGTTTGTAGATAAGTTTGTTTTTAATTTACTTCCTGAACTTTCTAATAAGTTAAAGGACTCTGAGAGTTCATGGGCTTTTCTTCTTCGGCCCAGATATTGGCTACTGCACAATACTATGAGAATAGAGATAAAGATGAGAAGGATAAAGCAGAGAAGAAGACTAAAGAATTAAAAACGAAAGTTCTTCTGCAGCAGGCTTATCCGCCTCGCCCTAATCAGCGACAGTTTCAGCAACCTTCCCAGTTTCAGCAACCCCCACAGTTTCAGAAACTGTTGCAGAAGTCTGAGTCTTTTGCTTCGCGACTCCTGCTAGGCCCTAATCAGTGTGCCTATTGTAAAGAGGAAGGTCACTTTAAGAATAGTTGCCCGATCTTGCTACAGCGTGCGAATGGTATGTCTGGTCTGAGAGGTCGTGGTGGTTTCCAACAAGTACCTAGGGGTAGGGGACGTTGTACGTTTCCCCAGAATGAACATTCCTTTTCCTCTCAGAATTTTATGAATTATTTTGACCAACAGAATGTTCCGACCGTCCAGTCCGTTCAGTACTACACTGATGATTATTATGTTGGAAGTGAGAGTGCTGGTTTTAATGATAGTTAGGACAGCCATGGACAAAGGGAGGGAGTAGTGTCATTACCAGTAGACAAGAGTGGACCTTATGTTGAAGTGATTACATCAGGTGTGACAGAACCTTTTCTTTTGGATACAGGTGCAGCAAAGAGTTCTATCATGCATTCTAAACTCCCTGGCGCACCTTTGTCTGGCTTGACCAATGTTTTAGTAGGATTTTCTGGCACCCCAGTTCGTAACCCGGTTTCTTGTCTTTTGCCCCTTTCTATTGGTCCCTGTGAATTGGAGGCTCCCCTTATTCTAACGACTGGCTGGGGCGAGAATCTGTTGGGTTTGGACTTGTTGAAAAGATTGCATGCAACATTACATTGTTCTCCTTCGGGAGTACATCTTACGATGGGTAAGAATGTGATTTCCCCGATGTATCTGTCTAAGGATCGCCTTCCACTGGAACTGCGTTCTCTCGCTGATACACTTTGGGATACAGGTCCCAATGATGTTGGTCTCTTGCAGATTCCACCCTACGTTGTTACCCTTAAGTCGAATGCTAAATTACCTCGCATTCCTCAGTACAAAATTTCCAGTGATGGCGAAAGAGCTCTTTTAGCGATTATCTATGATTTGATTGAGAAAGGTGTGGTTGACGAAACGAGAGGTAATGTGTGTAACAGTCCTGTTCTGCCTGTCCTTAAGCGTACTGACTCTTCTCAGCCACCTGTGTATCGGTCTGTGATCGACCTTCGAGAGGTCAATAAGATCGTTGTGCCACAGTTTCCTGTTGTCCCGGACATTACTGCTTTATTGACTATGATCCATGCCTCAGCTGCTTGGTTTTCTGTTATTGATCTGAAGAACGCTTTCTTCAGTATTCTGATTGCTGAGTAAAGTAGGGATATTTTTGGCTTCTCTTTAGGAGGCCGCAGTTTCCGGTTTAAGCGCGCTCCTCAAGGTTATTGTGAGAGTCCCTCCATTTATAGTCAGGCTTTGAAAACTCAGCTTGATACTCTTGCATTGCCTTCTGGTGCTACTCTTATCCAGTATGTTGATGATCTGTTGGTTGCTGCTGATGATGAAGAGATTTGTAAAGAAGTTACTCTTTCTTTGTTGCGACACCTGTCTGACCTTCATCATAAAGTGTCACTGTCGAAGTTGCAGTATTGCCACCAAGAAGTGACCTACTTAGGTCATCTCTTGTCGAAGGAGGGAAGACGATTGACCCCAGAGCGTATTCAAGCGATTGCCCAAATGACTGTTCCATGCACACAGAGAGAGGTGCGTGCCTTCTTAGGTATCACCTTGTATTGTAGACAGTGGATGCCGAATTTTTCTTTGCTAGCGAAACCTTTGTTGGCACTTACTCTTAAGGACACACCACACCCTCTTCCTTGGTCTGACGAATGTCAGAAGAGTTTTTCTGAATTGCGTGATGCATTGTGTTCCGCTCCGGTTTTGGGTACCCCCGACTACAGTAAACCTTTTACACTTTATGTACACGAGAGAGAAGGTTGTGCGTTGTCAGTGTTGACGCAACAATTTGGAGACAAGCAGCGCCCATGGGCGTATTTTTCAGCTACTTTAGATCCGGTAGCTAGGGCGTTGCCTAGTTGTCTAAGAGCTACAGCTGCAGTGGCTGTTACTTTCTATCCAACAGTCTGCTGGTTTCGTATAGGATAATATATTGATTGTGATGGTCCCACATGCAGTGGATACCCTATTGAATAGAACGAAGACACAACATCTTACCAGTGTGCGTTTGTCAGGTTATGAGTTGACGCTTTTGGCTAGCCATGTGCACATCAAGCGGTGCAACACATTGAATCCAGCTACATTGTTGCTGATTTTTGTAGAGGTAGATGCTCAGGAACAGCATGACTGTTTTCTCTGGACAGAGGAGGAAACGAAGGGTAGAGTTGATCTGAAAGATACTCCTCTTTCGAATCCTGATGGTACCCTATGGGTAGATGGTTCATGCTTTAAGCTTCCGAATTGAGAGACGACTGCAACATATGCTGTCACAACTTTGCACACGATTGTTGAAACAACACGTATTGCACAGAATTCAGCACAAGCAACGGAGTTGATAGCATTGACTAGAACGTGTGTGTTGTCAAAAGGAAAGAGAGTGAATGTTTATACTGATAGCCAATACGCATTTGGCGTGGCTCACAGTTTTGGTCCCTTGTGGAAACAGAGAGGATTTCTTACTTCCTATAGTACGAAAATTCAGCATGGACAATTAGTGAGTGAACTTCTTGAATCACTTACTTTGCCGACCCAAATTGCGATAGTGAAGTGTAGTGCGCATAAGAAGGTTACAGATGATGTGGGTTGAGGGAATGCGTTTGCAGATGAAGTAGCGAGAGAAACGGTGAAAGATGTGACGAGTCGGATGTATGTTGCAGGTCCTGCCAGATGGGTTGTGGAAGGAGGAATGTGTGAAGATACAACAGAAAGTGTGAAGACGATTCAGGCAGAAGCTACTGAGAAAGAATTGAGTATGTGGAGAGAGAGTACGGGAATGTTGGATTCAACAGGCTGTTGGGTTGAGTTGTCAGACCACCAGCGATGATTGTTGTCGGATCCATATGTGCTTCTGGTGGTTACTATGGCTCATGGGTTGGCTCACATTAGTTTAAAAGGGATATGTAAGTTGTTGGCTCCGGTATGGCAGAATGGTGGAATTCCTAGGTGTGCTGAGAATTTGGTTAAACACTGCATGATTTGCTTGATGCATAATCCTGGAAAGGGAACCCCAACTCCAGCGGGTCATTTTGCTCCTCCAACGTATCCGTTCGAGGTGCTGCAGATAGACTACATTCATATGGAAAGATGCATTAACTTGAAGTATGTCCTTGTGGTTGTTTGAGCCTTTTCCAGATGGATAAAGGCCTACCCCCTAAAGGATAATACAGCCAAGGTTTTGTTCAAAGAATTCTTTCCCAGATATGGCTTGCCGAGGATGGTATGGAGTGATAATGGAAGTGAATTTGTGGGTCAGATTATGAAGAAAGTATGTGCGGGTCTGGGTGTTAAACAGAAATGTCGCGCTGCGAATCACCCCCAGTCAGCAGGCCTGGTTGAGTGCTATAATGGCAGCCTGAAGCTGAAGTTGGCCAAGGTGCAAGCGAGCTCTGGTCTTACATGGCCCGATGCCTTACCATTGGCACTTTTGTCCACGAGAACAACAGTACATTCTCGCGTGGGACTTAGCCCATACCAGATTGTTTTTGGACGTCCGGCGAATGTCTGGGGTGTGCCGAGGCCTAAGAAGTACAGTGATATTGAGTACCCTATGTTGGTTGACTACTTACATGATTTGACTGCTAAATTGCGTGTTGTTCACCAACATGTTCATGACACTTTGCCTTCAGTTTCTGTAGACGCAGGCCACACGATTCAACCTGGCGACTGGATTCTAACCAGGAATTTCCAGAGGTCAAAGAACTTGGAACCAAGATGGACCGGTCCATACCAAGTCCTGTTATCAACTCGGACTGCTGTTAAGGTGTTCAGCAAGAAAAACCGGGTACATGGTACCCATTGCAAAAAGATACCTGTGCCCTTACTATACGATAAGTGGGTCCGGGAAGGTGTTGCCAATTCCGGGAGTGAAAGGGTTCCGAGATTTGTACCTTTTAGCGATGCACATCTGGAATGGACTCAGTCAGAACGTGCGGATGATGAAGTCTTGCAAGAAGCTGTGCCGCCGTGTTTGAGACTTGATACTACTCACCCAGAGACACTCTTTCAGGATCAAACTGTGCCTGGTAAAGAACGCTACAACTTAAGGTCTAAAAAGGACAAATAAAATCTGAATTTTTTTGTGATTACACTCTTTTAGACAAGAGACTATTTTTCTTTTTCTTTTTCGAACCACCATCCGGGTTCAGCTGCAGGGTCGCGGTATAAGACTTAAGGGGTGGCGCGCGTATTGACAAAAGGTCTGTGGTTCTAGGGACGTCTAGGACGCCTGGACGCACACTTGAGAGAAAAAGGAAAATTGCCGCGAGCAGCACGTTAGAGGATGGAGTCTGTTGTAACTGAAAAAGATGTTGAAATAATAGATCTTAAGACAAGATTTTGTACATTGATACATAGCAAATGTTTTATAATATTGTGCTTTTTGACTTTTTTAAGTATCACGTTAGCTAGTGTGGGTTGGACTGTCTATGCTACACAACAGACATCTGCATCCACCTCCCAACCTATGCTTTCTTTCACTACTGTTTCTTTGCACCAGTTTTATACGTTGCCTGAACATGAACAGACAAGGAGATCAGAATTTGTCAACAACTCGTTCATACAGTTGTTGCATCAGCATCAGTTAGTAGTAAATACCTCTAATTGTTGGGTTTGTGGTCTTATGCCTCATACGACAGATAAAGGTATGCCATATTCGGTTTTGCCTTTTTCTTTTAATGGGTCTGTGTGGGCTTTTCAGACCATGTTTATCTATGCAAATGAGGTACGCCCCTTACGTTCCCTTAAAGATAACTCGAGCAATAGTGCCTTGATAAGGGGAATAGTAGCTATGATCCGAGATATTGATGCATATAATGCTATCCCTAAGGATGAGGTGCAGGCTTACATTGTTTGGAACGTGACTGGATATAGTACCAGATTGACAGAGAAGGAAAGACGAAAAAGGTCTCCCCCTATTTGGGTTGTACCCCACCGAGGCCATTTTTGTTTGCAAGGTAATGGTCGGAATCCGAAAGCTCAGCTAGGTAAGAGTGTGTGTGCTCAAACCTATGTCTATTCATCTCAGACTTCTCCACCGTTTGTGCCAGCTAAAGGCACATATTTTGTTTGTCATGACAGAGCCTATCATGGTTGCCACCTGATTTTTCAGGAACGTGTTATGTGGCGTTTTGGCTTCCCCCTACATACACTACTGCTTCAGACTATCATAGAACGAGATATGGTAGAGGTGTCTTCAATCAGGAAGAGACTGAAGCACACAAAGTAGGAGATTTCTTCAAGGGCTTCCTGCCCTTTTGGGGTCCTATGATCAATAGTAGGCATATTCAAGAGCTTGTCCGGGTTGTTGAAGCTACTGGTAATGAGACAGCAGGTGCTCTTAGTAATGTTACAGCTGAGCTTCAAGCGGACCGCCTTATGACTTTGCAGAACCGTATGGTATTAAACATCATACTTGCAGATCGAGTAGGAGTATGTTACATTGATTGGATCCAGTTGCTGTGTTTACATACCAGATAATGCCCCTACAGTGTACCAAGCCATCTCTAGGTTGTATAAAATCTCTGAGTCTATCCATGTAGACGAAGGAGACTGGTCATTGACGGGATGGTTTTGGGGACTGCTGTCCAAATGGGGATGGAAGACTCTGACATTCCTTGGTATGGTTTTAACAATCCTTTTCTCTTGTTGTCTTTGCATCCAGTGTGGTCCCGCCATTCGTAGTCTTTGTGCTACTATGTGTGTTCGGAGACCTGTCCCGAGAGAAGTAGAGAATAATAAGATGATGCTACAGCAACACCTTGATGACCTAATGAATATCGATATAGACCTAGATTCAGATTAACATGAGTCTTAGGTTATTGCCTACTTAATGGCAAAAGGAAGATCTGAGGTTTTGTAATTCTCGAGTCTGACTCCATTTTGTTCTGTGCCACCATTTTGTGTTGCCCTCACATAGGCCTGTGAAGGTAGCCTGGCGAACAAAGTGGCCTGGCCTTCTTAGTTCATGTATACATTAACTTGGTTTCTTTTTGACTCTGAAATGAACTGTAAGATACTGACCTCTTCACCTGAAACTGACCTCGCAAAGCCAATTTCCCTGATCGATCTTTGTCTGAGATTGCCAATCAATGTTCAGGACATCCTCAACATTTAGTTTCCTTGCACATGCCTTATCTTGTTCAGCATCTGTTACTGTTTCTTTTTTATGTTTCATCATTACATGTGTTATGCTTTCAATTATAGGTTTGTCCGGCTTGTGGAGATTGAATTTGGGACATTCCTAATAATTAACTTTTGGGTTGGGATACTGTAAATTGAGTTTTTGTTATGTGATACTTTGTTTGAAAATGTACCTTATTGGCTAGAATTTTGTGCAGTGGGTGTACATTTATAATGTGAATATTGGGTATAAAAGGAGACGTCTTGCCTTAGTAAAATGAGCAGTCTCCTGAGAATTTACACTGTGATGTATTTCTAGGATCACTGTTACTAGCTGCAGCTAATACACGTGGTCTCTGATGCCATCCAGAAGTATTGCCCTTTTTAGTCTGCCCTTTTGCAGTATTCTCCATGTACTTGTGTTTGGTGCCCTTTTGCAACATGCACACACCACTTTGCCCTTGTAACACACGGTTTGCTACATCTCGCATGTTTTTACCTTTGATACTTGCACAAGTGCCACCTTTGCCTACGTAACGCTTGTTCTTGTGCCTGAGTTATTATATACTTATTGCAGTGTTATACCTCAATTTATACTTTGTTTTCTCATGTAACTGCACACTTGTCACTTTTTCTTCTTGTGCACTTTTTACTACCTCATGTATTTTTGGTTGCTCACAATTTTTACTACCTCATGTATTTTGTTTGCTCACAATTGTCACTTTTACCTTTACTACCTCATGTATTTTTGGTTGCTCACAATTTTTACTACCTCATGTATTTTGTTTGCTCACAATTGTCACTTTTACCTTATGTAACGTAACGTATGCATTTGTAATCTGTTCTTTTGTAATGTTTCTCATTATGTTTCATTTCTGTTCCTTTTTTGAAGTGCTCTGACACCTTCGGGTAAAGTCTGCGCTATATAAAAATGCATAAATAAATAAATAAATAAATAAATAAAATATTCAGTGTCTCTGTATACCAAGACAGGTGAACTCGAAGATCTTAGGCGTGCCCCTGACGCGTCTGGATTAAACCCCGGTTCTTCACTAGTAAAGTGGTATTACATGTATCCAAGGCCTGTAAATTAATTGCTAATAGTGTGTCTGCAGCACTTATTGCGCCCCTCATTTAAGTAGCCGTTTAAACAACTCTGAGGCGTGTCATTGCAGTCTGTGTGTACAGTTATAAACTGCCATGTCGACCTGGCCAAATGAACTATTTTCTCCACCCTAAACCTTCCTTTTTAATACATATACATCTACCCTAAACAGCTCAGAGGGCAGATGTTTAAAAATTAGAATGTGTTTTCACTACTGCAAACAGGGGGTGAACCTATTAACTTTCAAGTGGGAACAGGTAGGAATGTCGAGTTTTTTGGCTAAAGAATTTTACTTTAAATCCCTCTTTAAAGGCAATGTCTGATTTAAGTCACTATTCTGAAAATGCCACTTTTAGAAAGTTTGAAAAGGAATATGAGGATGCTCTGCTTCCCTTATTACATAATTTAATTGTGAGGTGAATTGAGAACCATAAGCTTGTGTGCAAACAGATGTTGTGAATCGTCCTATGTATCACAGCTTTATCAAAAGATGTCCCAAAAAGGCCCGTCACTTGCACGCCAGTCGCAATGTACAGGAATATTTCCTTCCGGTAGAGAACTTCTTACAAAATTATCCAATATTTTAGCCAAAGTATACCAATAATTCTACTAGTCCTTTTTTCATGATTCATCCATGCATCCAAAACAACTGGCCAGACAGCGAGATTCCACAATTAATTTTTATTTAAACATTTTCAGATGTCTCCTGCGTGCCCATCCAGGCTTTCAACAGCGACACGTGAAGGTCATCATTCATAAAAGTGGGTTCATGTAATTATACCCAATGCATTTCGAGCCTGAAGGGCTCTTCATCAGGGGTCACTGCAACAAATGAAAAAAAAACAGCTAAATCAACTGCTCGGTGCCAACTTACTATGTGCTACAAATTATATTATACAACACACCTCTTCCACCTCCCTCATTAATCCCATACCCTTACCTCACTTTAAAAAGCAACTATGGGTAGTAAAAAAAACCTTTCCCACTGTGCACACACCCGCCCCTAACCCAAAATTTAAAATAATCAATTGAATAAATAATGCAACAACTCATGAAAACACATTTGTAAAACCTGTGATACTCATCCAAACCCCTCAAATCAATGACACTTTCCCAAGATTCACTCTTAATTAACCTCCCCTTCCTGTTGAAACCAACCATTCCCATGTACTGCACAATCCAAACACAAAAAGTTACCTTTAAGAGCCTCAGGCCCCCGAATGAGGTGGAGGAGTCGAAGGGGGATGCTACCTACCTGGTGGATCTTGCGACCCCTAAAAACCTCATTAGGGTTCTTCACATAAACTGCCTCAAACCATACTTTGAGTGGGATTTTTCCTGTGTTGTGTTTTCACTTTATTGCTGTTTGAAGTGCTACATGAATATTTTACACATTGCCTCTAAGTTAGGCCTGAATGCTTTTCTGATAAACTACCAGAGACAAGGCCAATTTGCTATTTATGGACAGTGCTTAGAATCTTTAAATACCTCTACAATATGATCAAAGAGTTTCAAAATCTATACCTAGCACCAAGTGCTAGAGTTTAATTCAATGATGAGATATCCAGACCAATCACCATAAATAGGGGAAAAAGGCTGGGCTGCCCGCTCGCATTCCTTTTGTTTGCCATGTATATAGAGCCATTTGCACAGACCATCCGCTCTGATCCAATAATCCTCCCCTTCCTTACATCACAGTCCCTCACTATAAACCCTGCTCTCTATGCAGATGATATTCTCGTATATACCGCATACCCAAACCTCGCCATTCCCAGTCTGCAAGTCCTTACTGATGAGTTTGGTCGAATCTCGGGACATCAAATCAAGAACGACAAAACCGAGATTATGTCATGGTGTAAAGGTTGCTATGCACATCATTTAAAGAACAAATTAGATATTTAGGTTTCATAATAACAGAGAAGCTGGAAGATATAACCATAACAACCAGAACAAGGGTCGTTAAAGAAATTAAGCTATTGCTAAGGAGGTGGAGGAACCTCCTGTTAAGTATATATGTTAGAACAAACCTGATAAAAATGATGATTCTCCCAAAACTGACCTTCTCCTTTAATTGTATGTTATGTTCATATGTTATGTTAATAACAACTTATAGGGCGCGTGGACACCCGTAGGCTTCATGGCGCTAAGTCTGAGAGGATTTGACAGAAGTATCTAAGCATAGGCTTGCTCAAATAGCCAGGTCTTCAGGGCTTTCCTGAAGACCATAAGATTATCGCAGCTCCTAAGTGTCAAAGGAAGAGAGTTCCAGAAACTAGGGGCTAAGTTCGAGAATCAGCATCCTCCTTGTCTTTTCCGTTTGAATAGAGGAATTATTACCAGCTGGAGGTGGGCTGAGCGTAAATTGCGCGGAGGTTCATATTTAGTGATCATGTCTTTAATTAATCTAGGGCCATTGCTGTGCAGGGCCTTGAAGACTAGACATCCCGTCTGAAAGGCTGCCCGTTGGGCAATCGGTAGCCAGTGCAGTTTCATCAGTCCTGATCTGGCTGACTGCCATTTAGGCTGTTTAAAAATGAGTCTAGCTGCCTGGTTCTGGACAATCTGTAATCATTTTAATAGACCTGCTGGCAGGCCGAGGTAGATTGCGTTTGAGAAGTCGAGTCGCAAGAGTACTAGGGCTATCACCACCTGTGTGAGAGCTGAATGTGTTAGCAGGTGGGTGATTTTCTTTATTTTCCGTAGTTGAAAAAAACTAGAAGAGATCACTGCTCCCACCTGCCCTTTGAGCAAAAGGTCAGCATTAAGAATAACCCCTAGGCTTTTCACTGAGGGGGATGGAGTAGGCGGAGACCCCAGGTCCGGTGGCCAATAGTGTGGGCCCCAGCTGATCTCGCTCTTTCCAGGCAACACTAATTCCCTCTTGCCTGGATTGAGCTTCAAGTCCATCCAATGCTGGATATGGGACATGGCCACCCAAAACTCAGCCGCGGCATTTGAGGAACCAAGTGGGATTATGAGGTGACGGTCATCCGCATAATTGAAAATGATGATCTTCCTATTTTTTAAAGAATAAATCAGGGGTCTGAGGTATAAATTAAACAATAATGGTGATAAAGACGAGCCCTGGGGAACACCACAAGTGGAGGTGAGTTTAGGAGCCGTAAAGGTTCCAAGCCTGACTGATTGAGTCCGGTCAGCCAGGAAAGATTCTATCCATCTGAGTGCCGGTCCTCGCATGCCAGCCTGCTCGACACGGTTCAACAAGATGTTATGATCGACCGTGTCGAACGCGGCCGACAAATCTAGGAGCACCAGAGCCTGATGGTCGCCCCTATCAGCGTTTGCTCTGAGGGTGTCCAGGACTGCAAGAATGACAGCCTCCATAGAGTGCACTGGGCAGAAACCGACTTGATTGGGTTCTAAATAATCAGAGTGTTCTATAAAATTCGAGAGACGCCTAGACAAATGGGCCTCCAATATTTTGGCCATAAAGGGAAGAAGGGAGATGGGACGGTAATTGAAGGGGTTTGTGGGGTCTGCTCCTGTTTTTTTTATAAGGGGAACAACCGTCGCGTTCTTAAAGGCGCTGGGAACCTTGCCTTGAGCAAGAGACTCCTTGAGGAGAGGGAGTACACTCTGAGGGAGTGCGGAGAATACCTCTTTTAAAACATGTGGTGGACAGCTATGATTAGGAGACCCGAAGTTCACACGGGTCATTAATTCCACAAGTGTTTTAGAGCAAATAGGCTGAAGGGTGTCTAGAGTAGAATGATTATAAGAAATATCATCCAGTGGATCCCAACTTGAAGAATTAGGGAGGCTATCTTTAATGGAAGAGATTTTATCCATGAAAAAGTTGTTCAGGGAGTTGCAGAGCTCTTGGGTAGGGGGCTGGGTCGATGACGTTCTCTCATCATTACATAAATCATTTACTATCCTGAATATTTCTTTAGATTTGTTACAAGAGTTTAAATTTTTTAGATTTGGTACAAGAGTTTAAAATTTTTGTAGAAAAGTAGGCCGCTTTGGTCTTCAAAATGTTTTTTTTAATATTCTCTGCGAGCTGTAGAAAATTGCTCCTTGTCTTTAATGGAGTAATTTAATCTCCATTTCCTTTCTTTTTGGCGCAACACAAGCTTTTGTTCTTTAAGATCTGCTGTAAACCGTTTCTGGGCATCCGCATTGCGGGTGCGGTAGAATTTAACAGGTGGGACGTGAGTGTTGCTGGCCAATGATAACCACTCAGAGCTCTTTCCTTCCAGGAGATTGACATCAGAACAAAAGGTAGGTCGGGAGCTCCTCAAAGTATTGACAATATCCTCCATGTTTAGGGTTTTCCATCTCCTAGTCACCCCTGCCTCCTGGGGCATGCACTTGATGTAGCCATTAATAGTGGTAGTGAACTGGATCAAATGGTGGTCTGACCAAATACATGGTGCAATTGTGGGCAACGAGAGTGTAAGATTATGGGACCAAACTTGGTCAAGAGTGTGTCCCTTTTTATGAGTGGGGGAGTATACATGATGTGCCATATTCAGATTCAGAAGGAGCTCGGAGAGTTTGGTCGCATGGGGGCCACCCGAGACATTGTTAAACCAGTAGTTCAGGTCTCCAATTAGGAGAACCTTGGCATGGTTTACCACTAGGTACCGTATGCTCCCCCAAAGAAATAGGAAAAGTGGGCATAGCTTGCGGGAGACAATAGATAAGATCAAATGCCAGAGACCCGGTGTCCGTGTCGAGTTTGATGACTAAATTGTCGACCTCCGGGAGAGTAAGGGGAACTAAGGTGTTGAACTTATGATTTTTGTGAATTATTGGTACCACCCTACCACCCAGTTTTCCTGGTGGACAATTGGCCGACAGAATGTAGTAGTCTGAGGGGAGTGCTGCTAAGATGTCGGGCAATGAATCCTGGGTTAACCACGTTTCAGTAAGTAATAAAATATCAGGTTTGTCAGAGGTGAGTAATAAAAAAATATCGAGTTGGTGTTTTACCAGAGAGCGTGTATTGAGGTATACCAATACCTCAATACATGTATACCATTCGTCTTCCATTAGAAAGAAATTGAGGGGCATATTTACTAGGACAGCGATAAATAAACGAAACCGCACTTAGCGCTTGTTTATTTATCGCCGTCTATCACAGGAATTTATCGTCCTAGTAATGCTTTCTTAACAATGCATTACTCCAGGGCGATAATATTCCAGGGAAATGGGCGAACAATCGCTGGAAAACCAGCGATGTTGCCCCCAAAACAGAGTTAGCCTTGGTGATACGACCCTGTGGTCGTATCACCATACTCCACCTCCCATGTTAGCTATGCCTTAGTCAGGAATTTAACAGACATTAAATTCCTGCGTTAAGGCATAGTTATCGGGATTTAAAATATCGCTACCCCTCGTTGATGATATCACGAAGCTGGGGTAGCGAAATATTCCCTTGGTGTTTTGTTAGGCACGCCTCCTTTACATCTCATTAGAGATGCAAAGCGAGGCATGAACAAAACGGGAGCTGAGTCAAGGAAACACTTGCTAGCGTGTCCTTGCAAACAATGCAGATATAATTATCGCCGCTTTTCGCCCGAAAACGGAAGCTAAAGCGGTGATAATTATATCTGCAGCCCCTGATGATATGCTCTTAGAGACTTCAAGGGGAAGTGAGTTCCTTTATTTGGGGCACAAATCTCCAAGACTCTCATGGAAAAAAGCGTAAGAAAAAGCGGAAAAGTGGTGGCTTAACTCTACCTGATGTCCAAATATATGCCTTTTTCTTTCAGTTTAAAAACATTCGTATGCTGGGTTCAGCCCCTCACCAATATACCATAGAGCATCTCTTTTCAGCGATGCTAGAAGAGCATGGCCAGGTTGAGTTCCTGCAGCGGCTTGGAAACTCATGTATTTCAAAAACTCAAACTAGACACTCAAAGCTGCCCTCTGAATATGCAATAAATTAAGGAAAACCTTTGGCATACCCTATTATTTGAATATTTACTCAGTCTGTGACTTTCTGGGAACACCAGACTGTATGAAGGATAAACTCCTCCTCCCTCCTAGAAAGGCAGGTCTCTGAACCAGTGGCGTAATGAAAGATGAGGAGGCCCCCCTGCAAGGTTCACGTTCCGGACCCAGTCACTGTAGCGAATAGTCAGGAGTCGGAGTCAAGGATCAATTGGAGAACCAATGGGCAAAGTCAAGCACGAGGGGCCCGATTCACAGAACTAACTTAAGACAAAATCCTAAACTTACTACTTTTGGTATTCACAGAAGTTAGGATTTTGTCTTAAGTTTGTCTTAAGACAGACTTAAGACAGACTTAAGACAACATCCTAATTTATGTCTGTCTTAAGTCTGTCTTAAGCCTGTCTTAAGACAAATTTAAGACAAAATCCTAACTTCTGTGAATAACAAAAGTAGTAAGTTTAGGATTTTGTCTTAAGTTAGTTCTGTGAATCGGGCCTGAGGATTCTAGGAACTGTAACAAGCAAGAGACTGGAACTTCAAGTGAAGCAGAGGTTGCACGTGAAACACTGAGAAAGGGAACATAAACAAGGCGCAAAATCTAGGGGGCATATTATCAAGACAGGCGATAAAATTATCGCTGTTGTAGCGGCAGAAAACTGCTGCGAAAACAGAGATAATGGTCTTGATAATGTGCTCTATGGAATTCCATTTGAAGCCCATGTTAAATGTGAAGGACATCTAACATGGGCTTCAATTGGAATTCCATAGAGCGCATTATCAAGCCCATTATTGCCTGTCTTAATAATATGCCCCTAGGAGACTGGGGACAAAATACAAGAGCTAGGACACACAAAGGAATAATCCAAGGTAATTATTAGCAAGAACAGAGGGAAGACGCCAGGATCAATTAGAAAGTGAGCAGCCGTGGGCCTTATTTATTAGACTCTGGAAAAAAATGCAGACAGGGTAGTAAAACCAGCGCAGTGCTTACACAAGGGGCCTCATTTATAAGGCCTTGCGTCAGTTTTGCGTTGCTGATGCGTCACTTTTTGTGACGCATCGGCGGCGTAAAACATGCGCCTTGTTGCGCCATATTTAAAAAGTGACGCATCTAGGTAGATGCGTCACTTTTTAAACCCCTGCTCCACATTATACCTGCGTCAGGTATAATGTATGCAGAGGGGGCGTTCCCCCGCAAAAAGCCTCGTAATAGTGACGCAGTGAAATCTATGAGATTTCACTGCGTCACTTTTAGGACGCGATTGCGTCAAAATCTTGCGCCTGCCTCACAGCAGGCGTAAGACTGACGCAGGCCCTTTCACTTGGGGCTTTCCCCATGTGAAAGGACGCATTGCTGGAGTTGCGTTACTTCTGTGACACACTCTAGCAATGCGTCACTTTTGCGCTTACAGATGCGTCAGAAATACTGACGTATCTGTAACTCCTTGTGACATGATGCGTCATACATTAAATATGACGCATCAGGAATGTCGCAAGGAGTGCGCAGTGAAAAGTGACGCGTCGCTGTTTTCACGCAGCGATGCGTCACTTTTCATAAATGAGGCCCCAGGATGTGTATTGACCGGAATGTAGGCACGTTCAGTGATGTAAAAGAACATCCCTGAACCTTCCAGCCCCCACAGTGCACAGAATTATCACACATGTGATGCTTTATTTTATACATGCTTTGTGTAAAAAGCAGTATTATTCTGTTTTATTTTTTACCTCAGCAGGATTATTTTTTTAATAATAATTTGGTGCTCGTAACATAAAATCACCCACTGCGATGTGCAATAAGATACTTACACACGCCACAGGAAATTGTACAGAGGACACAGCTCCGCCACAGCCTCCTAAAAAAGGATTTCATGACAACGCCGGAGGGCACTTTATTCAACGTCTTCACCCAACTCGATGTGAACTCCACAACTTGACGCAGTGAAATCATTTACCGCTCTAATCTGAGCACCTGACACTAACTGTTATTGAATTTTGTAACGATGGGGTTATTTAGCAATTAACAAATTACATTATGGAAGAAACAACTGCACTTACCTTAAATTATTCGTTATTTTTAAAATGTTAATCTGTTTCACTTTCCGATCTCAGGCTGCAGCGGAAATTAATGGGGAGGAAAAGGATTTTGAGAATGAAGTGGAAGGTTTCGCGGGAGGAGAGGGGGGTGAGGGGTGAGGAGGAGGAAAAGGCACTTCTCAGAAGGGAAAGTTTCCATCCTTCAGGAGGTACAGGATTACAGGGATAGACAGGGCCAGTTTTTAGGTACTTAGCTCAGCATTCTGAGTGACCTGTTGTATTTTGCAGTATTATACCTGTATTTGTACTTTGTTTTATCTTATAACATGCACACTCGTCACTTTTTCCTCATGGCACCTTTGCTACCTCATGTATTTTGTTTGCTCACAATTGTCACTTTTACCTCCTGTAACTTAACGTCTGCTTTTGTAATTTGTTCACGTGTAATGTTCTCCTCATGTAACAGTTCTGTTCCTTGTGTGAAGCGCTCTGACGCCTTCGGGTAAAGTCCGCGCTATATAAAAATGCATAAATAAATAAATAAATAAATAAATAAATAAATAGCACACATGGTGTTACCGGGGATGCTGAATAAATATGTTGCAGGGTGCAGTATTTACCGCACGTGGTACTACCTCACCATTCTTAGTTCAGTCCCTAGGCACTGCAGACAACACTGTGAAACTCAGGGACATATTATGTACGAGGAAGTGGCAGAGCGTGGCGTTAGCCTCCTTGGCTTAACACTGCGCTCTGCCACTTTCAAGTCGCAGGACTGCACCATATTTACAGGGATACAGTGCAGCCCTGCGTTTCTGCCTACGCTGGCGCTAATTTTAGCTGTCTAGTGCCAACATAGACATCCTCGCACCAAAGTGCAGCACACACAGAAGTTGCAAAACATTTTTTTTATTGATTGTTTATGTGCAGGGATGGTCGGCTTCCTGCACATAAACAATCAATAGCCTTTTGCTGTTTCTATGTCTGCTGCACAACGCAGCTCACATAGAAACAGCAAAAATGAGGAGAAATGAAATACTTCTCCTTGTCGCGCCTGTTTAAGAGCAGGTATTGCCTGGTCTTAATTTTGGCGCTGCCCCATATTTACGCCGCCCTTGTAAATATGGAGCAGCGTCAAAATCAATGGGTGTTGTGGTGGAACACCCATTACAACACCCATTACCCACTTCTTTCACACTAAGTATAGCATGAAAGGGGACCTTATTCACAAGGCAGCGTTAAGTCACATTAAGTGGCTTAACACTTCCTTGTGAATAAGGTGACATCCCTATCACTACCACAGAAACAGTGACACCGTGGTGGAGATAGGGGCTTGTAAATATGCCCCTCAATGTCTCCCCCCATTGTGAGCTACGAAATTGAGAATGATGTTGTATTTCCCAGCAGAATGTCTTCCTGATTTGATGTCATGTAATTAGGGGTTTAGGGGAGGTCAATATTTTCTCACAACATATGACCCCGATTCAGATGGTAACTCCCATAGAGTGCCGGGCACTGAGAATGAGACACTAAATCACACAGAATAATATAGCATATTACAGCTTATGGACAACGGAGAAACAGCGGCCCTCATCCTCCATGACCTCTCCGCGGCATTCGACACTGTCTGCCACCGCACCCTAGTACAGCGCCTCAGCAACGTCGGAATCCAGGAGAAGGCTCTGGAGTGGATCATCTCCTTCCTCGACGGAAGAACACAGAGAGTCCGCCTGCCACCGTACAAGTCAGAGGCCACCGAAGTCATCTGCGGCGTCTCTCAAGGATCCTCGCTGAGCCCCACCCTCTTCAACGTCTACATGAGCCCCCTCGCAGCCATCGCACGCCAACACAACCTCAACATAATCTCCTACGCCGACGACACCCAGCTGATCCTCTCCCTGACCAACGACCCCGCCGCCGCCAGACCCAATCTGCACGAAGGGATGAAAGAGGTAGCCGAGTGGATGACGACCAGCCGCCTGAAACTGAACTCAGACAAGACGGAAGTCCTCATCCTAGGCTCTTCGCCCTCCGCCTGGGACGACTCCTGGTGGCCTCCCGCCCTGGGCACCGCACCCAAGCCGACAGACCACGCACGCAACCTGGGCTTCATCCTGGACTCCTCCCTCTGCATGACCAGGCAAGTCAACACCGTCTCCTCGGCCTGCTTCAACATCCTACGCATGCTACGGAAGATCTTCTGGTGGATCCCCACCGAGACCAGGAAGACCGTCACCCAGGCACTCGTCACCAGTCGACTGGACTACGGCAACGCCCTCTACGCCGGTACCACCACCAAGCTCCAGAAGAGACTCCAGCGGATCCAGAACGCCTCAGCCAGACTCATCCTCGACATCCCACGAACCAGCCACATCTCCGGACATCTCAGAGACCTGCATTGGCTCCCCGTCAACAAAAGAATCACCTTCCCCCTCCTCACCCACGCACACAAAGCCCTACACGACCAAGGCACGAGCTACCTCAACAGCCGAATCAACTTCCACGCTCCCAAACGCCACCTCCGTTCAGCCAACCACGCCCTCGCTGCCGTCCCCCGCATCCGAAGAGCGACAACAGGAGGAAGGTCCTTCTCCTACCTGGCCACCAAGACCTGGAACTCCCTCCCGACCGACCTGCGCCTGACCCAAGACCACCTCTCCTTCAGGAAGAAGCTGAAGACCTGGCTGTTCGAGCAGTAACGGCACCCCCCCTCCCCCCAGCGCCTTGAGACCCTACGGGTAAGTAGTGCGCTCTATAAATGTCGTTGATTGATTGATTGATTGAATATACAATGCCTAATTTGAGCCGGTGGTTGCAGGTGGGGCTCACCGGCAATTATTTTTGGGGACCGACACTTTTTTTCTTCATCAGACTTTAACCCAGAGCAGAGAGAGAAACCCACAGAAGGGGGAATCAAGAGGAAGAGAAAGATGGAAAAACAGTGACAAAGGAAAAAGCAAGTGTGAAATTAGAATTATGTGAAGGGGCAGGAAATTTCTGGTGGTGGAAGCGAGGGGCATGAGGTGGAAGCAAGTCCACACAGCCTTGGTATTTGGCAACCTCGAATCTGTAGCTCCGACCATGGGCTTCTGAGCAAAACATTGAGCCCCAGCACTTATTTGTTTACAAATTAGGCACTGCAAATATAGTATAGCGGATCGTAAAGGTGCATACCACAGTATATATAACATAACATAGAGTTCCATGACATCATATAACATAACATAGCATTACACAAGATAACAACAGAGCATATCATAACATAGCATTCCATGACGTTACAGTATAGCACAGCATAATATAATATTCACCTCTCTTCTCACCACAATGAATGCCTGTTTTAGTAGGCAGGGAGTGAAAGGGCGTCGGATGGAGTGAGGCAAACTAGCCATGAAAGTGGCAAGCACCCACACCATGTGTGCCAGTGCACTGGCATGCTTTGCCGTCGCCATACTGACATGATGATGCTGCATATAAGGAGCGGCAGAGGGTCTAGGGACTCTATTTGGATACTAGTGGGGTTTGTTACAAAAATCTTCAAGGTGGCAAAAGAAGGGGCAATGTCCAGAAGAGATCTGCCCTGCACCACAAATGAGTGTGGGCTCAGCGGGGCTGTCACAAGGCAACGCCCTAAGTCC
This sequence comes from Lissotriton vulgaris, assembly GCF_964263255.1. NCBI lineage: Eukaryota > Metazoa > Chordata > Amphibia > Caudata > Salamandridae > Lissotriton > Lissotriton vulgaris. The sequence goes on from NW_028243158.1 coordinate 1,504,143, forward strand.
AAGTTGACCTTGAACACAGCAAAATCTTGCAGGTCCATTCATTCAGGGTCTAACGCTGTGTTTGTAGAGCTACCACCCATTAACTGGGTGCAAATAACGTGTTTCAGTAATGTTTCATAGGAGCCATGCTGTGTTTGAAAACCCAAAACGACACCCAGTCACTCAACCACCTACCATCAATCTTAGGTCCAGACCAACCAGTGTTTTTGAGATTAAGTGTCTCCAGACTAAGGGGCCGATTACAATGGCGGGAAGTCCAGGACCGCCGGTGGTGGCGGACTTCCCGCCATCACCCTGAATATTCTCACCGCCAAATTAGGATGGCGGGGGGAATAGGAAAGGTACCGCAGCGAACAGAAAGACTGCCCGCTGTGGTCCTGCAAGGCAGGCTTTTTCCGCCCGCCTTGCAGGACCAGGTACCATGGGGAAATGGAGGCGGTGCCGTGCAGGCACCGCCGTGGGTATCAGGATGCCTGTCTTTTGCGACGGAGTTTCTGCCACTAAAAGACAGGCAGAGAATGCCTTCGGGGGCCCGTTGAGGGCCAGGGTGGTGCTGCACGTGTGGGTACCTTTGGTACCCCCCTGCATGTGCATGTACAAGGTGGCAGGCACTGCACAGTGCCTGCCATGTTGTACATGCGAATGCAAAACCTATATTTGTACATTGCGGCGGGTACTGCCTCCCGCTGCAATGTAAACATACAGGATGCGCTCGCAAGTGTGGCGGGTGCATCCTAATTCATTTTGCGGGACCGCCGCAACTATGCCAGACGGTCCCTTTTGCAGCCATCGTAATCAACCCATAAGAGCCTTATTTGGAGTTTGGCAGTCCATGGACCACCGCTCCAGAGGTACAATGACAGTGAGCCTTCCACTGTATTAAGAGTTGGGCATATTAGCTTGGTCAGAGGAGAGCAGCCTCGATTAGGTGGTACAGATGTACAACACCGTCCTCCCCATTACAAGTTGACCTCCAAACGAGTCGACCGTGGCTGCCTAAAGGTCAGCGGGAATTGATGATTTGAGGTGCATACTCACCCCTTTTCAGATCTTCCAAGCAGATTTTGACATGAATCCCTTTCTCCAGGTCCCCCCTAAGTAGTTCGTACCATGTACCCATTACCGGGACTGCCCTCATATGCGTCGGACTCCGTCAATGGGCTGGTGGGTTTTTTCCACGTGTATTATGCATATGTGTACATTGACACGCGCCAGGACAGTCTTTAGAATAGCCGAACGCACTACGAATGCATATAACAATAACAATAACAATATGCAGTCTGCATGTACACACAGGCATCAAAATATATGGCAATACATTGCCCACCATTGCGAGACAGTCCAGCTACACCGCTGGCCCCATCGGAAAACTCGTAATATGGCGGTGAGAATGCCACAGGCACAATTGTTTCCTAGCGGTAGTGGACGTGGCCCTTTGGCTGTCAGACCACAGAACTTGTAATAGACCCTAGGTATGGAAGTACATTGTTACACACAAGCTCTTTCCTGTCAAAAATGTGAATAATATCTTTTGAATTGGGCACTCTTTGAAAACAAAATAACTGCACTGTGCATGTTCTCTGCTTTACACAATCTTGACCATAAGATTTTTCTTGTAGAAAATGAAAAATTGAAAATTGTTACAATTGATGGTGACTTGCTCTTCACCCTGTCACTCATGGCTCTTTTCGCCTTTCTATAAAAATACAAAGTGAGACTGGAGCTCCAGAATGAATTAGAAATCCACCGATAGACATAAACCACCTTTTGCTTTTGAAAGTAGCTCAGGTGAGAGAAGGTAGTTTGTTGATCCATACTCCTTCTCTTTTTTAGTGGTAACTCTTAGGAAAGGGCATGAGTGGGTGTCTCCATGCTGCCAGTACATGCAGAGAGAAACCCACAAATATATTTAGCAGTCAACAGGTAATTTCTATTACATTTATGATATAAGTCGAGTACTGGACTGTTCCAGTTATTTTCTAGCTCTATAATTCCTTCTTGGAATGGGTAGTACTCAGGGTTCCATGCTCTCTCACTGCCGTCTTTCACAACCAGATAACTTTCTATTTACCCTTGTGATGTGGTCATAGGCATGGACCAGGTCGATGGTAACCTTGGCATAAGTGGGCAGTAGATGATTAAATATCTTTTGCTGTGGGTAAGTCTCAAGATGCAGCACCTAATTGTCTTTTCACAGGGTAGAGTCAGAAAGACTCAAACAGGCGTTCCGGGCACCAATCTCAGAAATTAATAGCCAGATGTTTCCAATGGAGGAAGTTATTTTTTGTCTACGCTGGACCAAGCTTACTCAGGGCAGCTATACGTTCCATCTGGGGTCCAAACACAGATGTCACAATTGGTTGCACAGAGAGACCAACATCAGCCCTACTACTACTGTTTGAGAGCTTCTACATCTGGGCTAGAAAGTCATCCTTAGAAACAAAAAAGCTAAAATAAAAGGTTGGGAAGAGATAATTCACACAGCCAACCTCACATGCTTAGAATCAATTATTACGCTCTCATGCCCTTCAAATGCATAGCCATGCGGGGCATCATTAACCCCAAAAGCTTGCTCATCATCAATTTGGTCCATTGATCAATGGGACACAGCCCAGCATTACTGAGTGTATTTTTTGAAAATGTTCAGCCAAAATATTTAGGGGCCCATTAGGATCTCGGGTGGATCGCCACCACCCGCATGGCGGCGGCAATCCTCCCGAGATCCTTCCCCGCCCACCACCCAGTTCCCACTGCCATATTACTATGGCGGGGGGACCGTGATGGATGGAAAGACCGTCTGCCACTTTTCCACCCGGTCAACAAGTTAACCGGGCGGAAAAGAGTTTAATATGGTGGCAGTGTCTATCAGACACCGCCAGCCATATTAGGATGGAGGCGGAAACATGCCTTTCCGTGGTGGCATTGCCGCAACAGAAAGGCATGCAGGGATTGCTTGCGGGGGCCTGTTGCGGGCCCCCAGGGACTCTGGGGGCTGGGAGGTGCACATGGGGGGTACCTATGGTACCCCCCTGCAGTCCCATGGCAGGCACCGCGCGGTCCCTGCCATGTTGTGCATGGAAGTGCACAACATGCCTTCCTGGCATTGTGGCGTGCGGTGCTGAGTGCACCGCCCGCCACAATGACAGGAATGCAGGATACGCCCACCAATGTGGCGGACGCATCCTAATATGGCAGGTGGTCCCATATCACGATAGGCCCGCCATCCCAATGGGCCCCTTAGTTTTTAATACTGTGATACCAGAGATTATCATGAGGTGGAAAAAGTCATGGACAAGATTATCGCTGTAAGAATACTGTTCTTTAGTGTTGTTCTTAATATTGTTTAAATCATCAATGTTAAAAATGTCACTGCAATAAAAAAAATTGCAATGTTTCAGTGTAATATTTTTGTGTCGCATTGTTTATTTTTGTAGTTTATGTTTTCATTATTTTAAACAGCTGTTGCGTTTTCCAGCATACATTATCCTGGGCGCCTAGGCGTAGCTCGCGAAGTTTTGCTACGCTAAACTCTGCAAAGTTACAAAGAAATGCCGCGGAGTTTCACGAGTGGCGGGGTGCAGAGCGAACTGCAGTTTGTGCTGGTATTCCTGCTGCTCGGGTAGAAATTCTACTCAAGCGGCAGCTCGCGCTCATGAACTTAGCGAGCGGGGAAAAAACTCTGCTACACTATGCGAAGCGGAGTTTTCTGCACTCCGTGAGCTCCGCGGAGCGCAGAGTGCAGAAAACTCTGCGAACAAAGCGGAGTTCACTGCCCAGGCCTAATCCTGGGTCTCCCCAACCCACTAACTTTTCCAATCAAATCATATAGGGAGTGACACATTAGTCTGGCATTGGGAGCAGCTCTTTGGGCCGTTCTTTCTCACTGGGGTACGGAGAAGCTTGGCTGCACAGGATGTGGTTCATATTGGGGAATGGAGCGTAAGACCCGAGCATTAACCTCTCAATTAAATACCTATTGAAACCTCTGGAGACAGTACATTGCACTGCTCTCTCCTGCACTCTATGAATTGACATGCCTCAGATACCTCTGGATACTGCTTTTGACTGAAAATGATGACACAACATAAAAGAAGAGAGGGCTGCCCAGGGACGAGCCATAGATACACCATGCAGGATAGATACGCTATAGCAGAGAGAGTACTAACAGAGGGGTACAGGAGAGGAAGTGGGGAATATTTGTGTTGTATTTTTGCTATATGGTACTGCATGAGAGGGAAGTGCCATGCACGCCTCTCTGTTCTATGTAGCGTTGTTTTCTTAAAAGTTAAATACTTAATTTGAACCATAAATAAAATATATTTACATGTTTAATATTTTTTATTTGTTTTATTAATTTCATTTTTATTTATGGATATTTCGATTTGTGGTTGTATTTTTTAGTAGTGTGAGCAAAAGTTGGACTGCTTCGGATGCTGAGAAAAATACTTCCGTTCTTCCCACTGGACTCCAGGAAGATAGTAGTCCAGGCACTGATGACGTCCAGATTGGAATATGCGAACTTTCCCTACCTGGGCCTGCCAGATTTCCTCCTGCAGCGCCTTCAGGTGGTGCAAAATTCAGCTGCTAGAGCAATTCTCCGTCTAAAACCTAGGTCCCACATGGCCCCTCATCTTAAGGCCGTTCACTGGCTCCCGGTTAGGGAACCAATAACATTTAAGGCCATGGTAACTTTTTTAAAGCCCTTCATGTTAAGGTAGCTAGTTACCCCAGGAGACGTGTCTGCCGGTACGCACCTACAAGAGCACTGAGATTATCCTCTGCGGTGTACATATGTGTCCCTAAGGTGCGCCTTGCATGCAGGGGTGGTAAATCCTTTAGCCTCCTGGGGGCTCAAACATGGAATAAACTTCCATTTGCCCTTGGAACCTCCACGGATCTGACTAATTAAAAAAACTTGTTGAAAACCTTGCTTTTTAGGAGCTAAACCATCTCCAGGACAGTATTGTGTGAACCTGTAGCACCAGGACACTCCGATCGGAGTAGCTGTGCGCTTTATAAATAAAAGTCATTCATTCATTCATTCAGAAAGGAAAAGAGTGGGGAGATTTACAAATATTTATATATTCAGAAATGCAATTTTTTTAAAGTTAATATGTAGGTATGCCTTATATTAAATTTTATCGGCAGTTTGTTTATTAATGTACTTAGATGATATTTTACATTTTAATTTTGCGTTTATAATTTGCATAGTTTTTGGTTGTTTACATACTATATATGCATATTTATATCGTTTGCATTTTTTCTTGACTAACTGTAATATTTAACATTCATTTGATCATGTTTTAAAACGAGTTATTGTTGGTTATTCATTGTATATTTGAATAGTTCAAGAACAAATATTGTGAAATTATTTATTACATATAAAATAGATTTCAATTACTTTTATATACAAATTATTATTAAATATAAATTAAAAAATATTTTTTGTTTTTATTTTGCTTGATATAAAAATAGTTTTCATACTTTATGTATTTTTTAAACTTAATTAGTATTTATAGTTTGTTAAATATAATATTATTAGTAATTTTTAGGCCTTTTCAGTCTCAATAGTATATGTAATATTTATATTTTTGTAATAGATATTTTTCTTTTTATAATTTTGTGGTGAATTAGTAAATACCATTATTTTTATTGGTTTTGATTGGAGTGGAAATAGTACGTATGACCCATTCAGTATCCAACACATTCCCAAAAGTGGTTTAGATTGCAGTGGGAATGATAACATGACCCCTTCATTACCCAACACCTTCTCTAAAATAGTTTGATTTGGATTGGAGTAGTAATTTTGACCCTTTCATTATCTAACACATTCCCAAAGTGGTTAAGATTGGATTGGAAATTTGACCCCTTCAGTGCCCAACACCTTACCTAAAATACTTTAAATTGGAGTTGGAATAGTTTGCGTTATGTTTTTAATGTACATGTGCTAAAAAGAAGATTTTGGTCTAACCTCATAACGGCTATGGAACGTCCAGCTCCAGTGCTGGACGTTCCATTGCAGCTATGAGGTTCGAACGTTCAATGGCCGACTGCAGCACTCCTGAGGTAGTGGTGCCGTCGGCCGCCGAACGTTCGAAGCACTTTTAAAAATTAAAGGCCTCATTACGAGTTTGGCAGTCCTCCTGTGGCACCACCACCACGCTGTCCACAGGGCTGTCAAAGCTGTGTGAGCCCACCCACCGGATTACTATTGTAATACACTGCAAGCATGGTGGTGCTGCGGTGCTCTCATTGCAGTTGGCTGTTAAGCTCATAGGAGAGCCTAACATTCGGCCCGCAACTGTAACAGTGCCTGCAGGATGTTCCTGCAGGTGTGGCATTCATGCCAAACCGTGGAGGAACAGGGGTGCAATTCCTGGTGCCTCAACGTGTGCCCCTACATACACCCCAGGCCCCGAAGTGGCATGGAGGCCATTTAGGGCCCTCTTATTTACCTCTCCGCAACCGTTTGTATTTCCGGCTCACTGCCATGCAAAGAGCGGTGGACAGTCAACTCTGAATATGCTTGTCAGTGTCGCAGCTGCACCACCAGCATTTTCCTGCTCCTGACCGCAGCACCACTGCCGCAGGATCCTGGAACCCGGATCACCGGCAGACGCAGCGGTCCTGCGGTGGTCTGACTGCCACACTTATAATACTGCTGACGTGCCCACACTGACTCGCCACCTCGAGTAAAGCGGTCCTATGGACCGCCTTACTCGTGATAAGGCCCTAAGTTTGTAATTTAATGGATAATGTATTGTGGAGAAGTATAGGATAAATAGGTAGGTTTTATTGAGTTATTGTATGTTTTGTAGTATTGGTTGGTTTGTTGTGTTTATGTGTTTTGAGATTTTATTAATAAACTTACATAGTTTAACATACATTTTATTTATACAACTTTAAATTATTTTACACACATACATATAGTTTTTATTTTGTACATATTACTTTATTTACAAACACTCTTCAGATTCTTTCGTTGTACAATACATTTTACATATTTATTTTTTGATGTTAATAAATGTTATGCAATTTCTAATGCCTCAGCTAAATTTATAGTTAACATTATTACATGACAGTACATAATTGCTTAACATATACATATATTGAAAAACAAAAGGAAACGTTTTTTGTAATAATACATTTTTACACATTTATAAATTAGTACCGTTAGTTTACTGTAGGGGTTGCTTAGTACTATTTAATAAATATATTATATGATACATAATTATATTGCATATTACTTTTATTTAGTTTATCTTTTGTAGTTACTTTACTATGATTTTTTATAATGCAACTGTAGTTTGTAAATGTGTTTTGTATTGTTAGTTATGGTTTTTGGATACATCTTCTTTAGCGGATATGCTGTGTTTTTTTACATTTTTTTGGTGAAAGTGGAAGCCTTTCTTTTTTTTTGGATGTGTTTCTGAAATGTAAATATTTTGGTTATAGTTTAACTAAGATTACTTTTCAATTTTATTTTATTTTGCAGAGTTCTAGGAACAGTTTTATTTACATGTTTTTTGTTGTTATGGTTTCCTGGGACTCTGGTTTCATTTTGTGGATTTATATCTTGAATACTTACATTGTTCGGTTACTCTTTCCTTATTTTTGTGGATTTCTTTGCTGAATTGGAGAAGTACCAGGATATTAGACACAAAACCATAAGTGAATAAATGTTTTTTCATTTTGGGTGAGAAATGTTGGCAATGGTTGTTGTTTAGCATAGTACTGTAATTTCTTTGTATAACCATGTGTTTTGTATGTATTTTTTTTTATTATGTTTGCTGCTTTGTATTTCTGAAAATATGTATTTTATTTTATTGCGCAAATTGTTTTATTTATTGCATTGTAAAATATTGTGTCAATGGTATCATATATTTTAAATATAAATGTTATCGTGCAACGACTAATAAACGTATTTTGCATAATTTTTATAAATTAATATTTATAAATTAACATATTGTACTGTTTTCTGCATGTTTATGTTGGATGGGAATTTAATTTGGGTTGTGAAGTGCTTTATAGTAGTGTTCCTGCTATGCTTTCTCGCCAAAGGAGGCCTTTGTTATTTATCAAAAGTTGTAATTCACACTGTAGCATTTTGTACAATTGATTTGTCTGGATATGTTAGGTTTAATTTATATTAAAGATTATTCTCTTATTAGTTCTTGGCAGCTTTGTTTTTTTTTAAGAGTTCTAGTATTTAATATAGCTTAGGCTGCATTTGGCCGATTGTGGCTTGGAAGGCATTGTGCCATTTTTCCAAGGCATTGTTTGTTTTTGCTTCTTGAGCTATGGTTTCAACATAGACATTGCAAAATAGAATTTCAAGCTTGGGTTGGTGCCTGTAACCAAACAGTGCAGTGTCTTCAAAATAGTGAATTTGTTTTTACTTGTGCATTAGGTAGTAGGGGGATTGTATGAGAAGGTTGCAGTAGATAACTACATTTGTGACTGGTACATATGCTAGAGTTATTATTATTTTTTTTGTATGCAAATAGTCTGTTTGGTGCATAACTTTTAGCGGAGCGGTAGAGCTGCGGTAGCGCTGCTCCGAAGGTCTCTGCCGCCCGTCCGATTACGACCAATTTTGTGGTGTGTTGGGTAGGTGGCTTTTCCACTGCTGTGTGTCTTGCAAAGCCGGTGATGACTTTGAAAGAGGCACCACAAAGGAAATGCCACATGGGGTTCCTGCACCGCATGGACTTGCAGGAGCCTGGGTGCATGCACACAGAGGGGCACATGTTGTGCCCCCCACATGCATCTCCGGGCTGAGGAGGCACAGGGGGCTTTCAGCACCGACAGCCTTTTCATTGATTAAAGTCCTCCATGAAACAATTGGTGGCCCTGAAACTTGCAATGTGCATGGCGCTGCCCCAGCAGCACCACCTGCATATTACATAGCTCCTGACCATTGCGCCACTGCCAGGTAACCACTGCCGGGTAACAGTGGTTCCCTTGCAGAGCAGGCGGTCCAATTACGGTTTGACCTCCCAAGTTATATTAGGTCAGTCAGACCCCAGTGTATCCGTGACTGGACCGCCACCTCCGTGCCACCACGGGTCTGGCAGTCCTTGAACCGCCAGACTCGTAATTTGTCCCTTAGTGCAGATTTTGGGTGTGTTTTTGATTGAAATGGTAATAGCAGCCTTCTGTGTGAGTCTGGAGGTAGTTTTTTCAAATTGTTTGTATCATTGCTTACTCAACGTCTATTTATATGTTTGGGGGGTAACAATTGTTAGTCTTTATTTTAAATTTGACTTAGTAGTAGGTAGAACTTTGCTTGTTGAGAAGCAGAGATAAATTAGGGTTATCTTACTGTCATCATATTCACCATGTATGGTGTATATCTGTGTGAATATCCAAGAGCATTATTTAAAAGTGCCACCCATCATCCATGTTTGCATTTGGCTTTGTCATAGAAGGTTATTTTGTGTTGAATATATAATTATTATCTTACCATTCATTTTATTGTCGTACGGGAAGAAGGGCTCTTCCATATGTGAATTGATTAGATTTTCAGGAATGTCTATAGCATGAAAAGTTCTAGGGGTATTAGGGGCTTCTATTGAGAATTTTTTAGTTTGTGCTTTTAATCTTTTTAAATTAAAGAATCCTTGAATTTGCTCTGAGGTGTATTCAGGATGTTTTTATGATTCTTGCTATGGGTCCTTGTGAGCTAGTGCTTGCTTCTTTTCAGTGGTAGCTCTGCTCCCTAACATTAATTATGATGTGATTTCTAGTTCAGCCCTTACATAACAAGCATTAACATAGTATTTAGTACATTTCCAATGTAATTTTCAGTGGTTGTGCTCTCCTGATTGTATGCATATCCCATATGCAACAATCAATTTTTTGCCTTTCGGGTGGGTGATGTATGTGGCTATTTCTGAGAGTGTTCGTAAGTTACAGGTAGCAGGTTTAAATGTATGTTGTCTGCTTATTTTTATAGAGTTCTTTAAATTAGTTCTATTGATTACTTTGTGTTATGTGTAATTTTTTCTGTTATGTTGTTATTGTTGATTTGTAACACGCATGGCTACTCAGAAGAGTGTCCCGGCGCGACCCAGCAGAAGAGAACAGTGAAAAAAAGAAAGAAGATAGGCTTAATTGAATAGGAAAGTTTTACGTTTTTTCCTGAACTGAGAGGGGTTTTGGAGGCTATGAAGTTCCTGGGGGAGAGAGTTCCATGACTTAGCCACCAAATAAGACAATAAGCTGCCCCCCTTTCTTTTCAAACAGATTTTGGGTATGGAGGCCAGTCACGTGTTTGAGGAACGCAAGTGTCTGCCCGGGACATAAAACGAGAAACATTTCCTCAGATACATAGGGCAGTTTTCATATAATGCCACATGGGCCGTCACTAAAGCCTTGAACAAGGCCCTAGCTTTTAACGGCAGCTAGTGCAAATTAGGGAGATGTTGCCTCACGCTAGTATGTTTGGGTAGGTCCAGCAGCAACAGCGCAGTGGCGTTCTGCACCACCTGCAACTTATCCATTAGGTAGCCAGGGAGACCTACATACAATGCATTGGCATAATCAAGACGGTAGGTGACCAAGGTCCTTATTACTGTTTCTTTGGTGGAAAGAGGCAACAGTGGCAGAAATTTTCTGAGCATCTTTAAAATGCCGAAACATGTACCTGTCAATTTGCTACTCTGATTGCCAAAACTACATTTTTCATCGAACCAGATCCCCAGGTTCTTCACAGGAGGACTCGAAGGGGATGGTTGCGGGGCATCAGCGGGCCAGTAGTCGTGAAAAAACAGCGAAGGGAATTCCCCAAAACACAGTATCTCTGTTTTATCTTCATTGCATTTCAGCTGGGCCGAAGTAAACTAGTTGATCACCGCAGACAGACAGGTTCTAACGTGGTCCACTGGGTATCATCAGCATATGCTACTACTTTAGCGTCAAAGTCCTCAGCAAGCTGGATAAGAGGGGTCATATATAGATTAAAATACAGAAGACTCAGTATGGATCCCTGAGAGACCCCTGTTTGCACGGCTTGGATGATAGATGCAAAAGGGGGGGTTCACACTTGCTGGGTTCTAACGTCAAGGAAGGACTTAAGCTATTCCCATACGGCACCGATGATACCAAGCCCCTGCAATCCGGCCAGGAGGAGGTGAGCATGGGGACAGTATCAGAGGCGGCAGATAGGTCCAATAGGACCAAAAATGCCCTGCCCCCAGCATCTAATGGCTCCCAAATGGCCTCTGAGATTTCCTCCAAGGCAGACTCAGTGCTGTAAGAAGCACGGAAACCAGATTGAGCAGGGTGCAACAAGCTGTGTTCAATATAGGAGGTCAGTTGTTTGTTCACTAGTTTCTCATAGACTTTGGCCACGCCGGGAAGCAGAGAGATAGGCCGATAGCTGGAGGGAATATGAGGATCCAGTGTCAGCTTTTTTATGAGAGGGACCAACTTAGCCTGCTTCCATGCTGGAGGGACCGAGGCCGACCCTAAAGTTGTGTTAATCAGCTGGTTCACCAGAGGATTAATGACTTGAGCTGTGCGGGCCATAAGTATTGCGGGACACAGATCGAGAGGGGAACCAGACTTTAAGGAGGTCAAGGCACCCAGAGACTCCTCAAGGGGTATGATTGAAAAAGAGGAGAAAGTAATTTCAGTGTCAAAAGTGGAATTTAAATCCGCAGGCACCCTCATGGTCTGGACTGATGGTCTATTAAAGAGCAGTTGGAGTGAACTAACTTTAGTCATAAAAAAGTCAGAAAGCTCTTCGCACCAAATAAGAGAAGGTGCATGTGCATTGTTCAAAGCTTTGGGAGAAACATAACTTTTTACAATGTTAAATAATGCCTTGGCATTATTGCCCAACATGGTTATACGATCAGCGTAATGCCAGCGCTTTGCTGCAGTGATCGGCGCATAGTAAGTTTTTGGGGATTTTTTCAATTCCATCTTGTCAGATATATTGTAGTTCTGTCTCCATCTTCTTTCCAGCCTTTTGCCCTGCTGTTTCTGGGATTTAAGCAAAGGCGTAAACCAGGGTTTGGACAGTGGCATATTAAGGCGTCGAGGTCTGACCTGAGGCGAAAGATCACAGACCAATTTCTCGATCCAATTATTGAACTGCCGCAGAGCCAAATCCAAATCCTCCGGGAGATGTGGCAGACAGTCGGCCAGCGTGGTGCACGGAGCTGCGGGATCGATCTTATGGAGAGCCCTATGGGTAGCAGCACAGCGAGGCCTAGATGAGGAGGGACCTTTGGCAATATTTCAGGAAAAGGAAATTAAATAGTGATCAGAACAAGTAACAGGCTGCAGAGGGTTCACCAACAGTGGCAGACTAGAGCAAACTACGTCAAGCGTATGGCCACCACAGAGAGGAAACGTATTGAACAAGTTCGGCAGAATGCAACAAGGCTAAAAAGTTACGTGTGTCAATCCCATCAAGGCCTTCTCTGTGGATATTACAATCTCCGAGGAGCAAAAAAAGGGAGTAACGCAGAGCTCTGTGTAAGATCCAAGTGTCCAACAACTTAGGGAAAGGGCCTAAAGGGCCAGGGGGACGGTACAGAACAATCCCACCCAAACAGTAGTGGGGGGAAATTTTTATGCAAAAATCCACAACTTCAACATCAGGAGAGTCCGTAAATTCAGAGAAAAGACACTCCCATTCCTCTTTGACCACAACTGCCACATCCACCCGCCCATTTTTCCGATCAGCGCGGGCGATTTTGAAGCCGGTAGGGATGGCCAATTCAGTGACTGGAAAAGAGGACTGCTTGAGCCAAGTTACTGTCAAAAAGAGTATGTCAAGAGATGCATCTGTAAGCAGCTCAAAGATGTCCTAACAATGTTTAGACTCGAACAGGCATTAGTAAGTGCTGCCTTGATAGTGGCCGGCACCTTACCGGCCCTAAGCTGTTCTGCAGAAGGAATAGGGGACAGGGATAAAGCAAGCTCACACTTCATACAAGAGTAGGAGCTGTTTAATGCAGCATCCAATCTCATGCAGCTGCTACAGGAAGCGCTAAGTGCACAATGGCTGGCGCTGGCTGCTTCCGGGACGCTGACGGGCGCAGACGGGCTTGCCTTAGGCGGGCCTTCGGTGCGCCAGCGGCGCGCCCACTCTGCGCTCGCGCAGTGCGCATTTTAAAGCCTCCCCCTTCACAGATTAAAAAAATAGAGTTAAAAATAAAGGGTATTTCTAAAAAGTAGGTTGCAGGGAAATGCGACCAATCTACATGAAAGCACAAATTCAAATGCTGGGAGCAGCAAGTGCTTGCACAGCGCACATTTTTAAGCCTTCGGCTTTCACAACCACTACACCACGCACTAACTAAAATGGCGGCTCTAAGTGGCACCACCCGGAAGTGAGGGCCGGAGAAAGTGCGAGGTTGAAGCCAGGAGTTTCCCAATAAAATCCCTCCAGGTAAATTCCTCTCACAATTTTAAAATAACACAGATTAAAACAATTGAGAGGGTATTTCTAAAAAGCAGGTTGCAGAGAAATGCTGCCAAGCTACATGAAAGCACAAATTCAAATGCTGGAAGCATGTATAGTTTGAATTTTATGTGCAATTTTTTCCTTATTTGGGGGTAAGTAAGTTACGTTTATGTTTAACTGTACCATACATTTACATGTACTAAGATTATTTATTTTAAGTGTATATAAAATAATATTATATATTGTTAGTGACTATTTTGTGTTTATATGTTAGTATATTCATTTTATATTATTTCTGTGTGTTTATTTAAAATCATTGTATATTTATTTAAGTACTTTATTTAGTAAGTATGGTTTTAAATATAATTTGTTATATTTTCATTGTGTTTATTTGGTTATTATATATCGCACAAAGTACGTCAGGCTGTATGTCAGAGGGATAGGAGAGGGAGGTGCAGTGTCAGCGGAACAAAATGAGAGCAAGAAGGAGAAAACCTTTCATGACGAGAACCCTCACTCACCGTTAGGTGACATGCTTCATCATTGGAGGTCCCTCCGAACACCGAGGTGTGAGCTACAACTCCCTGGAGGGAGGAGCTTAGGTGTTTTTCTCAAGATGAGCGTTAGATGAAAGGTGAATGAGGGGCAGGGTACAAGGAGAAATAGTGATTTAAAAGTGTCTCCTTGGGTCCACTAAAACTTTATTGGGTGGCTTCAAGGACCCAGTAAAAAGACAGAGGACTGGAGATTGAACAAATGTATCTCTAGATGTAGTTCAACATGTTTTTGCCATGTATTTGGTCCCCTAAAGACATCTAGTGGCATTCATCAGGACCATATTAAGTAGTCACTCGGCTAGTGTGAAAAAATTATAAGTATACTGGCCACCACAGGAACAGGGTGGTCAGATGTTCAACGACCCAAGGGATTCCTACTGGGTTTGTCTTTTCTAAAAAGTGATAGACCAAACCGACTCTCCAGGCTTAAGGTACGCCTCAAATGTGTCCAACGTATCAGTCTGATCCACAGTCTGTGGGCATCCAAGCAAAAGGTTTGGTTAATGAAATATTTAAAAATATTGTATGTTTGGTTAATGATTGGGTTTTTAAAACAATTATTCTTTTAAAACTAAATGGTTATTTTTTTTAATTTATATAAAAGATATTCCTGCAGTCAATTTTGTTGTTTTTGATATTTTTGTCATTTTAGGGATATTTCATATTTTAACAAAATTTGGTGATATTTGTGTTCAATATTATAGTATTTTAGATATCTTCAACAGTAATTTTTTTGTTATCAATATTTTTTGTATTGCTTTATAGAGTGATGTAAATTTGATAAACAATATTTTTATGGGCAATATTTTGGTGAATCAATGTTTTGCTGACTGATATAGCGTCATATAACCTCTCTTGAAATGACTCTGCACCTGTGCTTCTACCAGCCGAGACATCTGTTTACAATCGTGTAACCAGTCATTGGTTAGGAAGTTGTGTGTCTTGGGTGTACTGAACAGAAGCAGAGGTAATGAGACCTGAGATTTTTTCAGTGACATGTTTTTTGGGTCTGTATATAAGATGAAAGTAGACTGTAAAAAATGCTGAGAGAGTATTTTGCAGATTAAGAGCACAAATCACATCAGTGTTGTATTGTTGCTGAGTGTGCAGGGCCTGGTAGACATGTGGATGACTACAAGCCTCTCCTGGCTTGTGAGTGCAGTCTTTGCATTGTGAGCTGTAGCCTGCAGCAGTCAGAATGTTAAGATGTGTGTGGAGGAGGGAGTGAGCTGTGTTTCTGTGATGAAGAATGCATCAAGGTTGAGTTAAGGAAGAATGTAAGCAGTGTCAGACATGCCAGTGTCATGGCAGTGTGGCTTAACATAATAGGGACTGAATGGGGAGATAAACAAAGAATGGACAAGAAGAGAGAGACAGAGTGCCAGAATAGACAGGGAAAGTGATGGAGGAAGAGAGAGAGAGAGAGAATGACAAACAGGGGAGCAAGAGAAGGAAAGAGAAGATAGTGGAAGAGCGAGAAAGAGCGAGCAACATACAGAGTGAGAAAGATAAAGAATGATTGAGAGGGAAATGGAGAGGGGGAGCAAGAAGAGACTGAGAACCACAGGGAGAGAAATAGCAGAGAATGGGATAGAGCGAGAGAGAGAGAGAGAGAGAGAGAGAGAGAGAGAGAGAGAGAATGCGGATAATGGGGTTAGAGGAGAAAGAGACAAATGAAGAGAGACAGTAGAGATGGAGAGAGCGATAAATGTAAAGGATGTGACTGCGAGAGAGAAGGTAATAGAGACGCAGAGATTGACAGAGTACGGATGAGAGAAAGCGTGATGGGAGGTAGAGATGGCGGTGATGAGTTACAAGGAGCAGAAGGGGAGAACAAATGCTGCAATTAGTGCATTGATGGAGGGCACTTGAGAACCTCTGTATTCTTGTTTGCTAATCACTTCCCGAAAGAGGAAGGAAGATAGAGGGGCAGGAGAGGGGAATGGAAGGAGAAGGCGAATTTGTGGAAGGTGTTGGCAGCATGAAATGTGAATCAGTGAAGGAAAAGCTGCTTGAGGTAATAAATGAAGAATGAAACTCGGATGAGGGGGGCTGCTCGCCTCAACCGATGCAGGCGAGAGCAGATGAGGACTGTCAGGCCCATACCGGCTGCTCATATCTCATACCCAACCACACTTTAGGACATCCTGGATTTCTTTCCGGTATTTCCACACCTCCTGGGTTACTAATACTGGTAAAGCCTGTAATTCTGGCTCCTACTCCCCTGGTAATTCCTCATTTTCTTCTCGATTTCAGTCTGAGATTTCAGCTTCTTTCAGCCATCTTGGAATAGTTGACCCATGCATAGAGAGTCAAGGCGCCCCGAGAATGCTGTAGGCTGACAGCAGTTTGATCACAGATAAGCAGGACATGGGTGTTGTAAAGTGCTCATATTTAGTTGGGCCCCCCGTGGAAGAGATGTGTTCTTGTCCTAATGCCCTAAGCATATGTCTACATCACACACACACACACACGTATATATATATGTATATCTAAATATATACATATATATATATATACATACACACACATGCACACACATATATCCATACTAATATAATAAAGAGAGAGCCGAAACCTTTGAGGCGGGTAATCTCAGGAACCACAGCACCAATCACAACACCCAATACAGCGTTGGAAAGGGCAGTTGCAGCAGAAGGACATAGGCTATGCAGACGCCTACCATATACATTTAAAAGGTAAAAGAACTGTGCCAGCAAAGTAGTCCCTTGTGGGCGTGTCTAGGTTGTGCTATGGGCGTGTGCTGGGGGCGTGACAAACGCTGGGGCATGTGGTACGTTCCGCCCTTCATGTCATGTCTCATATTGTGTGCTAATCCCACCCTGCTCCCTTTAAATACCCCTGCACCCCATAATCATAACCCACCCTTACTCCTTAAAATACCCCAACACCCTTAAACACTAACCCATCTTAACCCTATAAATATACCCTGTGCCCCAAAACCCAAACCTATCCCTAAACCCTAAAAAATACCCCTGTACCTCAAAACCCAAACCTACCCCTGAACCCTAAAAATACCCCTGTACCCCCAAACCTAACCTTGAACCCTAAAAATACCACTGTACCCCAAAACCCAAACATACCCCTGAACCCTAAAATACCCCTGTACCCCAAAACCCAAACCTAGCCCTGAACCCTTAAAATACCCCTGTACCCCAAACCCAAACCTACCCCTGAACCCTAAAAATACCCCTGTACCCCAAAACCCAAACCTAGCCCTGAACCCTAAAAATACCCTGTACCCCAAAACCCAAACCTACCCCTGAACCCTAAAATACCCCTGTCCCCCAAACCCCAAACCTTGCCCTGAACCCTAAAAATACGCTTGTACCCCAAAACCCAAACCTAGCCCGGAACCCTTAAAATACCCCTGTACCCCAAAAACCAAACCTACCCCTGAACCCTAAAAATACCCCTATACCCCAAAAACCCAGACCTAGCCCTGAACCCTAAAAATACCCCTGTACCCCAAAACCCATACCTATCCCTAAACTCTAAAACTACCCCTGTACCCCATAACCCAAAACTATATCTGAACCCTTAAAATACCCAAACACCCCAAAACATATACCTCAGTACCCCAAAACATATACCCCTATACCCATACTTACCTTATTCAAACATTAAAAAAATACATGCTTTTACCATTCATGCATTTACAACGAATTTGGTTGTAAATGTATTCGTGGTAAAAGCATATAAAATGGAATGCCATGCGTTATAATGGCATTGTGGAGTCATGGTACTTTCGTAATGAAAGTATGCGGAGTGATGGTATGTGGAAAGAAAGTTGCGGAATAATGGTTGTTTTTCTTCCTCCGGTAAGTACATTGGTGGCACAGCGGCCCAAATCTCCAGCAACATACAAATATTTTTTCACCACCCATTTGAAAAATGCACAGGTCTCTCTCATTGATGGCCAGCATCGACATACACTTTTAGACACACCTCCCGCCACAAGTTCTAGAATTGCGAACTTTAGAGCTGGGGAGCTACGTATGGATCTCGGCATCAGCTCAGCATCCTGTGATTCCAGGCAAATCGCTTTGTCTCCCCGTGCCTACCACAAATGAATGTGTTCTTCTGTAATGTAAATTGTGCTCATGCCATGTTGTCGAGTTTGCGCTATATAATATTGCAACGGAAAATAAAGTAGGGAAACTCGAGTTCACACACTACTGAACGCGCACTCTTAAGTGCATCAGCAGTGCACTGTGAATCGGAGCGTTTCACAGGCCTGTCACAGATAAGAAATGCTATCAAAACGAAATCCTACAAAACAATATACTACTGGCCGGTAGCAATTCATACCCGGACAACGTCGGGACGGGCTGCTAGCATATATATATACATATAGGCATATATATATACATATGCAGAGAGGCAGATACTCGTATAAAAGAGTAGATTTAATAGGAATCGGGGAAGTCAGAGGTGAAAAGATGCTTGACCTAGCACAGGAAATCCAATGCAGTTCTGCAAGAATTTATTTCAGTGGAGCTTCTTGGACAACCTTTCCTATGCAATGTCCTCCATATGTTATCGGTATATTGTTATGGTTATGTATTTGTGGCAAGGTGGCTCTGAAATGTCTCAGTTCCACAACCTGCACTGTGAATCGTAGCTGCTCAAGCAGGGTCACCTCATACCTCCAGGTGTGGGATGTCAAATGTGCAGCTTTTGCGGCATCTGCAAGGTGGGCTTACATTCTAGGTGGTGTGCTTGCATCAGTGTAGCTGCTGTGTCATGGCGAGCTACAACACTGGGCCTCACTCTGCCTAAGTAGGCCTGTTATCTTCTGCTGGTGAAAAGCCAGCAGCGCCTCCTGAGGCATGCAAGTTGTATCTCTTGCGCTGGACAGTTTGGGAACCAAAGCAAGGGATGGTGCCTAAGGTGAGATGATCTTTCATAGGGAGGGCTAGCATGGGGAGTGTGGCATTGGACGTATGTCACAGTGATGTGTTGGATTCTAGGCAATGTCTGCTCTAGAATGTGACCACTGGTTGAACGATGAAGTTTAGGAGGATGCCTACACTCGCTACTCTACTAAACCTACAAGTATACCTTACTTCCCTTGTGACATCCTTACTACAGGGAAGAAACAAGGCCGTAGCGAAGGCCTGCAGTAGAGGAAGATATCTGGCTCAATTCATTAGAAGCAATCCTTGAGTGTTCTTCATTGCACATTCATCAGAAATTAATAGCTTTCATGAGATGGGTCCTCTCTGAAATGCTCCAATGTCCTCAGAGTCCAAGAGGAACTCTGCAAATCTCCAATGAGAAGAAGGCGAGGGCTGTAAAAGGCATTGCTCTGACCTCATAAAATGCAGTTTTTTAAAACTTGTTTCTCCTTCTACAAGTGATGCCAAGAGTGTGGATGTCAATTAGAGGTAGCCATTGATAGCAACTGCTACCTACCTTTGACTTACCATTTGATAACCAAGGCACCCTTGTTACTTCCCCAAACCCGATTCACGAAGAGAGCGATAGGAGAAAAGAGTTATCAGACCCGATTCACGAAGACAGCGACAGGAGAAAAGAGTTATCAGAGCTCATGGTCACTTTCTGTAAGTTAAACTCTTTGCCCGTTCCCTGGCACACCAAAAGCAACTGAGAGACTGTGGAAGGACTTCTGAAGGACTATGGGTCAAACTTGTCATGCCATCAGGAATCAAAGGGTGCATGGTTATCCTTTGGCTACACCTGATCTTTGGGAGAATTGACATCCGACACCAGGAGTGGACAGAGCTCTTTAGGAAAGGACCTAGGGCCATATTATCAAGAAAGGGCAATACTTGATCACAGCTTTTATCAGCAGGAAACTGCCGCTAAAGCGGCGATAATGGGCTTGATAATATGGCCTTGTGAATTCCCATAGCAGCCCAGGTTCTGGTGTTAACCTGGGCTTCCATGGGAATTCACAAGGTCATATTATCAAATCCATTATCGCCGCTTTAGCGGCAGTTTCCTGCCGATAAAAGCGGTGATAATGTATCGCCCTTTCTTGATAATATGGCCCCATCAACTCAATGGACTGGGCCTGATGGGGGGCTATTGAACTTCCCCCCATGAGACAGGAAGTTCAAGCTCAACTTCATGTTATTGTATAATATACTTTACAACATCACTATAGTATAATACAATCAGTTACAGTCATTTAAAGATTGACATCAGCATTACATCATTGGCCTCAAAGCAGAATAAGGGGAAGGGTGAGGTCCTAGTCTAAGACCACTGAAGGAACAGCTGAACAGCCCATGTTACATGTACCCAGAACAGTGGCTCCGCCCTCTTGCGTTCTGCCAGCTTGTTCTTAATATGACAAGAGTGCATAAGAATCTATAACTGACTTTTGTTGTAAAGAAATACCAACATCCTTTGGGCCGGCTACGGTCTCTGTCTGATGGGTGGCACAGCACATGAAGGGGCCTGCACCAGCCTTCAGAGAGAGATTTTCAGGGCTGGGGCTTGGGGCCCTGGCACACCTCATTGCCTCTCCCATTTGTGGTGTGCTAAGCCTCAGAGCTAAAGAAAGAAATGGATGCTGTGGTCTTAAGCCCTGTAGTGCCCGTGGCTACATGTCAATCAGCGTGTCACCCCGCCCTTTCCTAACTCGTCAGAGAGTTGGGAAATGGAGGATTGAAAAAGCAGAGACTGAAACCTGGTCCCTGCACCTGCCTAGGTTCAAAGTTTTTGTTATACAGAAAAGGGTCTGCACCCTTCAATAATCTAATACATACGTCACATCTTACAAATAGAGATCTTATTTGAATATATCCATTTCAGTATTGTCAGTTTTCCCAAGAAATAGTAAACATAGGCTTCCTCAATTCTTGTTCAATTCTTTATTTAATTTTCTTGATTAAAAAGCAGATAGCCAACGCGTTTCGTCTGTTAACGGACTTCTTCAGGGCTGATTAAACTTCATGAGCATCATGGAAATGGTTCCTTCCTTCTTGGAAGCTGTTATTCAATAATTTTGGATAGACAAGCACAATAAATTCACCATTATTATATATTTATTTTCCAGCGAAATGTAAAATCGCAATACGTATGCATCAAAGTTACCGTGTGGTCATCTGGTTTCACGCCCCAACTCAGGAATCTGACAGGAGCAAGAGTCCAAAAGGGGATGTGCTGTAAAGTAAAATAAATAAATAAATCTTTATAGCTTTTAAATGGTGTGTGCTGTGCATGGGTAAGAGTGTGTGTTTGTGGGTAAGAGTGTGTCAGTCAGAGACCGCATGTGCATGTGGGAGCATGTGTGTGTGTGAGTGAAAGAGAGAGAATTAGATGAGGGAGCCAAAAAGGGAGAACGAGTGATAGGAAGAATGAGTATGAGCAAGAATGAATGATTGTGAGTGACGTTGAATGACAGTTTATGCTACTGTGAGGGAGAATGACAGTAACACTGAGTAAGACTGAGTGAGTCACAGTGTGAGTGAGTCAGAATAAGAGAGACCGAGTGAGTATCAGCGAGACTGATCTTGTCATAGTGGGGCTGAATGAGTGGGGCTGAGTAGGAATGAGCGAGAAGGAGTGGGATTAGATACGTCAGCGAAATTGAATGAATCAGAGCAACATTGATTGACTATGAATGAGTGAAAATGAGTGGGACTGAGTAATACTGGCTGAGAATGAGTGGGACTGAGTTAGTGAGTGAGTCTGAGTGTAGGAGAGTAGGGTCTGCAATCCTATGATCACCCAGATTTTTTGCTTTTGTTTCACTGGTTTACGACTTTCTCTGGCTGTGGGCCTGCCAATCAGACCCACAGCCTGGCTGTTCTCTCTCTAAATTACAACATGTACCCTAGGTGCATTTACCAATTGGTACTGGGCCACCTTATCAGACCCTGTAACTCAGGGCATAGGTGTACCCAGGGTCTACCAGGGGCTGAAGCATGTATTATGCCACCCCTGGCTGGCCTCCTAAATTTGACACAACTGGCTGCATGACAGCTGGGGCAAAGTCGTGTAATCACCCTTTGCTGTAGATATAGTATACCTATATCTAACCCTAAAGATGGACACACAGATTCCTATCAGTCACTCCTATGGCAGGCCTTGACAATCCTGAAGGCAGAGTGCTTGGAATCGTGTGAGATGGTGCTCTGGCATGAGCTGAGCTTGTCTGCAGCTTGCGGAACCAAGTCCTAATAGCTGTTCCATGATATCGCATACCATATACTCTTAAGTGCATTATAATCCTCGCGGTTAAATGCTATCTTTGGTATTGCTTTATCAAAACATGTCGAGTAAGGTGTCATACGAATTGGAATACTAACCCCTCGCCAATTCTGGCGACGGGGTTAGCATTCCACCCTTCTAGAGGGACACGACATGTATGTAACTGTGAACCCCGGTTAAAGTTAAACGAAGCCTCAGCTCCACAAAATGGATGCTGCCACCACAGACACGAGTCTGACCCCCTGCAGCTGGGAGTCCTTCCAGCGAGGGGAGCCTGGACAAAGGGTTTCCTGTCAGGGGCGGTGCTAGCACCGTCCCAGACATGGTTTTGTGTATCCTGGGTAGGCAGGGCTTTACAGGAAGGTGACTGCTGAGTGGCACCCCAGTGCTCACTACGCATAGGCCGGTCAGAACCAGTTCCAGGGGCACACCAGCCCCTGGCCTGGGGAAAGTCTGGCATGGCAGAGGGGTGTAACCACCCCCCTCCTAGTCCCACCCATAGGCAGGACCTAGTCACCGGGTCAGCCCCCTTTTTTAGTATAAAGATAGGAGCGGGCCCCCTGTTCAAATTAGATCATCTTTGGAATCAAGACACGACTTTCTGCGAAAGACCTCAAGATTTCCTTCTTCAAGATTCTCCCTTGTGGCTAAGGAGTAGTCACCCTGCATCAAGCGGGCACCATCCTAAGAACACTGCGGTCTGCTGCAAGTCCTTCCTCCGGAATCCGACTGCCCAGCTCCACGAGACCCGGCTTCCCTGGCACCTCTGACCTCTACTCACCTCTACAGCCAAGCTGAGAACTGTGAGTGCGACGAGACCTCGAGGGACCGACGATCGCCAAGACTGCACGACTTCTTTGCAACAAGCCCACCGTGTGCTCCACTGGTGAGTGCTTTGGGGTCCGAGAAGCCCCAACCCTGAGCAGCTCCAGCACCGAAGATCAGCCCTCCAGCATCTCCACGATCTGCGTGGGGCCCTTCTGCTTTTGCCTGCTCACCGCGCTGTGTGGCTACTAGCCGGCTGGCTTGTGGCCTTCTTCACAACGCCCGACGACATCACTGCTGCTGGTCTGGTTGCTCCAGACTGGCCCTTGCTTCCTTCTTCAAGAGAGGCACCCCGGACCCTCCTGGTCCACTCCAGACACCATTTTGAGTCCACCGTGTGGGCTTGAATTTGCCAAGGCTTTGTTGCCCAATCCTGGGTCCAGCGACGCCGACAGCTTCATCCATCGTGGGACAGCTCGCTCCTCCATCCTGGTCGCCGACAACGCCTCCTGGTCCGTGAGATCTGCGAGCACAGCGTCACCCACTCACCTAGTCGAGGTGACTACCATCCGGTGCCCTCCTGGTGCCACCTGACTACTGGCTAGTAGTCTCGAACTTGGTCCCCTCTGCTTTCAGGTGTCATCTTCCTTCGATCCAGGCTTGGATCCATCGAACTTTCTTCACTGGTCGCCTGCCAGCAACTTCTTTCTTCCAGGCTCCTGGTCCGTCTACGAGGATTCCCGACGTCTTTTGAGACCTATGCAGCTGCAGCCCCTGGGCTAGGTAACTTCGGCATTTCAGTGCCCCAGCATAGCCTCACTATCCAAGGGTCAGAATCCACTTTCATTTTCCTCCTACCAGGTCGGGTTCGCCCGAGAACACTAACTTTGTCATTACTAGCTACCATAGACTTTGTCCCGCATCACGCGTGAGAGTGCACACTCTGCACCCGAGTCCCCTGGGTCTCCTAGAAGTAATCTGAAGATTCTATAGTCAAGATCTAGCGATTCCAAAGCCTATTAGTACTGTACTTACCTGCTAGTAATTTCGCATTCCACTTTCAGAGTATATGGTTTTCCGTGCCCCTCGGGCATTTGTATATACTGTGCTAACTTAAGTATTTTCGTAAGAGTTTTGTTTTGTGCTTAGTACCCTGTCCTCATAAAGAGTACAGGGCTGTTGTGATTCTTAATAAATATCTTGTTTATTTTCATAACACTTGTGTGGTGTCCTTTCACTGGGTATTCAAGGGGTATATGTGTGGTAAACAGCTGGCTTAACACGCCCTCTCGAGTCTTTAGCCTTAGACTGCTCGTATCCATGCTACTAGGATAGCTGGTCTATAAGGTTGACTTACAACCAATCATCAATAAGGGTTGCTGGACTGATACATAGTGTTCACTAGAATAGTGAGCACTGCATATCAGGCCACCTTCTCACATTGGTGAGCAGCGGTTTGGATTTGAGCTTGCTGTTGTTTTACCACACGTATCCTAAGAATATCTTGTTGAAAGATCACATAAGTACTTCAGGTACATATAACTTAGCTTAGAATACTCTGAGTTCTACTGAACCAGCTGTTGCAGCTCCTCAAGGCTTAGCACACCTTGGCTGCAGCTCTTAGCAAGGGATCAGTAGGCAAACACATAGTGTAGGTAGGTGCATCACTTACACCACACTAGAATCAGCATGTCAGACAAAGGAGGAAACTCTGAGTCTCCCCTTGTGTCAGTGGACCCTCCACATGTCCCCACTTCCAGATATGCTGCTCTTAGCTTCCAGGAGATGAGACAGGTGTGTACCTCCAGGAAGATAAAACAGGGGTCTAACCCCACAACTTCCTTTCTGATTGGTCTCTTGGAGACTTATGATGCCAGGAAAGCTGAGAAACTTCTTAGCTCTTCTAATCCAGATGGAAGCATGCCTCCCCTTGAGGGAACCAGAGGAGACCCTGACCTAATCCACCTCTCAGCAGAGACTGAAGAGGGGGCGGAGGATGAGGATCCCTCTGGGGATGAGGCAGATAAGGGACAGGTAGAAGTCAGCAGACTAACCAGGTCCAACTTAAGCAGGCATGAGATTGGTAGTAGGGGACCCTTGGGACCTCTCTCAGGCCAGCTTAACATTGGGAATGGACGAGCTAGATCTCTGTCAAGAGGCTCTGGCATATCCATTCAAACCAATAACTCTCACAACTCTTCTCACAGAGGGATGACTTCCCCTCAGAGGAGAGTGTATGAAGCTAAAGAAAGGGCAGTCAATCTGAGGATTGAAAGGGAAGAACTTGCCCTGGCCAAAGAGAGGCTTGCCTTTGCTAGAGAGCAACAGTTAAGTGGGGTAGTCCCCACTGGTGGCAGCATTGTACCTAGCAATAGGGAAAGGAGTTTTGATACAAAGCACCTGAATAAGATAGTGCCCCCCTTTAAGCAAGGGGATGACATCCACAAATGGATTACTGCTTTGGAGAGAGCCTGCACTGTGCAGGGTGTTCCCCAGAGTCAGTGGGCAGCTATCTTGTGGCTCTCCTTTGAAGGAAAAGGTAGAGACAAGCTCCTCACTACTAGAGTGGAGGATGCTAACAATTACCAAATCTTGAAAAATACACTGATTGATGGGTTTGGCCTAACCACTGAACAATACAGGTTGCTGTTCAGGGATACCCAGAAAACTCAGTCTCAATATTGGTCTGACTTTGTAGATTGTGCCACTAAGGCTTTGTAGGGCTGGTTGCTGGGCAGTAAGGTTACTGTTCAGTTCAGTTCAGTAAATCTTTATTTCGACAGTAAAAAACCATCATAAAAGTACAATTTATACACTCAATAGATTTAAAAAAATCATTTAAAAATTCATTAAATTACATTACTGAACATTGTGACTTGTAAAAATGAAAGGACGGAACAAATAAATAATACATTTCATGTAGGGGGGTAATATTCCTGTACAAATGTTTTCTAGTCCCTCGTGTTCCTCAATCTTACTGCCACTTTTAAAAAACTAGTGATACAACATAGAGTCTGCTTGTCGCTAGCTTTCTGCAAAAAAAGTAATGCAGCTTTAGTCTGGCGGAATTTCAGTTTCCTAAGGATCTCAACCAAAAATCTACGCCTTGGATTCCGATAGAAAGAACATAAAAGTACAAAATGAAGGGTGTCCTGCGGAGATCTATTGTTGCAGCCGCAGGCACCCTTCTGCTCAATCGTTACAGTAAAACCTGAGGGATACGCTAAAATGTTAGGTAGCAGATTGAGCCTAAAACGACATAATAAAAATCTATCATGTTGGTTGTACATCAGGAACAGATAGGCTTCCATACCCTCCCCATTGCTAACTCGGGAATGAGATGCAATCGATCCTTTCAACATATCAGCATCACGTCTAACAGTTTTAAATTTCTCTTTAAGCAGCATTTTGACACCTGCTTTACATCTAGTAGAGTTCGATACAGGGTCATTAAAGAGGGGGTGCTCATCTATACTTTCTAGAGTATTCTTAACATATTTAAGCCACAGGATTTTTAGTCCATTTTCTCTGTGCAAGCAGTCCAAAATGATCTCCCTAGTCAGTGCTGCCTCTGGGTTGGACCATATTCTTATCCATGCCATAATAGGCCTCATCTTGACATGGTCTGAGATGTATTGAATCCCTAGTTCCGTGTGCACTATTTCCGCAGGGATGGAGTGTGGGACTTTCAATACTCTGCGAAAAAAATTGTCTTCTGCTACTTGTAGTTTTTTAGGGTCCTTGAAACCCCACACTTCTGCTCCATATAGGGCTTTTGCTACACTAATTGAGGAATATAGGGACATAATTTGTTCAGAGCACCATCGTCCTAGCCTACTTGCAAAACTTAAAATTGCACCACTCGAGGAAGCTAGCTTTGTACAATGCTCAGTCACTAAAGGATTAAATTCAAGTTTACCATCCATCAAAAGGCCCAGATACGAAAAGGTGTCCACTGACTCCAACGTGTGTGTCCCTATTTTGTATACAAACTTTTTTGAGGGATTTTTCCCGGCTATCATGACGAATGATTTCTTCAGATTTACGCACAGATCTAGACTGCCCATAAACTGAACAAATCCATCTACCAGTTTTTGTAAGCTCATTGGTGTCCGGGCGAGCAGGACCGCGTCGTCCGCTTACAGTAGTACAGGGATTTGGCGCGATCCTATTCTTGGACAATCTACAGCTAGGGCAGTTAGTGCACTTTCTAGGGCATTAATATAAAGTGAAAACAAAAAGGGGGCAAGAATACATCCTTGCCTTACCCCTTTTGTACATGGAAATTGTTCTGTACATCCCCCCTCCTGGTTGTAACGGACTGCGGCCGTCGTATTCCAATGTAACTCCTTTAAAATATTTATTAGCCCCACCTCAATGCCCATATTAAACATCATCCTCCACAATTTTGATCTATTTACATTGTCGAAGGCCGCTGCTAAATCCATAAAACCCATATAGATAGTACCATTACTAGCTTTAGTATACTTAGCAGTTAACAGGTATAGGTTTAGGCACTGATCACTGGTCGACTTACCAGCTCTAAACCCGTACTGATCAGTAAGGTTACTGATTACACAGGATTGTATAATTTGATCATGAGAGAACAAATTTTAAACAATTGTCAGAACCAGTTGTTGCATCAGCATCTTGTTGACTCAGATCTGACCTCTCCCCAAGAATTGAGAAAGAAGGCAGACAGATGGGTCAGAACAAGAGTTAAGCAGAACCAGGGCCAGAATCAAGGTGGTCAGAAGAAAGCAGACCAGAAGGGTAAAGATTCTAAAGGGGAACAAAATGACCAGAAGTCTTCGACAGGTCCCCAACAACCCAAAGAGGGTGGGGGTCAGGCTCCCCAGAAGAAGAAAAACCAAGAAGGCCAATCTAAAAGGTGGTGCCAATACTGCAAAAGTAAAACTCACTGGTTTAGTGAGTGCACCAAGAAAGGAGGAGGGCAGACTCCTGCCACTGCAGCCCCTAAGGCACCTGTGCCCCCTAGTACAGTCAGCAGTGGTAGTGCACCTCCCAAGGGTTTAGTTGGGTTAACCCTGGGTTCTGAGGGGGGTGACAACTTAGTTGGCACACTCACTCAGGCTGTCCTTGTTTGTACAGGGGATGTGGATAGTCCCCTGATATAAGTCCCAATACTTTGGGCAAATACAGACAGACACCTTTCATTAATGGAAAAATGGCTCAGGCCTATAGGGACACTTGTGCCAGTGTCACCATGGTGACACCTAACTTTGTGGACCCTGGACAGATCATGCCAGGTACAGATTTCCTGGTGACCAATGCAAGCAATGTCACTACCAATCACAGTATGGCAATTGTAGCTTTCTCCTGGGGAGGGGTAACTGGCCAAAAGAAGGTTGTAGTTAGCTCAGACCTCCCAGTGGATTGTTTTTTGGGCAATGATTTGTAGTCATCACAATGGTCAGAAGTGGAGCAGAGGACTCACATGGAAATGTTAGGCTTGCCAGCACATGTGTTTGCTGTGACCAGGTCACAGGTCAGGAAATGCCCCACTGAACAGGTGCTGGATCCTGGAACAATGGACCAGACACCTTCCAAGAAGAAGAGCAGTAGGGTTAAGGCTGTGCCTTCCCCCTTGCCCCAGGTTGTGGATCAAGTCTCAGAGGAGGCTGACCTACAGGAATTGAGGGAAACTGAGCCTAGAGAGTTTGAACTTGATCAAGTTGAATTCTTGGGTTCAGGGGGACCCTCAAGGGAAGACCTGGGGAAGGACCAGTTAGACTGCCCTTCTCTTGAACCCCTCAGACAGCAGGCAGCTGCTGAGGCTGCTGGGAACGCCACAGGTACCCACAAGGTATACTGGGAAGATGGACTCCTGTACACTGAGGCAAGAGACCCCAAGCCTGGCATGACCAGGAGGCTGGTTGTACCCTTGTCTCAGAGAGGTTTCCTCCTTACCTTGGCCCATGAGATTCCCTTAGCAGGTCACTTAGGCCAGACAAAGACTTGGGACAGGCTTGACTCACACTTTCACTGGCCTCACATGAATGAGGATACCAAGGAGTTTTGTCGCTCCTGTGTCACTTGCCAAGCCAGTGGTAAGTCAGGTGGCACAACAAAGGCCCCCCTTATACCAATGCCTGTGGTGGGGGTGCCCTTTGAAAGAGTGGGGATTGACATTGTTGGTCCAATGGAACCCCAGACAGCATCAGGGCACAAGTTTATACTGGTGGTAGTGGATCATGCCACCAGGTATCCTGAAGCTATTCCACTTAGGACCACTACAGCACCTGTAGTGGCAAGGGCCCTAGTTAGAGTGTTCTCCAGAGTGGGCTTCCCTAAGGAGGTTGTCTCTGACCGAGGTGCAAACTTCATGTCAAGCTACTTAACTGCTATGTGGAAGGAATGTGGTGTCAACTACAAGTTCACTACACCCTATCATCCACAATGCAATGGGCTTGTTGAAAGGTTCAACAGGACCCTAAAAGGGATGATTCATGGACTGCCTGAAAAGCTCAGGCGTAGATGGGATGTCCTGATTCCCTGCCTTCTGTTTGCTTACAGAGAGGTCCCACAAAAGGGGGTTGGCTACAGCCCTTTTGAACTTTTGTATGGGCATCCTGTGAGAGGCCCCCTGTGTTTGGTGAAGGAAGGATGGGGGAGACCTCTCAAAAAGCCTGCAACCAACATAGTGGACTATGTACTTGGTCTCCGCTCCAGGATGGCTGAGTATATGGAGAAGGCATCTGAAAACCTTAAGGCCAGTCAAGAACTTCAAAAAGCTTGGCATGACCAAAAGGCTGTCCTGACTGTTTACCAGCCTGGACAGAAGGTGTGGGTGTTGGAACCAGTGGCCCCAGCAGCACTCAAGGACAAATGGTCTGGGCCCCACACAATTCTTGAGCAAAAGGGAGAGGTCACCTACCTGGTGGACCTTGGAACTCCCAGGAGCTCCCACAGGGTGCTCCATGTCAACAGGCTCAAAGCATATGTCGACAGGAAGGACATGAGCTTGCTCATGGCCATAGATGAGGGACAGGAGGAAGAGAGTGACCCTCTCCCAGACCTGCTCACTCAGAATCCTGATGATGGGTCAGTAGATGGTGTTGTCTTTTGTGGCAGCCTCTTTGAACATCAACAGAAAGACTGTAAACAGGTTCTTCAGTCTTTCAGACATATGTTCTCTCTGACACCCAGTCAGACCAATTGGTGTACCCATGAGGTTGACACTGGTGACAGCCTGCCAGTTAAGAGTAAAATCTACAGGCAGCCTGATCATGTTAGAGACTGCATAAAATCTGAAGTGCAGAAAATGTTGGAGTTGGGAGTCATTGAACCCTCAGATAGCCCTTGGGCTAGTCCAGTAGTTCTAGTGCCAAAACCTCACACCCAGGGTGGTAAGAAAGAGATGAGGTTCTGCGTAGACTACAGGGGTCTCAATGCAGTCACTAAGACTGATGCCCACCCAATACCAAGGGCAGATGAGCTTATAGATAGATTGGCTTCTGCCAACTACTTAAGCACATTTGACCTGACAGCTGGGTATTGGCAAATCAGGTTAGCTGAGGATGCCAAGCCCAAGACAGCATTTTCAACCCCTGGTGGGCATTATCAATTTGTGGTAATGCCCTTTGGTCTGAAAAATGCACCTGCCACCTTCCAAAGGTTGGTGAATCATGTTCTCACTGGGCTGGATGACTTCTGTGCAGCATATCTAGATGATATTGCTGTCTTTAGCTCCACCTGGGAGGATCACCTGGTCCACCTGAGGAAAGTGTTAGAGGCTCTGCAAGCAGCAGGCCTCACTATCAAGGCCACCAAGTGCCAGATAGGGCAGACACAGGTTGTATACCTGGGCCACCTTGTAGGTGGAGGCCAGGTTCAGCCACTGGAGAGCAAAATACAGTCAATCAGGGACTGGGCTCCTCCAACCACCCAGACTCAGGTTCGAGCTTTCTTGGGCCTGACTGGTTACTACAGAAAGTTTGTCAGGAACTATGGATCAATTGTGACTCCATTAAATGAACTGACAAGTAAGAAAATGCCAAAAAAGGTTCAGTGGACAGCAGGCTGTCAAAAAGCATTCGATGACCTAAAGCAGGCCATGTGCACAGCACCTATCCTTAAGAGTCCAGACTACTCCAAACCATTCATTGTCCAAACAGATGCTTCTGAGTTGGGTGTGGGAGCTGTTCTATCTCAACTGAATTTTGATGGTCAAGACCAGCCCATTGCTTTTATAAGCAGAAGGCTGACCCCCAGAGAGAAGAATTGGTCAGCTATTGAGAGGGAGGCCTTTGCTGTGGTTTGGGCCCTGAAGAAGCTGAGGCCATACTTGTTTGGCACTCACTTCAAGATTCAGACCGACCATAAGCCCCTCTTGTGGCTAAATCAGATGAAGGGTGAAAACCCCAAACTGCTTAGGTGGTCCATTTCCCTACAGCGGATGGACTTTACAGTGGAACATAGACCTGGTACTGATCATGGCAATGCCGATGGGCTCTCCAGATATTTCCACTTAGAACAAGAAGACTCACCTGGTCAAGGTTAGCTTATTGTCCCAAAGTTTGGGGGGGGGGTCATGTAGGAGAGTAGGGTCTGCAATCCTATGATCACCCAGATTTTTTGCTTTTGTTTCACTGGTTTACGACTTTCTCTGGCTGTGGGCCTGCCAATCAGACCCACAGCCTGGCTGTTCTCTCGCTAAATTACAACATGTACCCTAGGTGCATTTACCAATTGGTACTGGGCCACCTTATCAGACCCTGTAACTCAGGGCATAGGTGTACCCAGGGCCTACCAGGGGCTGAAGCATGTATTATGCCACCCCTGGCTGGCCTCCTAAATTTGACACAACTGGCTGCATGACAGCTGGGGCAAAGTCGTGTAATCACCCTTTGCTGTAGATATAGTATACCTATATCTAACCCTAAAGATGGACACACAGATTCCTATCAGTCACTCCTATGGCAGGCCTTGACAATCCTGAAGGCAGAGTGCTTGGAATCGTGTGAGATGGTGCTCTGGCATGAGCTGAGCCTGTCTGCAGCTTGCGGAACCAAGTCCTAATAGCTGTTCCATGATATCGCATACCATATACTCTTAAGTGCATTATAATCCTCGCGGTTAAATGCTATCTTTGGTATTGCTTTATCAAAACATGTCGAGTACGGTGTCATACGAATTGGAATACTAACCCCTCGCCAATTCTGGCGACGGGGTTAGCATTCCACCCTTCTAGAGGGACACGACATGTATGTAACTGTGAACCCCGGTTAAAGTTAAACGAAGCCTCAGCTCCAGAAAATGGATGCTGCCACCACAGACACGAGTCTGACCCCCTGCAGCTTGGAGTCCTTTCAGCGAGGGGAGCCTGGACAAAGGGTTTCCTGTCAGGGGCGGTGCTAGCACCGTCCCAGACATGGTTTTGTGTATCTTGGGTAGGCAGGGCTTTACAGGAAGGTGACTGCTGAGTGGCACCCCGGTGCTCACTACGCATAGGCCGGTCAGAACCAGTTCCAGGGGCACACCAGCCCCTGGCCTGGGGAAAGTCCGGCATGGCAGAGGGGTGTAACCACCCCCCTCCTAGTCCCACCCATAGGCAGGACCTAGTCACCGGGTCAGCCCCCTTTTTTAGTATAAAGATAGGAGTGGGCCCCCTGTTCAAATTAGATCATCTTTGGAATCAAGACACGACTTTCTGCGAAAGACCTCAAGATTTCCTTCTTCAAGATTCTCCCTTGTGGCTAAGGAGTAGTCACCCTGCATCAAGCGGGCACCATCCTAAGAACACTGCGGTCTGCTGCAAGTCCTTCCTCCGGAATCCGACTGCCCAGCTCGACGAGACCCGGCTTCCCTGGCACCTCTGACCTCTACTCACCTCTACAGCCAAGCTGAGAACTGTGAGTGCGACGAGACCTCGAGGGACCGACGATCGCCAAGACTGCACGACTTCTTTGCAACAAGCCCACCGTGTGCTCCACTGGTGAGTGCTTTGGGGTCCGAGAAGCCCCAACCCTGAGCAGCTCCAGCACCGAAGATCAGCCCTCCAGCATCTCCACGATCTGCGTGGGGCCCTTCTGCTTTCGCCTGCTCACCGCGCTTTGTGGCTACTAGCCGGCTGGCTTGTGGCCTTCTTCACGACGCCCGACGACATCACTGCTGCTGGTCTGGTTGCTCCAGACTGGCCCTTGCTTCCTTCTTCAAGAGAGGCACCCCGGACCCTCCTGGTCCACTCCAGACGCCATTTGGATTCCACCGCGTGGGCTTGAATTTGCCAAGGCTTTGTTGCCCAATCCTGGGTCCAGCGACGCCGACAGCTTCATCCATCGTGGGACAGCTCGCTCCTCCATCCTGGTCGCCGACAACGCCTCCTGGTCCGTGAGATCTGCGAGCACAGCGTCACCCACTCACCTAGTCGAGGTGACTACCATCCGGTGCCCTCCTGGTGCCACCTGACTACTGGCTAGTAGTCTCGAACTTGGTCCCCTCTGCTTTCAGGTGTCATCTTCCTTCGATCCAGGCTTGGATCCATCGAACTTTCTTCACTGGTCGCCTGCCAGCAACTTCTTTCTTCCAGGCTCCTGGTCCGTCTACGAGGATTCCCGACGTCTTTTGAGACCTATGCAGCTGCAGCCCCTGGGCTAGGTAACTTCGGCATTTCAGTGCCCCAGCATAGCCTCACTATCCAAGGGTCAGAATCCACTTTCGTTTTCCTCCTACCAGGTCGGGTTCGCCCGAGAACACTAACTTTGTCATTACTAGCTACCATAGACTTTGTCCCGCATCACGCGTGAGAGTGCACACTCTGCACCCGAGTCCCCTGGGTCTCCTAGAAGTAATCTGAAGATTCTATAGTCAAAATCTAGCGATTCCAAAGCCTATTAGTACTGTACTTACCTGCTAGTAATTTCGCATTCCACTTTCAGAGTATATGGTTTTCCGTGCCCCTCGGGCATTTGTATATACTGTGCTAACTTAAGTATTTTCGTAAGAGTTTTGTTTTGTGCTTAGTACCCTGTCCTCATAAAGAGTACAGGGCTGTTGTGATTCTTAATAAATATCTTGTTTATTTTCATAACACTTGTGTGGTGTCCTTTCACTGGGTATTCAAGGGGTATATGTGTGGTAAACAGCTGGCTTAACACGCCCTCTCGAGTCTTTAGCCTTAGACTGCTCGTATCCATGCTACTAGGATAGCTGGTCTATAAGGTTGACTTACAACCAATCATCAATAAGGGTTGCTGGACTGATACATAGTGTTCACTAGAATAGTGAGCACTGCATATCAGGCCACCTTCTCACACTGAGCATCTCATAGTCTGAGAGTGAGTGAGAATGAGTGAGACTTAGTGAGTCAGAGAATGAGTGAGACTGAGTGTAAAGGAGTGAAAATGAGTGACACTGGGTACAACAGAGTAAGATTAAGTGATAGGTGAGTCAGAGTGAGATTGATGAGTGTGAATGAGTGAAGGTGAGTGAGAATGAATGAGATTGAGTGAGACTGAGATAGACTGACTGAAAATGAGTAATACTAAGTGAGGAATTGAGTCAGAGTGAGCCACAGTGAGCATGTGGCCAAGTGTGACTGAGTGAGTCAGAGTGGGACTGAGTGGCCCCACTGAGAAGTCAGCCTCACTCCCCCCTGGATTTTGAGCCAATGTTTATGCCCCATCCATCACTTTTAAAGGTCACCAGCCACTACTGAAGCAGAAGGGCACGACTGCTTGAATAAATACATTTTATCTAAGGGATAAACTCCAGTGCTGCAGCCTTTCTCTACCTCTTGTGCACTTGAGAGAAACCTCCAGTGCTGCTGCCTGATGGAAGATTCCCTGTGTCTGCTCTCAGTGTGTTTGTGTTGTGTGCTGTCTCTGTGTCTGTCTCTCCTGCTGCTGTCTGTGCTCCACTGCTGGGCACACTTACATGTAATATTTAGAGGGTGAGATCTGCTTTAGTGAATCACAGGCTTATTCTGGTGTCTTCGAGTTCAGCCTCAAACACCACCCCTTTCCCTATAGCCTGCATTGCCAACCGTATTAAACATGTTATCCTAAGTATTACTTGATGCTCGACATAAAAAAATGTGAAGAGCCCAGATCTAAATGAAATCATTTAATAGTGTTTATCTGGAAAACCTGGTATGGATCCATGGGTTTGATGATATGAGATGATGAAAAGGGGGAAGGAAACATCCAAAGTAAGTGTTCCTACAGTCAGAAGGACCTACATGTAAATCCTCCCAAAATTGTGATTACTTTTTTAGCTTGACCTTCAAGCATCTCGACAGAGGTGTTGAAGGAAAAGGTGAAAATATGGGAACTCCTGAAAGTACCTCCTCACCCATAGCTGCACAGTGCAGTCAACAACTGCAGTGTTTGGGGCGACAGGCAACACCTCCCTGGCTTCAGGGTTCAGGGCTAGCTCCTTTCTAGGCAGCCATCAAGGACCAGCTGGAGGACAAAGAGGCGTGTGGATTTTTGGGTAAGGAATTGACTGCACAAAGTAGGCCAGCCAGAAGCAGGAAGAGGGATTTGGAGGTTGCATTATTTTATAATGCCCCTGCGGAATCCAGTCTCCAAGGAGGTAAGCCTGGTTCGCAAAGACTCCCAAGGTCAGAGCAGGACACTGCAGGCACGCGGAGATAAACCTCCTGGTTGACAGGGACACTATTTTGTTAGCTTCCCCCTCATCTAGCCTGTGACAGCAGTGCTTTTGTATTATTCCACACCCCTTAAGCCTGTAAATCCATAATTCGACACTAAAGTCCCTTGAGGCATTGACCCTGCCTGCAACAGGAAATTGTATTTGATTGAACAAGGAATGCGCCAAGCTCATAAAACTTACAAGCTCACTCCTTCTCTCCAGGGCTGAAGCACTGCTCAGAGCCCTCTCAGAACTCCCAACGCTTCCCACTGAGGTCACCAACCCAGACTGGCCTTTCAAAGGAGTCACTCAAGGGATCTCCAGGTGTCACCACGCTGGAAAGGATTGGGGCTGGGGACCCATCTTACCGTTGCATGCTGGATGATTCTGGGAGTGATAGTTACAATGGGATAACCCTGGGTCCCTCAGAACCTGGATATCTGTAAAAAAGCTACAATTGGTTTTATCGGGTAATGTCAATTGCTTCTGAGAGTGGACAAAACTGCATCTTTCCTTGCAGACAATTAGTAGAGGCTCTGCTCGAAGACTCAGCAGCGATGCCCCGAAGCCCTCAACTTCATGCCGGCTCCAGAGGACAGAGGGCCCGATTCACAGAACTAACTTAAGACAAACTCCTAAACTTACTACTTTTGGTATTCACAGAAGTTAGGATTTTGTCTTAAGACAGACTTAAGACAGACTTAAGTTAGGATTCTATCTTAAGTCTGTCTTAAGTCTGTCTTAAGACAAATTTCTAACTTCTGTGAATACCAAAAGTAGTAAGTTTAGGATTTGGTCTTAAGTTAGTTCTGTGAATCGGGCCCAGAAGGTGTAAGACCGGCTATGATGACTGGGCGCATCCAAGATGGAGGAGGCCAAGTCTGGTGGGAGTAGAGTCTAGGTCTACCTCCTAGTAGCACTCCCATATGACAAGGTAGGCGGCCGCCATAAGGCACCACCTCATGGATGTGCCATATTGCACCAAACAGCCCAAAAAAGGCTTTCTTTCTTTATATGGGAGCACTTAAATGATTGGGAAAATACTTGCCCCATCCCTGAGTTGCCACTTCTGGGTGTTCGACCGCTCTTTGAACAGCGATGTAGACTGGTCTGCAATGGAAGAGAGGCCGAAGGCCCAGAAAGGCAATCAGGGGCAAAGGGCTTTGACATATAATTCAGTTGCCTAATTTCACCCATGGGTGCCACAAAAATTGCTGGATTAGTTAAAACACATATCACGCGCCCCTAGATGCTCTGATCACAGAAGTGACACCCCAGGATGAAAATAAGTAATCGGGCATTGCTGCTCCTTAGTGTTAGTTTTATTTGCTATCACTTTCAGAATTTTTCAAAGGTTATGAAAAGCAAAGCCTTTGGCTTTGTAATTGCTTTTTTCTTTTGAATGATCTATGAGCAGCCATCTTTGAATGGTTTTTGTTTGACTTTTCACTATAAATTACTCAAAATAGTTCAAGTTCAAGTTTAAAATTTGTATAGCGCACTACTCACCCAGAGGGTCTCAAGGCGCTTGAGCGAGGGGGGGTATTTTATTTATCGAATATCCAAGTTTTTTGTTGTTTTCTGAAGGAGAGGTGGTTCTGTGTAAGGCAGAGGTGGGTGAGGAGAGAATTCCAGGTTTTGGCCGCTAAGTAGGAGAAGGATCTTCCCCCCATGGTGGATTTTTGGATGCGTGGAATTGTGGCAAGGGCTTGATTGGACAATCGTAGTTGGCGGGTGGGGGTGTAAAAGGACAGGCGCGTGTTGAGGTATTCGGGTCCTAGGTCGTAGAGGGCTTTGTGTGCATGGGCGAGGAGACGGAACGCTATTCTCTTGTTGACAGGGAGCCAGTGGAGGTCTTTCAGGTGACCGGAAATGTGAGCTTGGCGGGGGATGTCTAGGGTGAGTCTGGCTGAGGCATTTTGGATGCGTTGGAGTTTTTTCTGTAGTTTGGCTGTGGTTCCGGCGTAAAGGGTGTTTCCGTAGTCCAGTCGGCTTGTGACCAGTGCATGGGTGACCGTCTTTCTTGTTTCGGTGGGGATCCAACGGAAGATTTTTTTGAGCATACGTAGGATGTTGAAGCATGATGATGAGACGGCGTTGACTTGTCTGGTCATCGAGAGGGAGGAGTCCAGGATGAAGCCCAGGTTACGTGCGTCGTTCGTTGGTATGGGTGCGGTTCCCAGGGCCGGTGGCCACCATGAGTCGTCCCAGGCGGAGGGGGATGATCCTAAGATGAGGACTTCCGTTTTGTCCGAGTTCAGTTTTAAACGGCTGTTCTTCATCCACTCGGCTACTTCTTTCATCCCTTCGTGTAGGTTGGTTTTGGCTGTGTTTGGGTCTTTGGTGAGGGAGAGAATTAGCTGGGTGTCGTCTGCGTAGGAGATGATGTTGAGGTTGTGTTGGCGCGCGATGGATGCGAGGGGACTCATGTATACATTGAAGAGGGTGGGACTAAGTGATGATCCTTGTGGTACGCCGCAGATGACTTCGGTGGCCTCTGATCTAAAAGGGGGGAGGCGGACTCTCTGGCTTCTTCCGGCGAGGACCGAGATGATCCAGTCCAGTGCGTGTAGATAGTTTTATGGTGCTAACCTTGTACTCTCTACTATATATACAACTAGCAGCACGCCCCAGCGTTGCCCGGGGCAGAAGGTGTCTGGGGGCAGCATCGCAGCAGGAGAGGCGCAGCAGAGTGGCCAGGAGCAGCAGAGTGTACTTACAGTGTTTCCTTGCTCCGGTTTTGTTGGTCCTGGCCGCTTCTGCCCATGCTCGTGTACACTGTTCCCCCCGACGTCCCGACTTTGAGGAAAAGGCTTCCGAGCACTCATGGCCCCCGCCCGTCCCTCCGCCCGTCCCTCGGTACGCACCCGCGGCTCTTGTCCGCTGTTTCCACCGACGTCCCAACTTTGAGTAAAAGGCCTGCGAGCACTCATGGCTCACGCCCGTTCCTCGGTGCGTACCCGCGGCTGCTTCACTTACCTCAGCCGCCGCTCCTCCCCACGCTGCTGAGTTTACCGCTCCACTGCTCCGCCGCTCCTCACCGCTTGTCCGCAGCTCGCCGCTCCTCCCCGCCTGTCCGCAGCTCCTCTTGATCCTGAACGCCGCTCCTCCCCACGCTCCCGATGTCATCACACACGTCGCGGCCGGCGCTACTTGCAAGGGACTACTTTTTTTTATTCCTAAATATTTTAAAGAACGTATATATATTTTTTTTTTATATAGCCTATGTCCTTCTGCTTGCCCTGAGGTTTCCAAAGATGTCTTGGGTGTTTGGATTGGTGGTGTACTTTTCGAGTTTACCTGGCTCAAAGGACACAGTTCTCTCTTTATAATAGTAGTATAGACTATAACTTCCCTCATAAGTGCACTG
This sequence comes from Lissotriton vulgaris, assembly GCF_964263255.1. NCBI lineage: Eukaryota > Metazoa > Chordata > Amphibia > Caudata > Salamandridae > Lissotriton > Lissotriton vulgaris. The sequence continues at coordinate 1,543,084 of NW_028243158.1, forward strand.
CTCTCAACCTCACTCAAGACATCACAGATGTCATAGGTTGTGCCCTGCAGTTAAAATGGATTTTCAGACAGTTTAAGATGTATCCTGTTATTTACAGCACACCCAAAGAGCAAGTGTACAGAAGCAAACACAGGCAGTAAAGAGCAGGCCAGGGTCACACCCTAGTCCTTTGAAGCTTTGGCTCCTTAGCCCTGCTGCCACAGAGGGTGACAGGGCATTAGCCATGGGGGCGGGGCACTTTTCAACTGGAAGGAGTCTGCAGAAGGCAGACACTACCTCTGGATAGCCCAAAGAATCTGCCAATGGTCACAAAAATACACCATAGCATTGGTAGGCATGTAAGATGAACATGACAAATCATGGAACTGGTTGGCATATGGGCATTGTGGGACAGATTTACAAGCCCCTTGCAACACTATTGCACCGCCGTTACATCACTATTTGTGACACAGCAGCAGCGCAGACAATGTGCCGTGTTGCGGCCCATTTACAACTTGATGTGTCTAGGGAGATGTGTCATGTTGTAAAGCCCTGCGCCACATTATACGTGCATCAGGTATAATGTATGTAATGTAATGTAATGTGTCTTGTAAAGCGCACTGCTGCCCTGAGGCGTCGTGGCGCTGTAGACCGCTGGGGAACCCGTCCTGGCTATCCCTGTGAGATGGTCCCTACTGGGTATCTCCAAGGTGAAACCAGGCATCCCCGGCGAATGTGGGGGGCCATTGTGGAGATGAGGCAAGCTAATGCCCAGAGTTGCCGAGTGTGATCCCTGGTTAGAGTAGGCACCGAGGTGAGAATTATCAAGTCCGCTGTCCTTGGTCCTCGACCCTGCAGCGTCGGTAATTGAACCCTGGTCCCAGGCCGTTCTCTGCTTCCGGGTCTGCCGCCTCTAACCAGTGATTCAGAAAAGGGGGTGGTGATGAACAGAGTGTCTGAATTAAGCAGACCACTCTTACCCAGTCCAAAGATCCGGGCTTGATTCATCACCGTTTTTTAGCTCACTGCACCATCCCAGCTCAGAACTTGGCTATATGCAAATTAGTCTGACCCTGGCCCAGTGCATCATGGGAACAGGGCAGACCAAACTACCAAGCCAATTCTTATACTGGGAAGGAAACAAGCTACCGGGGACCGGTTTCTGGCATTTCAGCCGTCTTCGGCCCGGCTTGCTTGAATCCTGATGGTGCAATGAGCTAGGGACTCACATCTGAGTATACCCTTCCACGCTTATGGTGGACAGAAATGATTCAGAAAAGGGGGTGGTGATGAACAGAGTGTCTGAATTAAGCAGACCACTCTTACCCAGTCCAAAGATCCGGGCTTGATTCATCACCGTTTTTTAGCTCACTGCACCATCCCAGCTCAGAACTTGGCTATATGCAAATTAGTCTGACCCTGGCCCAGTGCATCATGGGAACAGGGCAGACCAAACTACCAAGCCAATTCTTATACTGGGAAGGAAACAAGCTACCGGGGACCGGTTTCTGGCATTTCAGCCGTCTTCGGCCCGGCTTGCTTGAATCCTGATGGTGCAATGAGCTAGGGACTCACATCTGAGTATACCCTTCCACGCTTATGGTGGACAAAAATGATTCAGAAAAGGGGGTGGTGATGAACAGAGTATCTGAATTAAGCAGACCACTCTTACCCAGTCCAAAGATCCGGGCTTGATTCATCACCGTTTTTTAGCTCACTGCACCATCCCAGCTCAGAACTTGGCTATATGCAAATTAGTCTGACCCTGGCCCACTGCATCATGGGAACAGGGCAGACCAAACTACCAAGCCAATTCTTATACTGGGAAGGAAACAAGCTACCGGGGACCGGTTTCTGGCATTTCAGCCGTCTTCGGCCCGGCTTGCCTGAATCCTGATGGTGCAATGAGCTAGGGACTCACATCTGAGTATACCCTTCCACGCTTATGGTGGACAAAAATGATTCAGAAAAGGGGGTGGTGATGAACAGAGTGTCTGAATTAAGCAGACCACTCTTACCCAGTCCAAAGATCCGGGCTTGATTCATCACCGTTTTTTAGCTCACTGCACCATCCCAGCTCAGAACTTGGCTATATGCAAATTAGTCTGACCATGGCCCAGTGCATCATGGGAACAGGGCAGACCAAACTACCAAGCCAATTCTTATACTGGGAAGGAAACAAGCTACCGGGGACCGGTTTCTGGCATTTCAGCCGTCTTCGGCCCGGCTTGCCTGAATCCTGATGGTGCAATGAGCTAGGGACTCACATCTGAGTATACCCTTCCACGCTTATGGTGGACAAAAATGATTCAGAAAAGGGGGTGGTGATGAACAGAGTGTCTGAATTAAGCAGACCACTCTTACCCAGTCCAAAGATCCGGGCTTGATTCATCACCGTTTTTTAGCTCACTGCACCATCCCAGCTCAGAACTTGGCTATATGCAAATTAGTCTGACCCTGGCCCAGTGCATCATGGGAACAGGGCAGACCAAACTACCAAGCCAATTCTTATACTGGGAAGGAAACAAGCTACCGGGGACCGGTTTCTGGCATTTCAGCCGTCTTCGGCCCGGCTTGCCTGAATCCTGATGGTGCAATGAGCTAGGGACTCACATCTGAGTATACCCTTCCACGCTTATGGTGGACAAAAATGATTCAGAAAAGGGGGTGGTGATGAACAGAGTGTCTGAATTAAGCAGACCACTCTTACCCAGTCCAAAGTTCCGGGCTTGATTCATCACCGTTTTTTAGCTCACTGCACCATCCCAGCTCAGAACTTGGCTATATGCAAATTAGTCTGACCCTGGCCCAGTGCATCATGGGAACAGGGCAGACCAAACTACCAAGCCAATTCTTATACTGGGAAGGAAACAAGCTACCGGGGACCGGTTTCTGGCATTTCAGCCGTCTTCGGCCCGGCTTGCTTGAATCCTGATGGTGCAATGAGCTAGGGACTCACATCTGAGTATACCCTTCCACGCTTATGGTGGACAAAAATGATTCAGAAAAGGGGGTGGTGATGAACAGAGTGTCTGAATTAAGCAGACCACTCTTACCCAGTCCAAAGATCCGGGCTTGATTCATCACCGTTTTTTAGCTCACTGCACCATCCCAGCTCAGAACTTGGCTATATGCAAATTAGTCTGACCCTGGCCCAGTGCATCATGGGAACAGGGCAGACCAAACTACCAAGCCAATTCTTATACTGGGAAGGAAACAAGCTACCGGAGACCGGTTTCTGGCATTTCAGCCGTCTTCGGCCCGGCTTGCTTGAATCCTGATGGTACAATGAGCTAGGGACTCACATCTGAGTATACCCTTCCACGCTTATGGTGGACAAAAATGATTCAGAAAAGGGGGTGGTGATGAACAGAGTGTCTGAATTAAGCAGACCACTCTTACCCAGTCCAAAGATCCGGGCTTGATTCATCACCGTTTTTTAGCTCACTGCACCATCCCAGCTCAGAACTTGGCTATATGCAAATTAGTCTGACCCTGGCCCAGTGCATCATGGGAACAGGGCAGACCAAACTACCAAGCCAATTCTTATACTGGGAAGGAAACAAGCTACCGGGGACCGGTTTCTGGCATTTCAGCCGTCTTCGGCCCGGCTTGCTTGAATCCTGATGGTGCAATGAGCTAGGGACTCACATCTGAGTATACCCTTCCACGCTTATGGTGGACAAAAATGATTCAGAAAAGGGGGTGGTGATGAACAGAGTGTCTGAATTAAGCAGACCACTCTTACCCAGTCCAAAGATCCGGGCTTGATTCATCACTGTTTTTTAGCTCACTGCACCATCCCAGCTCAGAACTTGGCTATATGCAAATTAGTCTGACCCTGGCCCAGTGCATCATGGGAACAGGGCAGACCAAACTACCAAGCCAATTCTTATACTGGGAAGGAAACAAGCTACCGGGGACCAGTTTCTGGCATTTCAGCCGTCTTCGGCCCGGCTTGCTTGAATCCTGATGGTGCAATGAGCTAGGGACTCACATCTGAGTATACCCTTCCACGCTTATGGTGGACAAAAATGATTCAGAAAAGGGGGTGGTGATGAACAGAGTGTCTGAATTAAGCAGACCACTCTTACCCAGTCCAAAGATCCGGGCTTGATTCATCACCATTTTTTAGCTCACTGCACCATCCCAGCTCAGAACTTGGCTATATGCAAATTAGTCTGACCCTGGCCCAGTGCATCATGGGAACAGGGCAGACCAAACTACCAAGCCAATTCTTATACTGGGAAGGAAACAAGCTACCGGGGACCGGTTTCTGGCATTTCAGTCGTCTTCGGCCCGGCTTGCCTGAATCCTGATGGTGCAATGAGCTAGGGACTCACATCTGAGTATACCCTTCCACGCTTATGGTGGACAAAAATGATTCAGAAAAGGGGGTGGTGATGAACAGAGTGTCTGAATTAAGCAGACCACTCTTACCCAGTCCAGAGATCCGGGCTTGATTCATCACCGTTTTTTAGCTCACTGCACCATCCCAGCTCAGAACTTGGCTATATGCAAATTAGTCTGACCCTGGCCCAGTGCATCATGGGAACAGGGCAGACCAAACTACCAAGCCAATTCTTATACTGGGAAGGAAACAAGCTACCGGGGACCGGTTTCTGGCATTTCAGCCATCTTCGGCCCGGCTTGCCTGAATCCTGATGGTGCAATGAGCTAGGGACTCACATCTGAGTATACCCTTCCACGCTTATGGTGGACAAAAATGATTCAGAAAAGGGGGTGGTGATGAACAGAGTGTCTGAATTAAGCAGACCACTCTTACCCAGTCCAAAGATCTGGGCTTGATTCATCACCGTTTTTTAGCTCACTGCACCATCCCAGCTCAGAACTTGGCTATATGCAAATTAGTCTGACCCTGGCCCAGTGCATCATGGGAACAGGGCAGACCAAACTACCAAGCCAATTCTTATACTGGGAAGGAAACAAGCTACCGGGGACAGGTTTCTGGCATTTCAGCCGTCTTCGGCCCGGCTTGCTTGAATCCTGATGGTGCAATGAGCTAGGGACTCACATCTGAGTATACCCTTCCACGCTTATGGTGGACAAAAATGATTCAGAAAAGGGGGTGGTGATGAACAGAGTGTTTGAATTAAGCAGACCACTCTTACCCAGTCCAAAGATCCGGGCTTGATTCATCACCGTTTTTTAGCTCACTGCACCATCCCAGCTCAGAACTTGGCTATATGCAAATTAGTCTGACCCTGGCCCAGTGCATCATGGGAACAGGGCAGACCAAACTACCAAGCCAATTCTTATACTGGGAAGGAAACAAGCTACCGGGGACCGGTTTCTGGCATTTCAGCCGTCTTCGGCCCGGCTTGCTTGAATCCTGATGGTGCAATGAGCTAGGGACTCACATCTGAGTATACCCTTCCACGCTTATGGTGGACAAAAATGATTCAGAAAAGGGGGTGGTGATGAACAGAGTGTCTGAATTAAGCAGACCACTCTTACCCAGTCCAAATATCCGGGCTTGATTCATCACCTTTTTTTAGCTCACTGCACCATCCCAGCTCAGAACTTGGCTATATGCAAATTAGTCTGACCCTGGCCCAGTGCATCATGGGAACAGGGCAGACCAACTCTAACCAGTGAGCCACACCACTCCACAATGCAGGGTGGGCGTTCCCACGAGGGACAGCCTCGTAGAAGTGATGCAGTGAAATCTACAAGATTTCACTGCGCAACTTCTAGGACGCTGCGTCAAAACCTTACGCCTGCATGGAAACTTACACATCTATACAGATGTGTCAGTTTCTTGTAAATAAGCCCCTGTGACAATAGGATACATATGGGAGAACTATGCAAGTCATGGCATTGCCTGGCAGATTGAGGGAATGGGGGCATTCAGTGTCACTGGCTGATATTCAGAATGAATGGGGTGGCACATCAGGGCACTGCCTGGGTAATGGGGAACCAGTCACATCATGGCATAAGCCAACTGGATTGCACTCTTCAGTATATCAAGGCATTGCTGCCAGATGGGTAAACAAGCACAATACATCATCACCTGGTATGTGGGGCAAAGTTTATAACATGGCAATAGAAAGACATGATGGCACATGCTGGCATGGCTTGCATGTGAGTTAGGGGGAACAGCATAGCATGGACTGGCAAATGGAGGGAATGTGTGACAGATAATTTCATTGACTGGCACAGAGGAGGAGCAGTGGCAAGCATGGCTTTAATTGGCATATGGAGAAGGGAGGGTATATGTGAAAGAGAGAGGCACTGGCTGGCATACGGGGTAGACAATGACATTGAAAGGCATGTGCAGGGAAATGATGGCAGATAATTGCATTGGCATATGGGCAACTCAGTCGCATCATGGATTTGGCTGGCAAAGGGAGAGCCTTTGGCTGGCATGCTGGAGAAACACTGGCATTTAAAGGGCCAAGCACACGATTGGCTCTCCTGTCACAGCACATGAAAGGAGATTTCTCTGTCAAATGATGCCCTTCGTGAGAGCCAAGAATAACCATGAATGAATCTGTGCACATTACAACAAAGAAATTGGCTGGCTAGGGCCTGATAGGTTTGTTTTAATTAAACATTTTGATGAATAAATACAAAGACGTAAACAAAAGTAAATCAACATAATACAATATTAGGATCTGTGTGGAAGCAATATGATTTCTGCAGTCTAATGGTCATCAAGCTTGGCTAATTTCTGAGCCTGTGAAATCAGACTAGACTCGCTCTGATAGAAGAGAGTGCATATTATGTCAGTCTTGGGAAACAGGTCTAAGACTGTGCACTGAGGCTGGGACTCTGTATCATTTCCCCATCATTTCCTTTGCAGGTACATTTTGTTCACATGTCAGTATAGACAATCTACTTAAAAGGGCATGAAAGGAAAGTAAAAGAATGGGAGAGTGAAGGAAGATGGATTTTCTTGCATTTTGAAACAATGCCTCATACTGCAAACCTAGGTCCGTCTCCTTGGACAGTTGTGCTTTGCAATTGGCTGTGTGCGCCCCTATCTGCTCAGGGTTTTCTTGGGACAAGCACCGATAAGAAAGCACTCAGGAGGTCTCTAGAACATTATGTACCAATGGCACATGCATCATCGGGACATTTTGCGATTCCTTATTTGCGAAAAATAGGGAATCGCAAATAAGGAATCGCAAAATGGGATGCATCAATTTATTCGCATAATTTTTGCAATTCGGTGAAAATCGCAATTTTTACCGAATCGCAAGGATTATGCGAATTCTAAATTGCGATTTCGCAATTCCCATTGATTCCTATGGGCCAAAAGGCCCATAGGAATCAATGGGAAGGCATTGACATTTTGCGAATTTCTATTAGCGATTCTCAAAATGTTAATGCATTCCATAGGTGCAGGGGGGGGGTCCAAATGACCCCCCCCTGCACCCCTGAAATGCATTTTTAAGTGCATGTTACACACACACATGTCCTAAGGACATGTGTGTCTGTAACATTACAGTGTTTAAAATGCAATTTTGAGCATTTTAAAACTTTTTCGCATTACCACGAGGTTCACCCTCGTGGTAATTTGCACCCCCTAATTGCGAATTCGCAATTTAAAAAGCAATCATGCATTGCGTTTAAGGAATCGCAAATTTGCGATTCCTTAAAAGCAATCGCATTTTTGGAATTCGCTAAAAATAGCGATTTTCCCAAAAATGTTTGATGCATAAAAAAAAGATATTTGGGAATCGCAAACGGCCGAATTTACCGATTCGCACCGTTTGCGACTCCTAAATACCTTGATGCATGTGGCCGCAAGATTTTTATGGCATGTCTGTCAAGCCAGTACTCCATCGCCGGTGTTACTCAGCAGCAATGTTGACATCCTTGTGACATGCATTGCCGCCATCCTTGGAGACTCAGGACCCAGGTACGGCTCCAAGCTCACTGAAGTGGCAAGCGCCTCCCTTGAGGCTCTGAATATCCAGGCTGAACAATCAACCTTCTCTTGGAGGGATATTTGAGCTGAAACTTCTGCCTCTGGTAGTACATTCATCAACCTCCACTGAAACTGGTATTATTGTAAGAAAACGCTATGACTCCATTCATAAGGCAATATTATCAGTAACTTCAATACACCCAGTAATTTTAAGAAGTATGTTGTATCCTGGCTTTGATGTTATTCATGCAAACTCTTGCTCTGTCAGTGGAATGTTCTTTGGATGATGTGTTACAGAATGTTGGGAGCCAGAGATGTCAGTTGAGAAGGGCTGAGCAGCATGCTGGATGCGCCTGGTGGGGTTTTGAATTGGACGTAACTGGATGACCTGTAACTAAGTACAATAAACATCTGAAGATCCTCTATGCGTCTGGGCTCAGTTACGACAAAGTTCTAGAACAATGGAATGTTGAGAGCTCCTTTGAAAACAATGAAACTGCAGTGGGCTATGAACACGGGTATAGGCCTTGCTGAATTCAACGTTTCAGTGCAGTCCGCACCCTTCGAAGCTCCCTCACCCCTGCTTATCCAGGATATGTGGATTGCAGGGGAGAGTGAGAGAGCAGAGGAGAGGAGAAGAGAAGAGCACACACAGAGCCCACATCCTTCCTTTCGTCCTTAGCACACAGTAACACTGCAGCCTTAGAAGTAGGGGAGGGTGGATGTCTCAGGTCCTGGGTCACCCTTTGCTCCACCAAACAGAGAAAGGCAGTTTGGCAGAGCACAAGAAGAATCAGGGGCTGAGAACTGTCCACTTTCACAGCTTCCACTGTGCATGTTTGACAGTAATTGCCTCGGCCCTACGAGCGGGCAGTTAGTATTAATTGTCAATAATTCAAAGTGGTGCTGTGAAATACGGACTTAGGCACTCCAGAGACGTGGAGGTTTAAAACCCTATGTCTCCTTGGAGGCTTCAATTTGTCAGTGGAGCATCCAGGTGTCATGGGACAGAAAGTTCAAATAGATTTATAGCCCACCTTAGAGAGACATACAAGGCATTAAAGCCATACTTTTGTTCTACTCCCTCACTTTCAGTTTGCTGGAGTGGGCTTTTAATGACTACTTCTTTCATGTTTTGAGAGAGGGCCAGCATTGTACTTCTATAATGACGGATAGCATTTCATAGTTAACGTGAATAGAGACACAGGGCGTGGTCAGGATGGCGACCAGAGCAGACGTATTCTAAGCTGCTCCATTTCGGCCCACTGAAAAATCCTGATTGTCCGTGTAGCCTGTGGTCCTATTTACACATGGGCTGCTAGCGCTGTGTTACCGGTAGCCCGGCTGTAATAGCCCGCAGCTGCCGAAAACGGAGACGAGCGGTGCGGGCTCATGCTGTTAAATCGGGACTCGGCGGCGGCACCTGACTGGGGAGACCTGAAGTGTCTGGAGACTGGACGCTCACTGACTCGCCCAACCTTACCACGCAGTCACGGAATCATACACCAGAGATTGTGGCAGCCGGTGCAGATGAAGAAGATCCCCCACCGGTAAGCAGGAAGTCAACTGTACTGGGTGGTGGGCCACCACCACTGCGGCCTCAAAGACCCTGTGAGCAGCCAAGAAAAAGGCAGCATGGTACGGCAGGCCTGACCCTGACGTGGAATAAATGTAAGGCCACCATATTGCGGCGGACCTGGGCCCTGTATCTCAGGAATCACCAGAAAAACCCCACGATTCAATGGCATCACTGAGGTAGGAGTAGGCCCTGTGCGGAGGGAACTGCCCGGGCCCCCTAGATCTGGCAGAGTGTTATGGCAGAGCTGGGCCCTACATTGAACGAGCCGATAAGGGTCCGCAAGAACTGACACCAAACTGTGGTAGTCCTGGGCCTTGACTTGTGGAAGATGCCCCGGACTCCGTGAACTGTCGGCGCATAGCGGCGGACCAGGGCCCTGCATTGTGGCAACCACACGGGGCCCACAGAGCCGATGACATACTGCTGCATGTTCGGGCTCTGTATCAGATGAGCTCCAAGGGATGGCAACGTACCGTGGTAGACCAGGCTCCTGAACTGATGGAGCTGCCCGGAATTACTACAACTGACAACATGTTGTGGTAGTCCTGAGCCCTGTATTGAGAGGGCAATCCAGATCTCCAGGGCTTGGTGACATACTGCGGCAAGCCTGGACCCTGCATTGAACAGCGTTGTGGACTTGTAGTGGCTGCCTGCAGTGGCGTTCAATGAATCCCGCAAAGCCGACCTGAGCCCTGGATCGCCAGAGCTGCCTCACCACAGTATACCCCAAGCCTCAACACCGTCACCTGCAATTGTAGAGGGGGAATCTGGGTCTCTGCCCGCTAAGTAGTAGCGTGCACACAAAGCTGCCTATACTGTACACTGAGAAGCGGCTGCATACGGAGAAGAAGCGCCTCTGAACTGAGATTGGGGACCCCTGACCATCGGCAGAAAGCAATAAAGTTACGTAAACCTGGTAATCCATGGTCCGGAACAGTGCCCTGGTGCAGATATTCGCACACCCCCCCCCCCCACTCTGGAACAAAGGGGCATTCAATTGCTACAGCACACTACAAATCTGTAGCACCCTATAGACACATCGCCACAACATTTAGGGGCATATTATCAAGAACGGCGTTAAAATTATCGCCACTTGGGGGCGTGGCCAAGATGGCGGGCTGAGAGGTCGCACTTGCCGAGAGCTCCCGGACCCCTGAATCCCTGCACTGCTTGTAACCGCTGATTCCCCCCCGGATCACGCGGCGACTGAGCCTGGTGCCCACGGTGGAGGTGTGGAGCGACTGCTGAGCCCGGTTTGCGCCGTCGGGGGTGAGATCCTGACCGGTGAAGCTCGGGTCGGGGACCGCTGAATGGCCCGTGTGCGAGCTGGAAGCCGCGAGTCTCCCGACCCTCGGAGCGTGACGGAGCGCCCAGCCGCCTGTGTGTGAAGCCCGCAGCGGTGCATGAACTGTCGGAGTGGGAGTCGGCAGCGGCTTCGCGAACGGCTCGGAGTTGTCCGACGGCGGTTGTGCGGAACGGAGCAGAGCGGAGGTGAAGAGCGGAGGCGGAGTCGACATCGCCTCACTACGCCAGCCCGTGGATTGAAGTGGCCCGCTGCGAGAGGCCGCTCCGGCCGGTTGTCTGAGCGGAGCAGCGGAACGGGGCACCCGGGGCAGATCTCCCCCTGAGGCTGCGGCCCCCGGCGACCATCGCACAGTGACTTTGCCCACTGGCCGAATTTTGGGTCCCGGATCAGAGACAGAGAGGGGTTCTCCATATTGGGCGTTGGCCCCTCGACATCACAGAGCGGCCATTTTGTGGTCTCCGGCCGGGCAGCTCAGCCTTCCTGGTGCTCTTTATGTGGCGCTGCCCCCGGCTGGCATATAGCTGATTTCTTTTCCCTCAACGTCCTCTACTCAGCTGCAATTTCGAACTCTAGAGGACAGCGACGGGGAGACCGAACCTTGCCGGACATGCTGGGACGCGGCACCCTACGCAGCGGTGGAACCCAACCCGCCACGACCTCCCCGGCCCCGACCAGGGGTGCAGATGGCGGAGAACCCCCGGTGACGAGATCATTTCTCGAATCGCTCTTTAGCTCCCTTCGGGAGGACTTTCAAACGCTCAAGCGTGAGGTGGCCGGGGAGGTCCGCGAAGTAAGGAGAGAGATGGACTCCCTGGGGGAACGTGTGAACACAGTGGAGGAAGCGGGTCACTCCAGGGATGAAGAGATCACCCATCTGCAGCAGGAGGTTCTGCGACTGCGGGAGCAACAGATTGAGCTACAGGCCCACGCCGAGGACCTTGAAAATCGGTCCAGGCGGAACAACATACGGGTCCGCGGTGTGCCGTCCGGTGAGGAGGGTGAAGACGTGACTGCTTATCTGGTGGCCCTCTTTCGTGCGATCCTGGGAGAGTCGGAGGACTTTCGGATCCGCATAGACCGAGCACATCGGGTGGGCCGCCCCCGCAGAGCTACGGCGCCCGCCCCGGACATTCTGGCCTTCCTCCCGAACTTTCCCTTGAAGGAGCGAATCCTCCGAGAAGCATGAGGGCAGCAATCTTTCCGATTCCGGGACCACCCTGTGACCCTGTTTCAGGACTTATCTACAGTCACGCTGCAGAAGAGGAAATCATTCAAGATCGCCACTGACTTCCTCAGGGAACGAGGGACACAGTACTCTTGGGGGCACCCCTTCCGTCTGATATTCCGATGGAACGGTGTTTTGCATCAGCTTCGGTCCCTCCAGGATGTCTGCGCGGTGTTGGGCCTCACAGCATCGGATACAGATACCCCGGCTCCGCGGCGGAGGCGAAGCACTCGTGACGGATGGCAGCAAGCTGGAGGGGGGATCTCTCCTCCTTCGGAGCGTCCGGGCTCGCCCATGATCAGGGCGGACATGGCGGCCGCCATCCAGGAGGCCTCCAGAGTGGCGGCGAACGGCGAAGTGGCCCTGACGGCCTGAACTCACTCCGGGGGGAGTCTACTTTAGCTTATTCCTCTTGCAGGTGCGGGGATCCGGGGGGTGGGCTGGGAGGAATGGCGAGTGCTGGAGGAGGTGGCTGGACGTCCACTAGACTGATTTACCACGGCCCTGCCCGTTACGGGCCGGACTGGGACAATGTCTTTTTTGAAAAGTTTGAGTAGCAGGGAATGGGGTTGGGACAGGCGGGCAGCTGTTTTGATTCTGAGGACTAGAGGGGGGGGCAGTTGCGGGGGGTGGTGTAGATTTGGTTGTGTGGGGACAAGGGGGGTTATTCTAGTTGTGGGGTGTTGGGGTTCAGGGACTGTACTGTGCCAGTGGACGGTTCAAAGTTGCTCTGTTTTGAGGCCTCGAGTGGTGCCTTCTGTGTTTGCCTACGGGGCTTTGCCTCTTGAAATGTGCTCCATTGATCCCCCTCCTTGATGGCTCTTAAGGTGCTTACTCTCAATGTGAAAGGGCTGAATAATCCGGTTAAGAGGCGGGCAGTGTTATCCTTGTTAGAAATCTCACAAGCGGATATCTGTCTGTTGCAGGAGACCCATTTGCTGGCTAAGGACTGCTCGAGGATGCGTACCCCTAAGTTCCCCACGCAGCTGTTCTCCTCTAGCGCCTCCAAGATGGCAGGGGTGGCGATCTTGTTTTCTAGGGGGTTCAGGGGAGAGGTCGTGTGCAAGGTAGCAGAACAGAAGGGGAGACTTCTAGTGTACAGGATCAAGATGGGGGGTTTAGCACTGACTGTTGGCACCATCTACTGCCCCAATGATCACCAGGACCAATTCTTACACAGGGCTTTGGAGGACGTGGCATCCACCTCTGATAGGCACATAGTGTTGGGGGGTGATTTGAACCTGGTTTTCGATGCGGCGATGTACAGGTCTGTGCAGCGGCGCCACCAGTTGGGTGAGCTTTCGGGCTCGATTTGAGCTCGACTTGAGGAGCTGGATCTGGATGACATGTGGCGCCACCTCCACCCCACCACCCGCGCATACTCTTACTTCTCACATGCCCATAGATCTTATGCGCGATTAGATCATCTCCTTGTGTCGGGCCCAATGCTCCCTTTGGCTTCGAGTGTGGACATGGGGGTCCTCTCTCTTTCTGACCACGCCCCGGTGGAGGGCGCTTTCACTCTGCCCCCGGTGGTTCGGCCGAGAGGGGTCTGGCGGCTCCGGGACACGCTTTTGCACAGGCGGTCGGTGGTGGATCAGATCCGGGCGGCCATTTTGGATTTTCAGACCATAAATGATACTGGGGATACTTCTCGTGCGACACAGTGGGCAGCCCTGAAGGCGGTGCTCCGAGGCGAATTTATAGCGATTTCCTCGGCCGAGAATAGAGACCGACAGCTCAAGAGAGATGAGCTCACCCAGCAGGTGAGGGAGCTGGAGCAGGTTCATCACAGGACAGGGGCCCCCAGGGTGTGGAGGCAGCTGAAGGCGGCACGGAAACTCCTGGCGGCCCTTGACACGGACCGGGCGGAGTATGCGATGCTTCGCCTGAAACACAAATATTATACAGGGGGCGATTGGTGTGGGCGGCTCCTGGCTAATAAACTTAGGGTGCAACACCAGCAGCACCGTGTGAAGGAACTGGTGGACCCGACCGGTGGTAGGGTCACGGCTGTTGTGCAAATAGCAGACGTCTTTCGCAGCTTTTATGCTGACCTCTACACCGGGGAGGCCCCCTCGGCCCGGGCTGAGATGGCCTATCTGGACTCGGTCCCGCTCCCGTCGTTGTCTCAGGAACAGGCTCAGTATCTGGAGCGTGACATCCGTATCGAGGAGGTGATCACGGCGATATCCCGGCTTAAATTGGGCAAGGCCCCGGGTCCGGATGGCTTTATCCCGCTGTTCTATAAAACCTTCTGTCAGGAACTGGCGCCTCTACTGACCCGCCTTTTTAACTCCTTCGCAGAACCGGGAGCCATCCCCTCCGAATTTCTCCAGGCCACGGTTTCCGTGATTCCAAAGCCGGGTAAGGACAGGACCGCCTGTGGGTCCTACCGTCCCATTTCGCTACTGAACACGGATTTGAAAGTGTTCACCAGTATATTAGCCGCACGCCTGGCGTTGCACCTCCCGGGCATGGTTGACTCGGACCAAGCGGGCTTCGTGCCCGGTAGGCAAACTGTAGATAACACAAAGAGGGTGACGCACATCCTCGAGAAGGCTTCCAGGATCCCTGGGGAGAGGATGCTCCTGTCCATAGACGCGGAGAAGGCTTTCGACAGGGTGCACTGGCCCTACCTAGAGAAGGTCCTGAGCAAATTCGGGATTGGGGAGAAGTTCCGTCATCTGATCTTCAATTGTTACCGGTTCCCCTCTGCGGTAGTCCGGGTGAACGGCGGCAGCTCTCGACCCTTCCCCATTGAGCGGGGTACGAGACAGGGGTGCCCTCTCTCCCCTCTGCTCTTTGCCCTGTACATGGAGCCCTTTGCTCAGAGGGTCAGGCAGAACCCCGACATTGTCGGTGTCAAGATGGGTGAATTCCATCATGCGATCAGCCTGTACGCGGATGATGTCATTCTGACGCTGGATGACCCGCGGAGATCGCTGCCGGCCTGTGTAGAGGAATTGAACTTATTCGCCGACGTGGCGGGCTTCAAGGTGAACCTGGGGAAGTCGGCCGCCCTTGACATTTCGCTTACTAACGCCACTAGAGCGGAACTACAGAGGCTTTACCCTCTGAGCTGGTCCAGGGACCGGATCCCGTACTTGGGGATCCTATTGGCGCCCTCCCTCCCGGAGATGGTCACGGCCAATTACGCGGCACTGGGCGCAAAAATCAGGGAGGAATTGGGCCGATGGGATAAGGGCACGCTGTCGTTACTGGGTAGGGTGGCCGCGGTGAAGATGACTCTCCTGCCTCAGGTGCTTTACCTCTTCAGAGCGTTGCCGCTCCAGCCCCCCGCGGGGTGGCTTGCGGAGACACAGGCTGCCATCGCGCGGTTCGTGTGGCAGGGCCGCAGGCCGAGGATCAAGAGAAGCATCGCTATGCTGTCACCGGAATCCGGGGGGCTGGGGATACCGGACTTGCGGAAATATTTCCAGGCCGCTCAGCTCCGCTATCTGGTGGAATGGAGCCGGTGGGAGTCTGATGAGCACTGGCTGTTCCAGGACCAGGCGGTGGCGGGAAGGACGCTGCAGGAAGTACCATTCTTGAAGCGGGCCCATCGACCCCCCAATCTCTATGCGTCTCTGGTAACGCGGGTCCCGCTCTGGACGTGGGACTCGGTGGCTGCCAGGTGCGAGCTTACCACCTTCCCCTCTCCCTTTACGCCGATCATTGGCAACCCGGGCTTCGGCCCCGGGATGGAGCAGGGCGCTTATGAGCGATGGCGGGTGGCCCGCTGCTGCACTCTGTATCACTTGTATTGCCCTGAGGGGGTTGTCCCCTTCCCGGACCTGAGGAGGGATTATGGCCTCCCGGAAACGGAGCGCATGCGATACATGCAGGCACGCCACTGGGCATTACAACCCCAAGTGCGCGACGCGGCACACCGGGAAATCACAGCGTATGAGCGTTGGTTAATTACTCGCACGTCGGACGCTAAACTGATCTCAGACCTGTATAAAATGCTGCAACCCCCCTCCTTTCATATTCACAACCCCGGTCGGGAACGTTGGGAACGTGAGCTCGGGCGCGTGTTGAGCCATAAAGAATGGGAACACATCTCCTTCCGCGCACGTCACTCGGCCTACCACACGGGTCTTACGGAGACCTTCACTAAAATCTCGACCTACTGGTACCGTACTCCGGAGAAACTGCACGAGATGGACAGGGCAATACCAGGGACGTGCTGGCGCAACTGTGGCAATATTGGTACGCTAACACACATACTATGGGAATGTCCCCTGCTGGCTCCTTACTGGGAAGAGGTTTTGGGCGAGGTAGACAAATGCTTTGGGATAGAACTGCCTAGATTCCCGGCCTATGTTCTGCTAGGGTTGCCGAATGGGCTGATGTATCCCCTTAGATCTAAGAGAGGTAGACAGATCGCAATTGCGCTGGGGTCAGCGGTGCAGAATATTCTCATACACTGGCGCACTACCACACTTCCCTCTGTAGTTGGTTGGCTGCACAGATTATGGCATGTCCTTGGAATGGAGAAGATGTCCTTAGTAGCCTTGGGGGATACTGATACTTTTGAGGAACTGTGGGAGCCCTTTCACAGCCTGTTATGTTCCTAGTTTCGGGAGATCACCTGCCCTAGATACCTTAGGTTGTTATGTTATGTTATGTTATGTTATGTTATTTATTCTTTTGTATAGCGCAACGGTTACTCAAAAAGAGTGTCCCGGCGATTTTAGGTAAGGAGAACAGATTTCGGAATAACACAACACAGCTAAAAGAGATTACAAAGAAAAACAAAAAGAAAGCGAAACTACTGGCAGACCTATTGGGAAAACAGCCAGGTTTTGGGACCTCTTCTAAAATCAAGGAGAGTAGACGCCCCCCGCAAAGGGAGCGGTAATGCATTCCACATCTGTGGGGCCAACAGACTGAAAGAGCGGCCCCCGAGACGAGCCCTCTTCACGCGCGGAACAGCCGCCAGAAGTAGAGATTCTGACCTCAACGAGCGAGTCGGATGGTAAAAGGTCAGTCTCTTTTGGAGATGTTTAGCTCCCACAGCATGGAGCGCTTTGTAGGCCAAGGTCAGAGCCTTAAAGGCGATCCGTTTGCGAATGGGTAGCCAGTGTAACGTCACCAACAACCCAGCGGCGCTGGCGCGTCTACTTAGGCCAAAGATGGCCCTGGCCGCCGCGTTCTGTGCAACTTGAAGCCTTTGTAGCAGATACTCTGGCAGGCCCAGGTAAAGAATGTTGGCATAATCCAACCTGGAGCCTATCAAAGCCTGCACCGTCAGCCTCCTGTGCTCCTCGGACAAGAGAGGCAAAAACCTCTGCAGCATTTTTAACAGCCCGAAGCAAGTGCCGGTAACCCCCAAGATCTGGGCTTTCATCGTCAGCCCCTTGTCCATCTTAACCCCCAAGTTTTTAGCCATGGGAGAAGAGCCGGACGGAGGGAACATGTCGATGGGCCACCAGGCCTGCCAGCTAGGCTCCGTATCGCACCCGAAGAAGAGTACCTCCGATTTGTCGGAATTGCACTTGAGGCTGTTCAGTTGGAACCATGCGAACACAGCCCCAAGGCAATTCTGGATACTCTCCCCGTCAAAGTCAGCCCCTCTCTCGCAAGAGAAGAGGAGCTGGGTGTCGTCGGCATACGACACGATCCGGGCACCAAATGACTCCGCCACCGCCGCCAATGGGGTCATAAAGATGTTGAAAAGGGTCGGGCTCAATATAGAGCCCTGAGGGACCCCGACTCCCAGAGGCGGCATTACGGCGGTGTCAGATGATGTCCAGATCGTTTGCCGGCGGCCGGCCAAAAAGGAAGAAAACCATTTGAGCACCGTCCCCCGCAGACCAATCTCAAAGAGTCTTGCGAGCAGGCCCTCATGGGGGACGCCGACAAGTCCAACAACACCAGCATGACTTTGCCCCCGGTATCCAACACCCCTTTAATGGTTTCAGAAACCTCAAGGAGCGCGGTCTCGGTGCTGCGATTAGAACGGAAGCCCGACTGGGAGTCATGTAAGATCTCATGGGACTCCAGAAAATTGGAGAGCACCGACTGAACGTGCTTCTCCAGAATTTTTACAAGAGCCGGCAGCAACGAAATTGGCCTGTAATTGGCTGGGGCTTTCGGGTCAAGTCCCGGCTTTTTAAGCAACGGGATGACCATTGCCTGCTTCCACACTGGCGGCACCTCTCCCAGACTCAACGAGAGGTTGAGAAGAGGGTGCGCCAGCGGATTAACCACTTCCGCCAGTTTACCCAGGAGCTTAGCAGGGCAGGGGTCAAGCGGAGACCCAGATTTTAAATTGCCCATAAGCGCTAGAGAAGCTGAGGCTGGCAGAGATGGAAACTCAGCCAGTATGGCGCCCTGCGCAACTGGGGGAGGCGTGCCCGTATCGGGCATCGGCAATGTAACCGGCCCACTCGATAGAAAGGAGTCCTGGATGAGTTTGATCTTGCCTGTAAAAAAACCCGCAAGATCCGCCGCCCAAGATTCTACGGGGCCCTCTTCCGAAGCAGTAGTCCGAGGGGAGATGAATTCTCGAACGATGGAAAAGATCTCCTTACTGGAGTTCGAAGCTGCTTCGATTCTCCCCGCAAGATAGGCTTTCTTTTCGAGGCGGATGTCTCGGTGGTAAGCTTTAACCACAGCCTTGTAGGCAGACCTGTCCTTGCTGTCATAATGTGCCCGCCAGGCCCTTTCGGCTACCTTGCACTGCTGCCGCGTAGCCCACAGAGCAGGGGTAAACCAAGGGGCCGAAACCCGCTTAGATGTCGGGCGGGGGGCAGGACTGGGGCCAGGTCATTCAGCCTCTCCGTCAGCCATTCTTGTTAAGGCTGACACTGCCACCGGACCCGCCTGCTTGATTGGGTGGGGTCGGTACTGTGTAGCGGGGATTTTCGGAGAGTTGCATGTAGCGGAGACTGTAGATACTGGCACAGTGCAGGGGGTGGGTTAGGGTTCGGTAGTTGGGGGTTCTGTTTGGTTGGGTAGGTTCTTGGAGCGGGGTTGCTTCCCCTCCCTTCACCCCCCCGCCCTTTTTCCCCTTCCCCTCTTCCCCTCCCCCCCCTTTTTTCTTTTCTTTTTTTTTTCTCCCGTTCTCTTTTCGTCCCCCCCCTGATTTTCTTTCCTCCCCCCATCCCGTCCCTCCCCCCCTTTCTCCCCCCCCCCCTCGTTGTTTGTATGTGACCACAGTTGGGAAAGCTATGCTCCCGAGTCGGATGGGGCCTCTTACGAAATTGTAATTGCATTACTGTACTTGCTGTACAATGCGCATTGCTGTGCGGTTCCTGTAGTTTACTTGTTCCTTGCCCCTTTGTGTCCTACCCCACCCTGCTTCAATAAAATACTTTAAACCTAAAATTATCGCCACTTTAGCAGCAGGAAATTGCTGCTTAAGCGGTGATAATGGGCTTGATGATATGCCCTTGACAATTCCCATAGAAGCCCATGTTCTGGTGTGAACCTGGGCTTCTATGGGAATTCATAAGGGCATATTATCAAGCTCATTATCGCCGCTTTAGCAGCAGTTTCCTGCCACTAAAGCAGCTATAATTTTTACGCCATTCGTGATAATATGCCCCTTAGTGTTTGCCTTCTTCTCCCTCTTCCTCCTCCCCTACAACTAGGAAGGGCAGAACTAAATCAGACAAACCTCAGGTTCAAGTGAGGGCAGATTGTCAGAGACAGCCCCTACATCGGGACAACAACCGCAAAAGTCACCCGATCATGCAGATAGATTTGACGCAATCATAGCAGCCATATTGGACATTAAATTCACCCTAGGCTCCAAAATCGACTCGCTCTGTATCGAGATGAGCCTACTATGAGAAGACCCAAAACGTCTAAAGGAGCGAGTAGAAAACTGTGAATCAACCCTGGCATCTCTGAGACCCACAGGGCGGAGGAACAACTTAAGACATTACAGAATGAGGTGGGATACCTATGCGACAGGGTAGAGGACCATGAAGGCAGATCATGGAGAAAAGAAACAACTTTCGACTAGTGGGCCATCCAGAACGAGCAGAAGGCCAAAGTATGGAATTGTATTTGGGGAAGTGGTTTGTAGACATGAATATGCAAGACAAGCAATCCAAATTATTCTCAGTGGAAAGACCCTACTGAGTACCTGGAGGTCCACCACGCCCAGTGGCCCCACCATGTCCGTTGGTGGCCTACCTTTTCAATTAAAGTGACAGAGACCACATCCTTCATGTTACAAGAGCGCGCGAACTGTGGACAATCGAAAATGCCACGATCCACATTTATCCAGACTGCACTCCGGCGGTCCTTCCTCAAAATAAAGAAAAGCCTGCATGAATACAATGTAAAATATGCACTGCAATTCCCGGCCACCCTGAGGATTCAACATGATGGCAAGTCCCCCTTTTGCACTACACCTGAGTCTGCAAGGTCCTGGATGGAACAAAATGACTTGGTGAATACTAGAGACCCGACCTTCATGCCTCAAGGTCAATGGCAGACACAAAGGCGACATGGACAGCAATCTAGATGCCGCCCACAGGGACCTAACAAGGCGCAAGCAGAAAGGAAGAGCACAGGTGGTGCAGAATGCCAAATGCTATGCAGCACATCAATCCACCACATCCTCTGGGTCTGAACCCGATGACCCACTGGAGGACAACCCCTCTTTAAAAGACTCTCAAAGGGCAGCAGTGGAAGCAGATGGTTCAGACAGCACTCCACAGACTGAAAATAATCTCATGTAACAGGACTTACACACGTTTGCTATTGCTTTATGTAACTGTGAGTACCACCCGGGACAGGTACCGTTACCCTCCCCGTTTGAGCTCACTCATGTAGGCTAGGAAGGGACCCAGATTAGGTACTTATGCAGGCGGTCACATTGGGACTATTTTGCAGACTCTGCCCCCTTTCTTCTTACCACTCACAATGTATGGCTGTTATAGATTCAGCATTTGTTGTTCATCACTATATCTCATTTTACGTTTTTTATATTTTAGCACGCTTACATAGTTTTGAACTGTAGCTAAGTGCTGATGGCTGGCTGCCTGTTGGTGCAAGGGCCTGGGAGCGGGAGTTGGGGAATGTTTTTAGTTATAATGTTTAATCATTGCCCAAACACACTCTGTCACTATGAATGGACTTAATCACCCCTATTTCGAGCAGCATATATACACTTGCAAACGCTCGGTTGACGCACTACGGAGGAGGTAGAAAATAGACCTACACATCATCACTTTTTCACATATGGCCACACAGGTAGATAGTCTTACACTCCTAACTTGGAATGTACGGGGGAAGGAGGCCCATCAGGTGTACCAATATCTAAGGAGGAAAGGGGTCACCACTGTGCTCCTACAGGAAACATAATTGACTACACAGACAATCACATCCATGCACAACAGATGGAGAGGCAGGGTAGTGAGAACCACATACTCCAGCTATGCCAGAGGAACTTTGATATAGGTGGAACTAGGGACACCACTTGAGATACAGTCTACCCGCACCAACTCAAATGGACGTTATACGATCTTAGAGGCTCTAAATGGTCAATCAATAGCGTTGATCTAACTATATGCCCCAAATTCAGGTCAAGCCCAGTTTCTGCAAAAACTCACGCCGGCGTAACTGCAAAATACCAATGTAGCCACGTTTTGGGGTGGGAACTTTCATTGCACTCCCACCATAGCACTGGACCGCTCACAATCTATTACCCTCTAACATCATCTACAGGCCTGGTCCTCCAGGACACACTTATGTGATGCATGACTTGAATTACACCCCACACTGAGCAAAATACTATCTTTATTCTGGACTCACCCATCTGCATACTAAAATAGATCTGATATACCGCTCATCAGACAACCTGCCAATGATATCACATGCCGACTACCTTCCCCCACACTATCAAACCACAATCCTTTGCAAACACGACTGACCTGTGGTACAATCCGAGCCAGCATCCCAACTACTTCGCGCCTTCCCTTGGAAGCGCTCAAAGTTACACAATTGTGTGACTCGCTCACACATTCTGTTACAACATATTTCTCAGACAATGAAGGTACAGCCTCTAATGTAAGTATAGAGTGGGACGCCTTTAATGTGGTCTTACGAGGACATATGATAGAAATGGTATATGAGGCATGCATGACACTTACAAAGAAGTTGGAGGGTCTGGAGGACGAAAGCTACCTACGTACCCACAGGCAGCACCCAAACTAGCCTAAGCCTGTTTATCCCATAAAGAGACACTAGACAAGTTATGTGCATTGGATTATAAAGGATACCTGTCAAAAAGACATGTGGATGGTTAGTAGGCCGCAGGAGACTGAACTGGTTACTAAAGACAGACACGACCCATACACCAATTACCACCATATATATTTCGGAGGGCCACGTGGTCAATACACAAGGTGGGATAAACTCAGTCTTTCAACAGTACAGCACCTCCTCTCTGCAAATGGAGACAGATACACTGGTATTTTTAGAGCAAATTACACTCCCCCAAATCCTGCGCAACTGCTGTAAAACTTTGGAAGCCCCCCATCACAGCTGATGAAATAAAGGAGGCTATACAGCTGCTGGCGAGAGGGAAGAATCCAGGGGCAGATGGCTGCCGCTAAAAGGGTGATAATGGGCTTGCTAACATGCGTTATAGAATTCCAATAGAAGCCCAGGTTAGATGTCCTGCACAACGGCGGTAATCTTAACGAAGGTCTTGCTAATATGCCCCTTCTTTCTTAACCAAACCTAACCGGGACTGATGTGTCAGATCGCTCTGTCGCCCTGGTCTTGCAAGCCTTCCCTCATGCTCATCCATAGATGCAAATGGCCAACTGTCTTACACCCCCTTGCCTGACAAAGTTAGGCTATAGTTTAATCCCCCTTCCCGCATATACACCAGCGCATCCGTTAGGTAATCTACCACACAGTACACTGCAATGAATCAAGCATGTACGGGTGGTTTACACAAAGCTTTCGTTCAACAAATTTACTGGGCATAAACTGTTAATAAACAAAGTTGTTTTCCATTCGTAATGTTCTCATTGTGCAATACTGGCACGGCAGTTTTAAAAGATGTTGTCAATATCTGCATATATACTACCAGTGTGTAATTCTGTAACTCTGAGAAATGTTATACTTAAACTCACAACTGCTCTGTTGTCCAAGTATGTTAAAATAAAAAATCAACAAACATTATAAAAAAATTTTTTAATAGAGACACAACATGATCTTTTGTTATCTATTGCACAGGACGATGCCTGATTCAGTCCTATAGGATACAAGGCTGTTTTGGTCCATGTGCCTGAAACATGTAGATCAGCACTGTCTGCTTCGGGCAGCTATTGCACACTTGATAGTCAGCTGGAGTAGACTCAGTCTCAGTCACATTCAGAGGACTCATGGTTAAGCAGTGATATATGAGGCATATGGCTCTCAGGAAGGGGTGGGCGGAATTTGCGTAGTCGCGCTACACAAACCTCTGCAAAATGGTAAAAAATCTCCGCAAGCATGAACATGCGGAATTGCTTGTTCTGCCCGTTCGGGATGCTTTTTTCCTGTTTGCGAATGTTGTCTGTGTGCTCGGAGAGAAATATTGCGTGAACAAGCATTTTGAAAGCGCGAACACACAAAAAATTCTGCCAAGCTGCGGATCGCGGAATTATTGGCAATTCTGCGTTCTCCACGGAACGCGAAATTACCCAAATTCCGCGAGCGGAACATAATTTACTGGCCAGGCCTACTCTCAGCTGTTGTCAGACACTCACAGTGTCGATATGGGGGTACCAAATGAGTCCAGTGGTATCATCTAGAGCGCTTGGAAACAGAAGGTGCACATCAGTTTGCTGCGATGCACATGCATTAGCCTTTGACTTAGATCAGAGTCGCTGCAAAGAGAGGTGTGCACAACACTACAGGAGTGCAGTCACAGGAGCGTCACAATGTAGACAGGTTTCACAGGAGTATGTGTCTGCGGCTCTCCTGCTGATATCTTTGCTGTGAAGTGAAATCCAGTCGGAACGTGGACATTCGCACTCAAATCAGGTAATCAAAAGTAGATGAAGTTTCTGGGTGCCTTTTTTGGTGAACCCTCCTGAGGTTGAGGGTGAGTTAACATAAAGAACATGCGTTGTCTCCCGTAAGAGTAACGTCCCCAGTAGGCACACCTTAAAAACAAATCCAGAATGTTTAGTGTTGATTGTTCATAAAGTTATATTTTGTTTCAATTTAATACTATTACTTCCATTGTATATAAGACTGGCACGTGAATTCTCACATCAACGCGGATGCGAACGCAGTAATGCACACCACGCTATTACAGCTTCTTCCACACTTCTAATGTGGCGTTTCTCACAACTTTAAATCATATCTTCACGTGCCATTACCGTGACAGTTTCGCACAACATCATCTACTGCGTTAGCCACAAGTAATTTAAGCCCCCTGATGAAGGGCAAGCCCGAAATGCATTGGGCAGAAATATCTGAATAAATCATGCAAGTCTTATATACTATGGAAGTAATAGTATTAAATTGAAACAAAATAAAATATAACTTTACGAGCAATCAATACGAAACGTTCCTGACATTTTTTGAAGGTGTGCCTATTGGGGAAGTTACTCTTACGGGAGACCAGGCATGTTCTTTATCTTTGCTGTGATCACATGCTCTAATCTCGCACACTCGGGTCCATATTTATCATAGCGTTGCGCTACATGAAAGTATGATAAATATGCCCCTTGGTGCTATTCCAGGAAAGGCTCTTGAATGCTCCAGAATGCTGGATTTGGGTGCTGGGAAACAAGGGCAGGTCCCGAGCTGGCAGCAGCAAAGTATGTTCTTCAGTCTTGGGGTACATATCTCACCCCTGAAAGGGAGATAGAAAAATACTCTGCTAATAGACCCAGCATTGCTCTGTACAGGTGTGCAGAGATCCTTCAAGTAGATGGTGAAGCCTGGGTAAGGTAAAAGGGTCCTCCTTCATCCGTACAGTGACAGTGGGCCTGTAAACAGCATTCCACAGAAATTAAGATGGGCTCAGAATTTCAGAGGGAGCCATTCGTATCAAAGTGTGTTGTCCTTTGAGGTGCGCCATAGCTCCGTGACAACTATCCACGGGGAAGGGGCATCTCTCTGGAATCCATCCATCTTATTGGCCACTCAAGCCCTTTTGCTGTGGTCCGATCTCTCTGTCAGAGGAGGACAGAAGATGTAGAATATGGATATCTCTTTGTGTAAGGTGTGCAGTCATAGCCGGTCCTCTGGCCACAATTATGGCTTAGGTGTGGCTAACTCTAGGCCATAAGAAGACCTTCTGAACCTGTAATGGTTCACGGCCAGTGAGAACTTGGGCCCGATTCACAGAACTAACTTAAGACAAAATCCTAAACTTACTACTTTTGCTATTCACAGAAATTAGGATTTTGTCTTAAGACAGACTTAAGACAGACTTAAGAAAGACTTAAGACAAAATCCTAACTTCTGTGAATACCAAAAGTAGTAAGTTTAGGATTTTGTCTTAAGGTAGTTCTGTGAATCAAGCCCTTGGACTCCTATTCGCTCATACTCATCAGATGTGAGGCCCATGAGATGTCCATGGGCTTACAAAGAGTTATAGAAGAAGGGATGGATTGGGGGAGCAGCACAGGGAAATGGGGGCACGCAGGAAGAAGGGGAGATGGCAGCCATGATTACCAGTAAACACAACAAAGCACCCTTCAACCCTACGATCTGCAGACAACCAGGAAGAGCCCCGACATGGGAACACCATCTCTTGTGTATGCAAGCACCCTCATGCACAATACATACATTCAAGGGGAATCAAGGGCCAAGTTGCTGTAGTGTCTTGTGTATTATAGAGCGCAAAACCCCTATGGTCCCTAATGAACTCCGTAATCTAGGCCTAGATGTAGGTAATAGCAATTTACCGAATGGTAAATACCGAATTTTACAGATTCTGTATTCACTATTCGGTAATTGCTATGTAGGTAAAATAATCGGTAAAAATACCGAATCTGTATGATTCGGTAATTACCGATTCTGTAATTACAGAATCGGTATTTGCCATTGATTCCTATGGGCCTTGAAGCCCATAGGTTTCAATGGCAAATACCGATTCTGTAATTACAGAATCGGTAAAATTACCGATTTTGCAAGGGTGACAGGGTGTCACTTTGACACCCTGTTGCACCCCTGTTTCTGGCTTGTGTGCCATTTGACACCCTTAGGGCATGTCTGTGTGCCACATGGCACAGGTATACATGCACAGATGTGCATGTACACTGGAATTCGTTATTTACCATGGAATAGTATTTCCATGGTAAATAACGATTCGGTAAGGGCCTGTGGCACTGATTACAGTGCCACCTACATCTTGATTTACAGAATCGGTAAATTTACCGATTCGGTATTTTACCGATTCTGTATATTTACCGGATCGGTAAATATACCGATTCTGTAAATAAAATGCCCCCTACATCTCAAAAGCCAAATACTGGTCGGAAACGGCCGAAATCGGCCGTTTCCGACCGGTATTAAGGCTCCTACATCTGGCTCCAAGTGACATAAGTGATTGGGTGGGGTTAATAAAATTCATGACGCAGTCCGTGGCAGCTAATGGTTACACTCTGAGAAATAAAGTGATTCACTTACATGCTACCCGGCTGGGGAGGAAGGTACAGTCATGTCAGGCCACATGGGTTTATGATGGGGGTGGTAGGTAGTCCCCCAGTGGGAATGCAGATAAAAGGGCCATCACGCCTCTCACATTACTATAATAAGCTTACACACACACTGTTAACTGTGCCACTGCCGGGTCATGGGACAGAAACTACCCAGTCAAAAAGGAGGTAGCCCATTTAGTGAACCACTAATACCCAAATTAGTCTTTTACTCCATTGTTGAGTAGCAATATCAAGATCACATAGATCACTTATCAGGAATGTTGTGACACAGATTTTCTATACAAGAAAACATACTGGGCCTGTCAGAATAACAAAATGAGAACCTGATTACCACTTCTGCACTGTAGCAGAGAGGTTCTAACATTTTGGGCCCGATTCACAGAATGAACTAAAGACTCAATCCTAAACTTACTACTATTTTTCTATTCACAGAATGCACTTACTACTTTTGGCATTCACAGAATGAACTTACTATTTTTGGTATTCACAGAAGTTAGGATTTTGTCTTAAGTCTGTCTTAAGTCTGTCTTAAGTCTGTTTTCAGTCTGTCTTAAGATAAAATCCTAACTTCTGTGAATACCAAAAGTAGTAAGTTCATTCTGTGAATACCAAAAGTAGTAAGTGAAACCAAAAGTAGTAAGTGAATTCTGGGAATACCAAAATAGTAGTAAGTTTAGGATTGAGTCTTAAGTTCATTCTGTGAATCGGGCCCATGGTGTCCTCCCACAATAAGGTGAAACATATAGATTTGTAGCCAATGACATCAGAAAAATCTTCAATAAAAGCACCACTTGCAACTTTTTTTCAATGATGAGCAACCCTCCCAACACAGCAATATTGAGCTGGGCAAACTCAAACTTTGGCACAGTGCTTGCTTTCCTCCTGTTTAAGGGTTCCACATCAACCTTTTATTCTACTCCCTATGGAGAATTACTCTGTCAAATCCTTTGGTTTGCTTTGCATTTCCATAACCAGCCTGGAGCCCATTGAGACACCCTTTCAGACATGAAGTCTTGTATTCACTATTGTATGCTGACAAGTAGGAGAAGCCATGGTGGAGAAAAGAAGGGGATGAAATAAAGTAAAGGTCCATGCTACGTGGCTTTGGCCACGGATACCTCATCCAACTTGAGGACATCCCATTAAGAGATAGGTGCTTCTGGCTTCCAAACATTTCAACTCACTGCAGCTTCCCTCACTGGCTCTCCCAGAATAGAAGCACAAGAGATGACTGGGAGGATTTATTCAGCCAAGTCTTTTCATCTCCCCTCCTACAGGGTCAGAGCCACATCTGAGCCTTGTATGGGAGGTTCATGATCAAAGGCTGAAAGAGTTCTCAGTGGGTATTCATATGGGTACAATTCTTCACTTTGAAGGAAGGATGAAAGCGAGCCCATGAAGTGTAGGAAGGTATTTGTGATAATTAGCTACTGCTTTAGAACCTGTAACAATACCTTCACTCCCAGCCACAACCATTTACACTGACATGGCAGAGATGGGTAGAGTATGAGGCGGGTTTGGTAGCCCACTTGAACAAGTCCTTCTCTAAGACATAGACTTCATGTACAATAAGAAAATTGTTGCAGCCCACTAGACACATGAAAAGTATCAAGGAATAGTAAAGTGAATAATCAAATCCTTCAGGTATTATTTGGGTTCCCAGAATGTGGGAAATTGTGACATTTGGTGTTGTGAAATTTCACAACATTTCATGAAAATTACATAAAATTTTGCAATGTCTCCTATGAAAATTGATTACGAGGCCAAAGCTCATGTCAAAAATCATTCAAGATACCCCCAAGGAGACTAGTTCAATGAGTAAATGTTTTCCACGAGAAATCGCTGAGCCATACCCTGTTTAATCTTTATGTAGCCCCATTGGCCACATTGATAAGAAACCTGGCTTTCTCAGTTGTTTGCTATGCTGATGATACGCAAATTATTGTCTCTGTTACGGGCAATCACAAAGAATTAGGAGATGCCTTCAGAAACTGCATGCAACAAGTTAAAAACTGGATGTCGTGCAAGCTGGGCTCTCTTCCAATACCGGTGGCTAATGTAAACAAGCATTTCCAATGCAATAGATCTTGCATTCACGCAAGTTGGAGCTAATGGCATTGTAAATGACAATGCCTTTTATTTATGTTTTGAGTTTTAAAACTTAAATAAGAGGCATTGTCATGTACAATGCTAATAGCTTAAACAATGCAAATGCGAGACCTATTGCATTGCAATAAAGGGCCTTCTCGACCGCTTATTAGATTGTAAATATCAGAGGAGGAGACAGCCTGCGACATCTTCAAAGTAGTGATAAATAGTGCAGTGAATAAGATGTGTAAGTGTTGGAAATTACACAGACACAAAGTGTGACGTGAGAGTTATATATGATCCGAGCTATAAACACTAACAAAGTGCTCCAACACCTTTTGCTCTGTGATTACAATGTTTTGGCTCAGGAGGATGAGCAGGGGGGTTTATTTTCTGCCCTCTCCATGATTTCAGCGTGCAGTGTGGCATTGTGTAATGTCATTGCTATCTTTGGTCTAATAAAAAAAACTCCAGCTATAGGAGGGCCCTTGCTTCATCTCCTGGTGCAGGGTGGGCTGTGCTTTAAGGCAGGCAGGGAGGGACGGAGGGAGGGAGGGATGGTCTTGGCTGCAGCTCCAAACCTCGTACAGTGAGGGAGAGGCACTAATGTGGTGGTATTGGTGCTGGTATTGGTGCTGGTGGTATTGGTGGTAGTGGCTGTGGTGGTATTGGTGGTGTGGAGAAGCGTGGCTCAGTGGTTAGAGGCAGCAGACCCGGAAGCTGAGATCGGCCGTGGACCAGGGTTCGATTCCCCGCCTCGGTGGGTCTCGGGCTCAAAAATTCCACGGAGTCGACAATTCTCGCTCCGGTGACTACTCGACTCACGGGATCACACTCTGCGACTCTGGGCAATAGTTTGCTTAATCTCCACTACGGCCCCTCACGGCGGGATGCCTGGCTTTCATCTTGTGGATACCCGGCCGGGGTTTCTCACAGGGGAATACCAGGACGGGTTCCCTAAGCAAGCGCCTTGAGACCCCTGGGTTAAAGTGCGCTATATAAATCGAAACACATTTACATTTACATTTACATATTGATGGTGGTGGTATTGATGGTATTGGTGGTGGTGGTATTAGTGGTATTGGTGGTATTGGTGGTGGTGGTGGTATTGGTATTGGTGGTGGTACCGGTATTGGTGGTGGTATTTATAATATTGGTGGTGGTATTGCTGGTGGTGGTGGTATTGGTGGTGGTGGTATTGTTGGAGGGGTGTTGGTGGTAGTGGTGGTGATGCTATTGGTGGTGGCATTGGTATTGGTGGTGGCATTGGTATTGGTGGTGGTAATATTGGTGGTGGTATTGGTGGTATTACTGATGGTCTTGGTGGTGGTGATATTGGTGATATTAGTGGTCTTGGTGGTGGTGATATTGGTGGTGGTTGTATGAGTGGCCTCGGTGGTAGTTGTATTGGTGGTAGTTGGTGGTATTGGTGGTGGTGGTATTGGTGTTGGTAGTATTGGTGTTATTGGCAGTGGTGGAATTTGTGGTGGTATTAGTGGTGGTATTAGTGGTATTGGTAGTGGTACTGGTGGTGGTATTGGAGGGGGTATTGGTGGTGGTGGTATTGGTGATTGTATTGGGGATGGTATTGGTGGTGGTGGTATTGGTTGTGGTATTAGTATTGGTTGTGGTGTTGGTTATGGGTGGAGGTGGTATTGGTGGTGGTATTGGTGTTGGTGCTATTGGTAGTGGCATTGGTGGTGGTGGTGGTATTGATGAAATTGGTGGTGGTATTGGTGGTGGTGGTGGTGGTATTGCTAGTATTGCTGGTGGTGGTGGTATTGGTAGAGGGGTATTGGTGGTGGTGGTATTGGTGGTATTACTGATGGTATTGGAGGTGGTGATATTTGTGGTGGGGGTATTAGTGGTGGTGATATTGCTGGTGGTTGTATGAGTGGCATCAGTGGTGGTGGTATTGGTGGTAGTTGGTGGTATTGGTGGTGGCGGTATTGGTGGTGGTAGTATTGGTGTTATTGGCAGTGGTGGTATTGGTGGTGGTATTAGTGGTGGCATTGGTGGTATTGGTAGTGGCACTGGTGGTGGTATTGAATGTGGTATTGGTGGTGGTAGTATTGGTGATGGTATTGGGGATGGTATTAGTGGTGGTGGTATTGGTGGTGGTGGTGGTATTGGCAGTGGTGGTTTTGGCGGTGGCATTGTGGTGGTACTGTTATTGGTTGTAGTGTATTGGTGGTGGTGTTATTGATGATATTGGAGGTGGTATTGATGGTGGTGGTGGTATTACTAGTATTGCTGGTATTGCTTGTGGTGGTATTGGTGGTGGTGGTATTGGTGGTGGGGATGGTATTGGTGGCGGCATTGTTATTGGTGGTGGAATTGGTATTGGTGGTAGTGGTATTGGCGGTAGTGGTATTGGTGGTGGTAGTATTGGAGGTGGTATTGGTGGTGGTTGTATTGGTGGTGGTGGTATTGACAGTGGCGATATTGGTGTTATTACTGATGGTATTGGTGATGGTGATATTTGTGGTGGTGGTATTAGTGGTCTTGGTGGTGGTGGTATTGGTGGTGGTCATATTAGTGGCATTGGTGGCGGCGGTATTGGTGATGGTTGGTGGTATTGGTGGTGGTATTAGTGGTGACATTGGTGGTATTGATAGTGGTACTGGTGGTGGTATTGGAGATGGTATTGGAGGTGGTGGTATTGGTGATGGTATTGGGGATGGTGTTGGTGGTGGTGGTATTGGTGGTGGTGATGGTATTGATGGTGATGGTATTGGTGGTTGTATTGGTATTGGTGGTGGTGTTGGTATTGGTGGTGGTGGAATTAGTGGTGGTGGTGGTATTGGTGGTGGTGGTATTGGTGTTGGTATTAGTGGTGGTATTGTTGGTGGTATTGGCGGTGGTATTTGGTGGTGGTGGTATTGGTGGTGGTGGTGGTAGTATTGGTGGTGGGGGTGGTATTGGTGCCGGTGTTATTGATGGTGGCGGTATTGGTATTGGTGGTATTGGTGGTGGTGGTATTAGTGGTAGTGGTATTAGTAGTGGTGGTATTGGTGGTGGTGATATTGGAGGTGGTGGTGGTATTGTTGGTGGTGGTGGTATTGGTGGTGGTGGTGGAATTGGTGATGGTGGTATTGGTGGTGGTGATGGTATTGGTGGTGGTATTGGTTGTGGTGGTATTGGTATTGGTAGTGATGGTATTGGTTGTGGTGGTAGCATTGGTGATGGTGGTATTGTTGGTGGTGATGGTATTGGAGGGTTGGTGGTATTGGTGGTGGTGGTATTGGTGGTGGTGGTGGTGGTGGAGGTGGTAGTGGTATTATTGGTGGTGGTGATGCTATTGGTGGTGGTGGTATTGGTGGTTGTATTGGTAGTGGTGTTGGTGGTGGTGGTATTGGTGGTATTGGTAGTGGTGGTATTGATGGTGGCGGTATCGATGGTGGCCGAATTGGTGGTATTGGTGGTGGTGGTATTGGTGTAGGTGGTATTGGTGTAGGTGGTATTGGTGGTGGTGGCATTGGAGATGGTGGTGGTATTGCTGGTGGTGGTATTGGTGGGGATGGGATTAGTGGTGGTGGTATTGGTGGTGGTGATATTTGTATTAATGGTGGTGGTATTGGTGGTGGTGGTTTTGGTGGTGGTGGTATTGGTGATGGTGGTATTGTTGGTGGTGATGGTATTGGTCGGAATGGTATTGTGGGGGTGGTGGTGGTATTGGTGATAGTGGTATTGGTGGTGGTGGTGGTGGTATTTGTAATAGTGGTGGTATTGGTGGTGGTGGTATTAGTGGTGATGGTATTGGTGGTGGTGGTGGTAGTGGTATTGGTGGTGATGTTATTGGTGGTGATGGTATTGGTGGTGGTCGTGGTATTGGAGTTAGTGGTGGTATTGGTGGTGGTGGTATTGGTGGTGGTGGAGGTGGTGGTATTGGTGGTGGTGGTATTAGTGTTGGTAGTGGAATTAGTGGTGGTGGTATTGGTCTTGTTAATAAAAAAGGCTTTTGAAAACAACCCGTCAGGTGACTTTAGTGCAGATGAGATGTAACAGAGATGTGCTATTGTCAGCTTCAACCCTTTAGCACACGATTATGTGGTTCCTGGAATTCACATGACTCTAGCATTTGTTGTCGCTCCTTTTTTGACAGCACTATCCTTGTTCGAGGTGCCCCTTTAAGCAAGGTCTCTGTGTTTGTGGATCCAGGCTTCCCTTGCTACCTTATTTGTGAGCATCCATTAGGACCGGCCCGGGCTGCAAGTGCCATTCAGCTTGCTCTGAACCCTTGCTGGCCACTCGCCTGCTCCTCAGTGCCCCTGCCGCGTGGCATCCTATGGACCCTGTGCAAGCATCTCATCTACTCTGTCTGTGGCTGTGTGCTGTTCTTCGCTCACTCAGTGTCCCAGACATGAAGCATCCCAAGGACCCTGTGTGAGCCACTCATCTACCTAACATAATTTCCCCCTTTTGGATATTTTACTGGGTTTCTTCCGCCATGTTGCTTATGGTTCCACAATCTGAGGAAGCTCCCCCCTTTCCGCCTCGCTTGCTCTGCTCAATAGAAAGCCAGCTGTTCCAGGACTCCTACTGGAGTCTCTAGTTGGCCGGGGTAGGCACCCTAGTCTAAGTAGGGACCACCGCTTCCGACAGGGTAACTTGGTGCAGAGCAGGAAGGCTTAACTTCAGAGGCAATGTGTAAAGAATTTGTGCAACACAGATCACAAGTGACACAGTAAAAGCACTCACAAAAGGGACACCACACCAGTGTTATACAAAAATAAAAGTAGCTTTATCTAAAACTTAGCCAAGATCCCAAAAATAACAAGGGTCTATTATAGACAATCAAAGGATTCCGGTGATAATGCCCTTGAAAAGATTGTCGCAAAGGTAACTTTGCAAGAATCCAACATATGCAATCAAGGGGTGTCACTAGAAAGAAAAGGTTCTTGAGACTGTTGTTACTGGTATTCTAGTAAGGCTGTCTTTTAGCTGGAACACATGAGGACATAGACAATTCCGTAGTCACCTACAATAGAATAGTCCAGGTCCTGAGATCAGCATGGCCGGTTTTCGGAGGGAAACCTCCAAAGCAAACAGTTCCTCAGGTGTGGTGGATTTAAGGCTTGATCGCCATTTCAAGGAATGTGTGCCCCTTTTCATGTTGTTAGGCGGTGTTTCAACCTTCCAATGCCCTCCCCCGAAAATGGGCTACTGATTATGCTGATAATTACAGTCCATCTGGCAGGTCAAACAGTTCCCGCACTCTTTAAGGAGGATGCCTCCCAAAGCAACGCAAACACAGTCCTGGACAGAGCGAGTTCAAGTGCATAGGCCAGCATTCAGACTAATTCCTCACACGGGTGCAAGCAGGCCAGCTACCAAATGTCCCCGGCCCGCGGCAGCCTTGTTACTTAATTGAGGCAGTCCTGATCCTCACATCACTGCCCACACGGTCTACCGACTCACCCTGCCCAAGGTAGCTCTGCAGCCAGCAGCTTAGCACACATGCGAGGGGCTCCTCCTTTCCCCAGGCACTTGATCCTTGTTACGCTGCACGGGAGAGGCGCGAGGCCGCTCGTCTGGTTTCCACATGGACGTGCTCAGGGCAGCTCCTTTCCCCCAGCAGTGACGTAGTTGAAGGGAATCAAAAATTAGCTAGCATTCGCGCCAATTTTCAATTCTATTAAGGACACGAGGCAAGGATTATGCTTCTCTTTCTTTTATTCGTTTTGTATGCAAATAAAACTACATTTCCCATGATGCTTGTCTATACATCACATCCTGTATAGCCCTATAAGAGCTACTGTATCCTGTTTCTCCTCCTCTTTCTTTGCTCGAACCTTAACAGTCAACATTAATAATTTCAGTCCAAAAACCAAGGAATATGAGTCCCAATAATCATCCTCCAACGTGGAAGAACCATATTCAAAATGGAAAGTTTGCATCTTCTAAACCAGAAGTACACCCGCTCCGTCTTCTTTTCCCAAACCTGAAAGGAATGAGACAGAGAAAAACTGTAACTTCTGCTGATACAGAATATCAAGTACATGCGGGTGGGCAATTATTACCAATATAGTAATAAAACCGGGTGGGATAATCCTCGCCTCTGTGTCCTTAATAGAATTGAAAATTCTTGGTGTGAATGCTAGCTAATTTTTGATTCTATTACAGGACTGGAGGCTTCGGATTATGCTTCTCTTTCTTTTATTTGCTACTCGAAGCAGCCAATAAAAAAGTTTTGTATGCAAATAAAACTACATTTCCCATGATGCTTGTCCATACTTCACATCCTGTGTAGCCCTATAAGAGCTACTGTATCCTGTTTCTCCTCCTCTTTCTTTGCTGCTCACGCAGACAGTTAAGTGCTCAGAACATTATGTTATGATTTATGTCGTAATTGACTGTTGAATTATCTTGACGATGTTGCGATTATGTTTGTGCTCATATATCGCGCTATGTTGAATACTTGTGTTTAAGTATGTGTGTTGGCCGCATTAGGGGCCATTATGCTTTCCTTGTATATTGCCATATTTATCTTCATTAGCGCTCGCTGGCGCTATTGTTTTCAGACTATTGACGGCTTGAGAGGGGCCGCCAATCACTGCGCGGCTCGACCGTTGATGTCAGCGATGACGGGCCCAGGGCTCCTGAGGCTCCCGGGCCGCGGCAGTGATTACAGGGAGGCAGATTTCAATGGGCTTAAACACAGGCAAGCGGCAGTGACTCTGCGGGCAATTGCAATTCACTCCCCGGCCCGAGGCTCGCAGCGGTGACTTCAGGGCAAACAGCACTTCCTTCATCAGTGCTCAGGTCATGGCCCACAGATACGAGCACATAGCGCTTCGCTACTTCCACAGGGCTTTCCAGTGACTTAGGGGCCCTGTGCAGCAGCTGTGACTTCCAGGATTACAGCGCTGTAGGGGTAGTTTATTAAAGCAGATTGTTGTTGTTCTTTTTGATTCCTCTTTGCAGCAAAGCAATTCCACCACGTTACAGGGACAGTCCTTGGTTGCACTTCTCGTCGTTCCTCAGTAACTAGGAGGGGGCAGTCAAAGAGGGAAAATAAGAGTGGAGACACTCTGGAGATGGTGCTTCAGTCTCCTCTTTGCAGGGCCAGATCAGCAGGCAGTAGAGCAGCTCATCCACAACAGGGCAGCAGTTCCTAGGAACAGTCAGCTCCAGCAGGGTGGCAATCCTCCTAGCACAGCAGTCTGTATTCCAGCAGAGTTTCATCTTGATCCAGCAGTGTAACAAAGATGTGAGGCCAGGACCCTCCCTTATATACCCTACAGTCTAGTTACTAGAAGGGGGCAGAAGTTTCTGGAAGTGTCTAGGGGTAGGGGCATCTGGAAGAGACCAGGGAGTCCTGGGATGTTCCCTGACTTCCCTGGCCTGGCTGTCACAGTGACGAAAAGCAGGGCTGTTAAGGCTACAATGGGAGGCCAGTCACAGCTCATTCAAGGGGAGGTGTGAATCACCACTTCCACCTCCCAGCCCCGGCAGGATATCAGTATGCAGATGGGGGAGGGGGATACTGCAGTGCCCAG
Source organism: Lissotriton vulgaris (assembly GCF_964263255.1). Classification (NCBI taxonomy): domain Eukaryota; kingdom Metazoa; phylum Chordata; class Amphibia; order Caudata; family Salamandridae; genus Lissotriton; species Lissotriton vulgaris. The sequence continues at coordinate 1,579,302 of NW_028243158.1, forward strand.
ACTAAGTGTAGGCAGAAAAATACTACTTTCGAAAAGTGGGATTTCTAAAGTAGTAGTGCCCAAACCCAAATATCATTGGAAAGGGTTCCCTGCCCCGGTTCCAACAAGACCAAACATGGCATACTTATTAGGTCCCAGTCAGAAATCATCCCATAAGCAGGTCCCCAATGTTAACCTATGGAGGGTTAGGCCTCACTGCGGTAGCAGGGGCCTGTGGCAGGTATGCCAGTGTCACAATGTTTTAGGGGAGAGCACCTGTGCCTCAGCACTGTTTAGAGTGGTAGGGGGCCCAGAGTCTTAAGTCCAACAAAAAGGTTGGGTGAAAATGGGAGGCACAAGGGCAAACATGTAGGGGAAGACCAGCCTAATGCTGACAGGTCCAACACGTGTCCCCTCCAGCTGAAAGTGGGGAGAACTACCCAACCTCTAGGGAATTCTCATCACTAAGGCGGAAAAACCTAGAGAGACCGTCAGCATTGGCGTGGTCTACTTCGGGTCTGTGCTCCACCCTGAAGTCCATCCCGTGTAGGGAAATGGACCACCTCAACAATTTGGGATTTTCGCCCCTTATTTGCATAAGCCATCTGAGGGGCCGGTGGTCAGTCTGAATCAGGAAGTGGGAACCAAACAAGTATGGCCTCAGCTTTTTAAGCAAAGTCCGATGCACACAACAAAGTATGTGTGATGTGATTGATCACAAACACGTAGCAAGGATGGAGTCGTACAAATGTGTTCTTATTGTGTCGTTTTATTGGAATACAATAGTTGGAACATGAGACCAGCCGACACGTCTTTCGTCAAAAAGGGTGATAACCCTTGACTCTTTAGGGCTGTTGACGGGCCGTGAAGGGGAGGGGTCGGGGGACCAGTGATAATTCCAACCCGGTCTTAGTCGGGTTTAGTCACAGCAAAAACAAACGCACTCGGAGGTGCGTGTAGAGTTTCTAGACCAATATGTCTGAAGTAATCCTAAGCTGCGCAGGCGGCGTCTATTGCCGTATCTCTAGGCAGCGGTGTTTCTAGCACTTGGTATGTGGGGGAACAAAGTATTGTCGGAAATGGTATTCGCCGGGTACAGAGAAGACCTCAGCTTTTTAACAGCCCAGACCACGGCGAAAGCTTCTCTCTCCATAGCACTCCACCGCTGTTCCCGGGGTGGTAGCCTCCTGGAGATGATGGCCACTGGTTGGTCCAGGTCCTCTTCATTTCAGTTGCGAAGGCACCGCCCCTATGCCATGCTCTGAGGCATCCATTTGGATAATGGACTCTTTGGAGAAGTCAGGGGCCCTGAGCACCGGAGCTGGGCACATGGCCTGCTTTAGGGAGTCAAAGGCTTTTTGGCAGGCCTCTGTCCAGATTACTTTCCTAGGGTGTTTTTTGGAGGTTAGTTCAGTCAAGGGGGCCACAATGGTGCCATAGCCCTTGACAAATCTGCTGTAGTACCCTGTGAGGCCCAGGAAAGCCCTGACTTCAGTTTGTGTCTTGGGGGGCTCCCAGGCCAGGATGGTCTCTATCTTGGCCTATAGGGGCTGCACCTTACCCCCGCCCACCAAGTGTCCTTGGTAGACTACCGACCCCCACCCTATCTGGCATTTGTTGGCTTTGATAGTCAGGCCTGCCTGCCGCAGGGCCTGAAGCACTTCCCGGAGGTGACACAGATGGACCTCCCAGCTGCTACAGAAGACAGCTATGTCGTCCAGGTAGGCAGCAGAGAAGGCCTCTAAACCGGAGAGGACCCAGTTCATCACCTGCTGGAAGGTGGCAGGAGCATTTTTCAGTCCAAAGGGCATCACTCTAAACTGGTAGTGGCCCTCTAGGGTGGAAAAGTCTGACCTCTCCTTGGCTCCCTCAGTTAGGGTGATCTGCCAGTACCCTGACATGAGGTCAAAGGTACTCAGGTATCGGGAAGCCCCCAGCCAGTCAATGAGCTCATTCGCCCTAGGGATGGGATGAGCATCAGTTTTGGTCACTGAGTTCAGCCCTCTGTAATCCACACAGAACCTAAGTTCTGGTGTGGTGCCCGCTGGGGCACCTTTTGGTACCAGCACCACCAGACTGGACCAGGGGCTGTTGGAGGGCTCTATCAGCCTCAACTTCAGCATCATAGTGACTTCACTCTGAATGCTGGTCTTTGCCATGTCCGTCCGCCTGTAAGACTTGAACTTGACAGGGAAGCTGTTTCCTGTATCCAAATCATGGGTACACAGGTGAGTAATCCCAGGGATAAGGGAAAACAGTGAGGATAACTGCTCCAGGACCAGGTGGGATGTCCCTCTGTGCTCATAAGTCATGGATGGGGAGAGGACCACTCCCTCCACGGATCCGTCCTTCTCTTTGGAAGCAAAGAGGTCCGGGAAAGATTCACTTTCCTTTTCCTCTGCCCAATCAGTCACCATCAGTAAGGTGAGCTCAGACCGCTCATGGTGGAGTTTGAGGCAGTTAGCGTGTAGTACTCTGTGGGGATGCCAGGGGGTTATAAGGGCCACCAGGTAAGTGGCCTTGCCCTCCTTCTCAAGTATCTCATTAGGGCCTGTTCAGCTGTCCTGGAGGGCACTGAGCTCTCCAGGCATCATGACCCACACCTTCTGTCCAGGTTACAGCTCCATAGGGTGAGAATTCTGGTCGCACCATTCCTTCATCACCGCATGGGTAGCCTCTAAGTTGTCAGAAGCTTGCTTCTACTTGGCTGCGGAAGGCCAGCATGTAGCTCAATACTTGGAGTCTTCTCCCACCCATCCTTCACTAAACTGAGAGATCCCCTAACAGGGTGACCGTACAAAAGCTCGAAGGGCTGAAGCCCACCCACTTCTGCGGTACCTCACTGTAGGAAACAAAGAACAGGACAAGAGGATGCCCCCCTTTTTGGTCAGGCCCTCAGGCAGACTCCTGATCATGCCCTTTAGGGTCTTGTTAAATTTCTCCATGAGACCATTGGTCTGTGGAAGGTACGGGGTAGAGAACTTATAAGTAACCCCACACTCCTTCCACATTGCTTGCATGTAGGCAGACATAAAATTGGTGCCCCTGTCGGACACATCCTCAGTGGGGAAACCCACTCTGGTAAAAATCCCCATCAGGGCCTGGCCCACCGCAGGTGCAGTGATGGTTCTCCGAGGAATAGCCTTTGGGTACCGGGTGGTATGAGCCACCAGAACCAGGATAAACCTGTGACCAGAAGAAGTGGGTGGATCCATAGGTTCAACAATGTCGATGCCCACCCTTTCAAAGGGGGTGCTAACTACAGGCAGTGGTTCGAGGGGAGCCTTCAGCTTGGTCCCTGTTTTCCCACTAGCTTGGCAGGTCAGACAGGTCCTGCAGAATGTATCTGAGGAGATCCTCATCTGTGGGTAATAAAAATGTGGGACAAGTCTTGAAAAGATCTTGTCTTGGCCCAAGTGCCCTGCTAATGGGATCTCATGAGCCAATTCCAAAAGAAAGGCCCTGTAGCATTGTGGGACCACTAAGGCCCAGGATAACCCATTCACAGGAAACTTGGGCTAACTGTAAAGGAGGCCGTCCTCCGACTAAATGTGATAATTCCCGGAGGCGTTGCCTGTGGTCTGGGCCTCGGCCTGTCACCTCATGCCCTCAAGGGTGGAGCACTCCTTATGTGCCTGATAAAACTCGTCCCTGGGCGGCCCTCCTTCCACCTGCCACTCTGCAGGGGTAAGTAGGTCCCCATCCGTGGACTCCGGTGCGACCTCTTCAGGTGCCCCATCCATCTCAAGGGGCTTCCCACGCCCTCGGGCTCCTCCCTTTTTAGCAGCTGGCTGGGCCATTTTTCGAGGCTCCAGCCCTAGTTGACTCCATTTCCGGGCAGCCATGGACAGTGTGGTAGCACAGATCCACTCTGGTAACCCCAGCATCTCCACATGCGCTTTGAGCTCTACCTCCTTCCAGGCAGTGTGCTCAAGGTCATTCCCTACCAGACAGTCCACTGGCATGGCAGTGCTCACAGCAAATCTTAGAAGGCCTGAAACCCCTCCCCACTCAAATGTAACCTGTGCTACGGGATAGTGACCCTCCCTGTTGTAAGCCATCACAACTGGGTGGAATGCATCAGGAATTATTTGCTCTGGGTTCACCTGCTGACTCCTTACCATAGTCATGCTGGCACCTGTGTCCCTCAGGGCCTCCACCCCCTAACCATTGATGGTGACCCACTGCCTATACTTGGTAGTATTTGAGGGCACATGGATCTTAGGAACCATCTCACTGTCTCCCAGGGATACTAGGAGAAGCCCTGCCCCCTCACTCCCATTATCTAGGGACAGCTCCTCTCTAAGCGCTACACTAGCCACCCCGGGGTTTTTACCTCCAGTGGGAGGTGGTGCTCTCTTGTGACACTTGGGATCCCCCTTGTAGTGTCCAATTTTACCACACTCATAGCACCGGACAATTCTGGGCTGCTAACCTTTGTCAGGATAAGTGGGCTTTTGGTGGCCAGATTAGGGCTGTGACCCAGACTCCTTCCCTTGTGAATTGTTTTGGGGGCCTTTGGAGAACTCTATTTTTTTTATCTCCCCCCTCTTTCTTCTGGTGGGAACCCTGAGCACCCCTTTGGGAGTCCCCCCCAGAACTCTTGATGGACACCCTGGTACTGACCCAGTTATCCGCCTCTTCCGCAAGCTTCCTAGGATTGGTCAACTTGCGGTCAACCAGGTGTTGGCACAGCTCTGGAAAACATTTCTCTAGAAGGTACTCTCTCAAGAACAAATCATACAACCCTTCATAGTCATGCACATTGCTGCCCCGCATCCAGCCCTCCAAATCTTTACTAGCCTAGCCCAGGAAATCTACCCAGTTCTGTGTGGGAAGTTTGTAGTTATTCCTAAACCTCTGCCTATACCTCTCAGGAGTAAGACTGAACCTTTTGAGCAATGCTGCTTTCATGACAGAATAGTTGGTCTGGTCTTCCTTCTCTAGGTAAAGGGGTGTGCCTTAACGTCTGGAGGTATGTACTTGTATAACTCCCCCCCCCCCCCCCCCAGTAACTCTCTGGGACCCCATGGGCTCTTAGGGACACCTTATAGGCTGCTAACCACTTGTCAATATTATCCCCCGCCTTAAATATGGCCATCACATTTTAGACATAAGGACCTTGGACTCACGTGAAGCTGCAGTAGGTACGCTGCCATCATTCTTGTTGCTGTTGGTCCCTACTTGTAGTGCTCGAATCTCCAGCTCATTCAGGCTGAGCTCATGGGCAAGAAAACAGCTGTACTGGGTTTTTTTAAGATTTCAGATGCTAAGGGCGCTCTGCCTCAATTTCTACGTCACAGAGTATGGTGTAGGTAGGTAAATGGGTAGTGCGTGAAGAGCAGACGGAAAAAAGCCCTTAACCGTCTAAGAAAGTCAAAAACTTAACATATGTACACAGCTGTGCTCTCGCAACTACATATAGGTGAAAATGAACAAGGTAAATGTAACATAAACAATTAAACAGACAGAAGCAGATTCTTGGATGTTTTTTCTCGTTTTTGCAAGACGATGATTTAATATATCCACACTCGAAGAATAGTGCACAGTTAGCCGACACGTGTTTCGTCGTGCTTCAATGAGTCTTTAATATACTTGGTTACCGAAAAGGTACGTCAAGCTTAGTAAGGAGCAAGAAGGTATTCCTGCTTCTATATAACGCCCAATGGGGTAAGTGATGCTTTCAAAGATCACGCTTAATACGGGTGCGTGTTAAGCTGTAACCGGGAGGGGATCCACCTATTAAGGCGATGTGAAAACGGGTGCGTTTCACTCGTCGCGACGTTCAGGAGTGCGGTATCCCTCCTCTGTTGATTCCCGGTCGCCGTGTTACGAACAACGGACCTTCTTGCTCCTTACTAAGCTTGACGTACCTTTTTGGTAACCAAGTATATTAAAGAATGTAACCACACACTGAACTCTACCACGAGAATCGGACTGATCTTGAACTCACTTAATCCGAGTTGAGCCACAAGCCCTGAAGAGTCGTGTTGACTCATTGAAGCACGACGAAACACGTGTCGGCTAACTGTGGACTATTCTTCGAGTGTGGACATATTAAATCATCGTCTTGCAAAAACGATAAAAAAGATCCAAGAATCTGCTTCTGTCTGTTTAATTGTTTATGTTACATTTACCTTGTTCATTTTCACCTATATGTAGTTGCGAGAGCACAGCTGAGCTCATGGGCAGGTTTCCTCTCCTACATGGCCCACCTTTCTTTCTCATGCTCCATTTCCAACTTGGCGAACTCCAATTTAAACTGTCTCTCCTCTCTCCTGTCCTACAATTCCTCTGAGGACAGGGTCCTTACTGACAAACTACTGCCTGCCCTGGAAGTTACCCTTGTACCTGGTAACAAATTGCCATTTTCCACCAAGGGCAGTAGGGCAAGCTCTCCTGCGGCGTTGTGCTCTAATCCTTGACCATCCCCTTCTCCTTCTGTGTGGGCCGTTACCCATGCTCACAAGACTTTCTGAAACTCTGCCTTCTTGGTGCTTTGTTTGAAGGGCACCCTTTTCTCCTCGCAGAATTCTTTGAGCTGCGCCATTGTGTGAGCTCCCAGGTTGGTCAGCTCAAATTCCATCTTGCTTGGTAGGACCTCAGACGTTCGTAGAGAAAACCAATGGGACTTGGTGAAAAGGACTTTGAAAAAGAGCAGCCAGTCAGGGAAAATTTAAAAATAAAAATGCCAATTGGAGAGGGTAGACAAAAAGGTTTCAGTGGAGTAAGGTGTAGGGTTGTGTAGGGTTGTGGTCCATCACCACCCCCTTTTGTACCGCTTTTGGCCGCCATAAGTGTGGCAGGGTATACTCAGACGTGATTCCCTTGCTCACTTTGCCACTGGATTCAAGCAAGCAGGCTGAAGACGGCTGGAATGCCAGAAACCGGTCCTCGGAAACTTGTTTCCGGTCCAGGGAAGACATGGCTTGGCAGTTCGGGCTGGACTGTTCCCATGAGGCACAGGGTCAGACTGATTTGCATATAGCCATGTCTGAACTGGGGTGGCAGAGTGGGCTTAAGAATGGTTATGGATTAAACTCAGATCTTTTGACTGGGTGTGAGTGTTTGATTGATTCAGATGCTCCGTCCATCACCACCCCCTTTGGTACCGCTTTTGGCCGCCATAAGTGTGGCAGGGTATACTCAGACGTGAGTCCCTTGCTCACTTTGCCACTGGATTCAAGCAAGCCGGGCTGAAGACGGCTGGAATGTCAGAAACCGGTCCTCGGAAGCTTGTTTCCGGTCCAGGGAAGACATGGCTTGGCAGTTCGGGCTGGACTGTTCCCATTAGGCACAGGGTCAGACTGATTTGCATATAGCAATGTCTGAACTGGGGTAGCAGAGTGGGCTAAAGAATGGTGATGGATTAAACCCAGATCTTTTGACTGGGTGTGAGTGTTTGACTGAATCAAATGCTCCGTCCATCACCACCCCCTTTTGTACCGCTTTTGGCTGCCATAAGTGTGTCAGGGTATACTCAGACGTGAGTCCCTTGCTCACTTTGCCACTGGATTCAAGCAAGCAGGGCTGAAGATGGCTGGAATGCCAGAAACCAGTCCTCAGAAGCTTGTTTCCGGTCCAGGGAAGACATGGCTTGGCAGTTCGGGCTGGACTGTTCCCATGAGGCACAGGGTCAGACTGATTTGCATATAGCCATGTCTGAACTGGGGTGGCAGAGTGGGCTAAAGAACGGTGATGGATTAAACCCAGATCTTTTGACTGGGTGTGAGTGTTTGATTGATTCAAATGCTCCGTCCATCACTACCCCCTTTTGTACCGCTTTTGGCTGCCATAAGTGTGGCAGGGTATACTCAGACATGAGTCCCTTGCTCACTTTGCCACTGGATTCCAGCAAACCGGGCTGAAGACGGCTGGAATGCCAGAAACCGGTCCTCGGAAGCTTGTTTCCAGTCCAGGGAAGACATGGCTTGGCAGTTCAGGCTGGACTGTTCCCATGAGGCACAGGGTCAGACTGATTTGCATATAGCAATGTCTGAACTGGGGTAGCAGAGTGGGCTAAAGAATGGTGATGGATTAAACCCAGATCTTTTGACTGGGTGTGAGTGTTTGACTGAATCAAATGCTCCGTCCATCACCACCCCCTTTTGTACCGCTTTTGGCTGCCATAAGTGTGTCAGGGTATACTCAGACGTGAGTCCCTTGCTCACTTTGCCACTGGATTCAAGCAAGCAGGGCTGAAGATGGCTGGAATGCCAGAAACCAGTCCTCAGAAGCTTGTTTCCGGTCCAGGGAAGACATGGCTTGGCAGTTCGGGCTGGACTGTTCCCATGAGGCACAGGGTCAGACTGATTTGCATATAGCCATGTCTGAACTGGGGTGGCAGAGTGGGCTAAAGAACGGTGATGGATTAAACCCAGATATTTTGACTGGGTGTGAGTGTTTGATTGATTCAAATGCTCCGTCCACCCCACCCCCTTTTGTACCGCTTTTGGCTGACATAAGTGTGGCAGGGTATACTCAGACGTGAGTCCCTTGCTCACTTTGCCACTGGATTCAAGCAAGCCGGGCTGAAGAAGGCTGGATTGCCGGAAACCGGTCCTCGGAAGCTTGTTTCCGGTCCAGGGAAGACATGGCTTGGCAGTTCGGGCTGGACTGTTCCCATGAGGCACAGGGTCAGACTGATTTGCATATAGCCATGTCTGAACTGGTGTGGCAGAGTGGGCTAAAGAACGGTGATGGATTAAACCCAGATCTTTTGACTGGGTGTGAGTGTTTGATTGATTCAAATGCTCCGTCCATCACCTCCCCCTTTTGTACAGGTCTACCCTTAGCCAGTTTTCTACATTTTTCTCTACTCTGGGCTTGGGTCTGTCATTTATGTCCTCATCTTTTTCATCCTGAGCTGTGAGGTCTAAGCCTGCTTGGTGCACTTCCAGCAAAGAGAATATGTCTATATATTCTTTACGCCAGATACTCTCTTTTACTGTCAGTGGGATAAGGTCTGCTAACCCCAGAAGTTTTGTGGTGGTGAGCGGGAGGCCGGGGGAAGGGCATATGTGTTTGCTTGCCAGCCTCCCACCCCCCGGCCCTTGCCTTGGCTGAGTGGTCTGCAGGCGTTTCCGTGCCACCCTGTTTATTTAGCGGGTCCCTTTCTAACCCTACGCCCTCCTTGTCCTTCCCGCCTTGTGGAGTTTCTTGGCTAACTCCTGCATTCTCTCTATGGCTCCCTCTATGTCCTGCTCTTTGCTCAGGCCCCTGGCCCTCCATATAGTTGTTTGCCCTCCATATGGGTATCCCTGCCCAGGTCATTGCCACCAAGGCATCCATGGAGCTTGGCATGGCTGCATTTGACCCCATGCTTCACCCTGGAAATATTGTTGGCCATCCCTCGGGTTTGCTGGCCAGGGGGGCTGAAGGGGCCATGGACCTTGTGTTACATAATTGCTTACCGCTAGTTGTGTGGCGTAATTAGCGATTTGCCTGGGTCCTCCCTTACTTGTACCAGAGTGCCCCTGCCCTTTTTCACGTCACCTACCCTTTGTGCTCAGCATGTGATGCGCACCAAATCCTCTCACCATTAAGCTTGGTCTGCTGCGTGCTTCCTGAGGGGAGGACGTGTTGGCTACAGACCATACATTGCCATTACTATCCCCTTCGGTGTCCGAGTTGGTCACCACTTCCGGTGATGTTGCTGCCCTGCTCCTGTCCCTATCTCCGTCCTTGGTGCTGGAGACTCCTGTGTTCCATCCTGGAGCTCCGGGACGCTGTGGTGTTTTCCTTTGCCCCCTCTTGCTTGCGTGGATGGAGCCGCTGTGTTGGCTACAAGCCCTTTCTTGCCATGCCACGTGGGGGGTACTGGTGCCTGTGTCAGTTTGGACCTCTTCCTGGCTGGCCCTTCAGCTTTGTTATTGTTCATCCATGTTTTCCACTCTAGGGCCACCAATGCCCTTGCTTTCCTTAGTAGCTCTTCTAAGTCACCGTCCAGTTCCTGCTCAGAGTTTTCCCTTGCCCGTCTCAGATCTTTCCTAGGGCCCTGCTGCTTGCAGGTACCTCCCTGTAGCATGTTGGCATCTTCCTATCTCTTAAGGACACGCCATGTCTCCCCGCCATGTCTCTTCATTGTGTGGTTTCTGCTTCTGAGAGAAGGAGCTGCGCTTGTGAAGAGCGAAATGCTTCTGTGTGGCTCTTTCCTACTTGGTCCCTTAAAAGCGTAAAATTATTTGCGGCCGGTGCCCAATCCACTGGTGTTCCAAATCACAGTTTCCTCATACAAACCCTGCCCTCACAACTGCATCCTTCCAAGGTCCTGAGAGATAGATCAAATCAATTCTGTAATTCTCCAGTCAAATCAATGGCGGCCAACAGTATAGCAGGGCAGGAAGAAAACCAGTTTTCTTTCTGCCCTGCTATAATGTCGGTTACAGAACTGATTTGATCTATCTGTCAAGCACTCCATTTCAATAATATTTTGGAGTGCAATCTTGAATTTCTTATCTGATGTCCCCCGTAAAGTGCTGGTCGCTTTACATAAGACTGTTAAAATAACTGGGGCATCACGATTTCAATACGTGATACCTTGTGCTGGCTTGAAGTTGCAACTAACACCCCATAAAGTTCAAATACGCGTGCTCCTGCATAATTAAGATAGATAAGTCCATCTCTAGTTCTACACTCGTATGAATCCTGAGATTTCCCTCCAGTTCGAGGAAGTTTTCAACGACACGCAATAAAATCTGAACACACTGCCGTAAGGGCCACTAAGAGTTGCACATCTCCAGCGCCACAATTTTGTAGAAATTGAGTCGTGTTGGTCTGATAGTCTCTAGCGGTCTACAATCTCAATACTAAACAGTCCTGGAGATGGGTCTTACTAATGCAAAACTAGAGACCGAAACGTTGACTTATACACTTTTTTCTTTGATATTGATTTGTGGTTTATTTTAAGAAAAAGTGTCGCAATTGTTACAGTGAAGGTTTTCTAGTGCATAATAATTACTATCTTGTTTCATTGCATGTATTGTATAGAAGTACCCTGAAAAATTCTAATATAAAATGTAATACTTTCATATATACACCCATTTTTGTCTGTTCTGTACACCTTTTTGAGATTTAATCCATATGATTGTTCGCTCTTGAACGGAGTTGTACCAGTTTACAAGAAATTGCCAAAAGCATTGACGAGCTGAAAGAAATCAATTAGCAAGCATATCTTCCATCTTGCTCCCACATGTTATCTTAAAATAAATTAATCATTCAATTGAATAAATGCCTTGAAGGCACATTTACCCATCCCTCTTACTTTGCCCGATCCCTCAAGGGTAGTTTGGGTTGCCTATTTCTCTCTCCCTAAGGGCAGCAGGCTCGATCCCACTTCACATAGAGAGGACCCATCTTTCTTTGATACCTGCTGTCGGTAGACTTTTTCCGGTCTTAGGGGAGGCTGGAACTAAGCTCCTTTGGTCTGCTTCCGCCGCCGGTTGCCAAGCCGCATCTCCTTGATCCCTGCTGGCAGCATACCTCTCCGGTCCCTGGGGAGGGTTGGGTCCTGGTCCGCTGCTCTGTTCCCACCATCTTCACGCTGCCAATGTCACAACCGATTGCAGCCGGATCCTCGCCGCGACCCTGCTGTTTGTCCTGCCAACATGTCCCAACCTCCGCTGCACAATCCCATTGCTCTGCAGGGTCCTGCTGGTCCTGATGATCCCGGAGTTGTACTTCTGATGCCACCAACTTTCGCTGCTCCAAAGGCTTCTCCTCCTCGCAGTTCTCAGGAAACTCCTCCTGGTGACAACGAAGATTCCAGCACCAGGTACTCCAATTGTGATTCCTATTGTGGGTTCATGTCCCTAAATGGAGACCTACACCCTCTTTCTGAACCCCTGGCCACTTGCCACTTCACTCCATGATGAGGTGGCAGGCGGTTGACTTAAAGGGCGACCAATCCAGTGTGTCCCCTTTTCGCAGGCTTGATGGGTGAGGGGGGATTCCCGCCTCCGCGAGGCATTTAACACGGACCCCTATCAGGTCAGGCTTCGCCTCCCCGGGCCGTGTTTCGAGTCTCCAAAATCATTTTTGATAACCTTGTTAAGACTGCCAGACCAATCTGTGCTCCAATTATCCCAGAGCCAAATATAATCACTCCCTCAGTTTACTCAAGTCTGGGACATGTTTCTTAAGCAAATGCAAAGTGAGTGAACCAAACCAACTTAGCTCTTTCCTTGCATATAATGCCAACATACACTGGGATCACACAGCTTTGGTATATTTTCATCACACTGGCAAAGGGAAAATTCACATGACTGAAAGTGAAGCTACAGATAGTAGGAGCCGGAGCAGATTCCCTTTCCTTCTCATGAGAAAGCATCCGAAAGACCTTAAACCCAAGATACACTGCAGAATCTTCTCTGGCAGCACTTAATTTGTAAAATAAGGAATACCAGGGATCAAAGTTTTGCTCAGAAGCCCAGGGCTGGCTCTATTGAAGGTTGTGGTGCCAATTACCAAGGGTGCAGAATTCTGATTCTGCCTCGCTCCTCTTTAACACCGCCAGACACTCCCTGCAGCTTTATCTCACTCCACCAGTTTCTCTTTTATCCTTGATTTCTTCCTTATAGTTTTCAATGTTTCACTTCCTCCTTCTTTCCCCATTTCATCTTTTTGTCTCTCTTGCTCAAAGTCTGTTGTGGAGAAATAAGTGCAGGTCTCTAACAAATGCATGCGTGTGGACCCACCTGCAACCACTGACTCATATTAGCTAAATTCGAGTCTCAGCATCAGCTCAACATCCTGTGATTCTGGGTGAATCACTAAGGGCCCGATTCACAGAACTAACTTAAGACAAAATACTAAACTTACTACTTTTGGTATTCACAGAAGTTAGGATTTTGTCTTAAGTTTGTCTTAAGACAGACTTAAGACAGACTTAAGTTAGGATTTTGTCTTAAGTCTGTCTTAAGACAAAATCCTAGTTATGTGAATCAGGCCCTAAGGCTTTAATTTATTGGGATTTGGCATACAGCAGCGCAGCAAGTCACCTAGCGGTGCTGCCAATGTCAAAGTGAAAGGGCAGGAATGTACTGTATTCATCCAATATAGTGCATTGCTTTCCTCCTGCGCAGGTGCCATTTTGACAGCTTAGGGCAAACACAGGCACTCTTGCACCATGGTGCAAGGGTGCCTGTGTTGTCAGCAGGAGTGTTTAAGTGCAGGAAGGGGCACCTTCCTGCACAGAAACAATCCATAGAGGCGTTTTCCTCTTTCCACATGTGCTGCAGAATAGAGCACACATGGAAAGAGGAATAATAGAGTAGAAATCTCCTCCTTATGCCTGCCCTGAGGAGGCATAAGATTTCTGCAGATTCCCAGTTTTATAAGCTCTTGTTGTAAAACGCCCATGGAACACCTCCCAAGCAGAGTAAGGCGATGCAGCATTTTGCTCTGCGTTGCCATACTCAAGATTTATGAGGTCACTCAAAGCCATGCAGGGTGGTTTGCGTGGCTTCATAAATCTGATTCAGAGCCCTGCGTCACGCATGTACCACTTTACAGAGCGCAAAAGTGAAGCATGGCTCTCATAAATATCCCTCTAAATGTGTAATGTATCTGGTGCTCACGTAAAGCGCTCAAATCCCTTTGATAGAATTTGAGCTATTTAAACTACAAAAACAGAATCAAAGTAAAATTGAGGCTCAGGCTCTCTAGTAAGAGAGGCCTGAAAACTTGGTACAACATATAAGTGCATTTATGAAGTTTTATATAGCGCAATCGTGACCCAAAGGTATCGGGTATCGGAGCGCTTTACACGAGTACCAGTTGCGTTACATTAGGACACATTCATTTTTGTTAGGCACGGGGAGATTAAGTGATTTGCCCAGAATCACAGGATGTTGTGCGTTCTTGCCGAGACTCGAACCTGGTTCCCCAGATTTGGCACGTGTCATGTGGAAGGGCCTGCGTCAGTCTTATGCCTGCTTTGAGGCAGGTGTAAGGTATTGACGCATTTGTGTCCTAGAAGTGGCGCAGTGAAATCTCATAGATTTCACTGTGTCACTTCTATGACACTTTCCTGCGCCGGAACGCCCCCTGCATACATTATACTTGGCGCAGGTATATTGTGTCTCAGTTGTTAACAAAGTGACGCATCTACCTAGATGCGTCACTTTGTATATATGGTGCAACAAGGCACATTTTTTACGCTGCTGGTGCGTCACAAAAAGTGACGCACCGGCGTAAAAGTGACGTACGGCCTCATAAATGAAGCCCGTAGTGCCTATTGACCAGCTCAGACCTTTGCTCAGTAGATTTTGCATAGTGTGAATGAATGAACAAGTGCTTTCCATGAAGTGCTAGAAAGCAGTGGTGGTTTTTTCACGTCCAGGCAGTTATAGATTCTATTGGCCTTCAGCATTTCTGGATGGTATCCTTATACATTACCTTTAGCTCCATTCTTCTTATAAGCAATAGCAGTGGACTTGGGTACGCAGAATGACTGTGGTATTCAAGTGTGGGTCATCTGGCAGGGACATCTGCAGTAGTTTCAGCTCCTCCCATGGACCTCCTCTTTCTGGCTTGGTTCCAGTGGCGGCTGCTGACAATACTAAGTGGTGAGGCAGCATGGGGAAAAACAATAAAAAAAGTTTTTAAATACACATACCTTCCTGCTACCTTGCCTCGGTGTCTCCTCAGAACTGCAGTTCTTATGAGCACAGACTGTAAGCCTGCGCCTGCTATTCACTCCTCCCGGCAATGCAGCTCCGGTTGGGGAGATGTCAGTGGCAATGTCGGTTTTGTGCTGTCCTGAGATGGCCGGCCAAACCGACATGTCCACTGACAGCAGTGCCCTGTGCCCACCACTTCTGCTGCTGATGGCCCCGCCCCCAAGATTCGGCTGAAAGCTCCGGTTCCTAACGGTCAAATAAAATGATAAAGCAATTTTATCAATTGCTTTATTATCATTTATTTTATGTTTTGATCTGCTGCTTCAAGCAGTGGAGTGATGCTCCTCCGTCAAGACACTCCTCAGCCATAATGGGAGAGCCGCCCCTGAATTCATTGCACGTGCTCAAGTGCGCGCTAGTGAGATTGCCCCCCTTCCAGTCATTCTGCTTGTCTCCTCCCCTCTGTTTTTATTTCTTTATTGTGTGGTGTATCCAAGGCAAGGAGGTCCAGGAGGGGTCGAAAGCATGCTTTATCGCTGCTGTAGAATACATTTCAATATTGTCGTTGCCAAGACTTTTGCTGCGGGTTCATTGTGCTTGTTTTGGCATTCATCATCTGTCGGCACGTGCGCAGTGATTTATCATCCTTGCAGCCTGGTCTTTCATCATAGCTGCTGGCTGAATCATCTGCTTAGGGTCTCTTGCCTGTGATGTTATCTGTATGGGGGCTGTCTTCAGATCCAGACAGTGACTTATTGCTCAGCGGTTCCATCTTCTCTTGCACTGGTCTTTGCCCCCCTCCCCTCCTCAACTGAATAGGGTTTCTGAGGTTCTGGGCTGCAGACTTCTGAGGTTGTAATCATTTGTTTATTGTCACTGGTGCATGTTTACTTTGTAGTCATTACCTTTTTCTTCTAAACTTTTAGGGGCCTATTAACGGACTAGTCACCAAGCACAGCGCAGCAAGTCACCTTGCAGCGTTGTAGTGCGTTAAAGGGAAAGGGCAGGAATGCACTGCATTTAAGGCAACACAGTGCATTCTGCCTTTTCCCCTGCACTTGTGCCCTTTTGGCAGCCTAGCGCCAATGCAGGCTCTCTTGTACCATGGTGCAAGGCTGCATGTGTTGTAAATGTAAATGTAGTATACTTGTAAAGCGCAGGGCTGCCCCAGCAACGGGGCGTCCCGGCGCTGTGTAACGCTGTGGAACCCTTCCTGGCTCTCCCTGTGAGATGCCTCTCCTGTGCACCCCCAAGGTGAAGCCAGGCATCCCAGCGTTGTAGGGGCCATTGTGGAGATTAAGCAAGCTATTGCCCAGAGTTGCAGCGTGGGACCCATGATTAGAGTAGGCGCCAAGGCGAGAGAATTATCGAGTCCGCGGACATTAAGCCCAAGACCCTGCCACATCGGGAATTGAAACCTGGTCCCGGGCCTGATCTCTGCTTCCGAATCTGCCGCTCTAACCAGTGAGCCACACTTCTCCACTGCATGCAGGATTGTTTTTGTGCAGGAAGGGACACTTTCCTGCACAAAACAATCATGAGAGGCATATTCCTCTTTCCTCTGCAGCACACATAGAAAGAGGATGTAACGAGGAGAAATAAAGTTATTTCTGGTAATACGTCACAATTTGTGGGAGTTGTGTGGGGACACCCATGCAACACCTATGGAATGCCTTAACAGGGCAGAGGAAGGCAAAGCAGCAATTTACGCTGTGTTTCCGTACTCTAGATTTATAGGGCCACTCAGGGGCATTGCACTAGGCGAAAGGGAAAGGACAGGAATGTGCCGTATTTAGAAAAATACGGTGCTAGGTCATATGATGAATATGCCCCTCGGTGTAGTGCAAGTGAATCATGCAACCTTTAACCTCTGATGGCACCACAAGGTTGAAGAGTCTATCACTCTTAGCCCCTATAACAGCCCACTCTTTGCGGATGATAATATGAGGGAACATAAAGGAGTCGACATTGCAGGATGTACCGAGGCCCTGCGAGCCTTCTGTTCTGCAGTAGGCTTCATGAACCCTGACACCAGGGGCACAAGGGCTGTTCCAGAGGTACTCAAGTGCAAGTCACGGGTAGGTGATGCAACCCTTGGCTATCCCTCGTGAATTCCATGGGTGGTCCTCCATTATCTAGCCAATTATCGTGGGCAAAATAAAAATCCTCCAGAGATCAGAGCATCTTCATCAGTTAGTTCTTTCTGTTGAGGGTTAGACTGGAAGACGCAGTCCCGCTTCCATGTGACACAGAGTTGTATGGATGTGATGTCATCTCTCCATCTCATGACATCGAAGGGTCATGAAACGAACCATCTTCTGGGAAAGGCCAGGGATTCTACGGCCCAATTGCATGAGAAGATGGCAGCTGAAACCCTTCTGTTTAATAAATGCCAATGGGGTATAAAAGAACTTGGTGAATGACCTTTGCGGACCCTACATTGGGAGGTAGAGGTCAGCGGAATGTCAATTCAGCAGATTAAAGACAAGGAGCGAGAAAATAAGTTATGATCCCCAGTAAGTAAGAGAGACCAGAAGCAACCATGGTGGGTGCATCATAGGCTGCAGGCACATTACATTGCTGTAAATGGTGTAAATCAAGGTTCTCCGCACCTATAAGGTGGTTCTACATGTAGTTTTTCAGGTAGTCACATCTACGGTGCATAGTAAATAAGGCAGTTGTAATTGCTGAAGTTCAAACCCAGGTGACAACAATACAGATGTCTTATGATTATTAACTTATATTCATGATTTGTGCTGCTCCAGTAAGGATTTAACTTTCTTCAGCCTCATCTCGTGTCAGATGTCGCTCATCAATGTTTATAGTCACACTTTATGAAGCATACATTCTTCAATTATCCTTGTTTTACATGGCCCAATGCATTTCGGGACTTGCCCTTCATCAGGGAATAATTCCTAAAATGTAAATCACCTCCAAATTAATCAAATGAGTCTGAAGAACCACCTAGATGAATTAATTTGTCTAAATAATAGAACTGTGTAACACATGCTAATGATGATCAATAGACCAGTGCTCAAAACTTAATTATTGTGGGCCCGATTCACAGAATGAACTTAAGACTCAATCCTAAACTTACTACTATTTTGGTATTCACAGAACGCACTTACTACTTTTGGCATTCACCGGAATGCACTTACTACTTTTGGCATTCACAGAATGAACTTACTACTTTTGGTATTCACAGAAGTTAGGATTTTGTCTTAAGTCTGTCTTAAGTCTGTCTTAAGACAAACTTAATAGTAAGTTTAGGATTGAGTCTTAAATTCATTCTGTGAATCAGGCCCTATGTGAACAACTGTAAAGGATAATCGGGAATCTAAAATGGAGCAAGAACTTTGTAACTAAAAGTGAAATAACAGTGAAACAGAGATTATGTAAACATTGCCTGAACTAAACTCTCAAATAAAATAACCCTTTGCGTGCGTTCTTCGGCCAATGGCCGTCGCAAGCACTACCTCCGTAGTGCTGCGAATGTCCATTAGCCAATTCCGCTATTCCGCTAAACTGCCGCACCGTGGCGGAATTGACACCGCGGTTAAGCGGTTAAACCTTCCTGATTACAAACTTGTGCATGAAAATACAAAAAATATATAGGAAAAATACTGAATAAAATCAAACCGAGGTGACACCACTAACATTATACAGTTGCAATTAAGATAATTCTTAGTTCGAACGCGTCCATGGAAGTGAACGCTGAGTGAACCGCGGAGTTCTACGCAGCCGTACATATGAGGGGAACCCAGGTACATAACATATAGAAATAGAAATAAACTTGAATGAAACTCTAAGACTGGTTGAAGTGAAGATGCCACAATGGTGGAAAACCAATCTATGGTACCATTTTATTCAGTGTGTTGTGCTATCAAATGACATGGGCAAGAAATAATGAAAAAAATACAATTAAATAAAAGCGTTAATACTAGAATGCACCGAAAATAACTTCAAAGTAAAGGGTAATCTGCAGAAGGCCACATATAAATCATGATAAAGAGCACATTGTTGCTGAAAAAGATCAACATGATGTCAACAAGAGTTACAGATAGCAACTAAGCACTAATCATTCATTGAGTCACTTCGGGCCGAAGAGTCCAAATGTTTCATCCAGTAGATTTCTCTTTGGAGAAGATATTTGTTTTCCTTTGTACCTTCCTTTATTGATACTCTTTCCAATATTAAAAACCTAAGTTGGCTCACATTATGGTTGTGTGTGCTAAAATGTACCCCAATGGTTAATTTGGCATTCTTGGTATGTACATTGCTCGTAAGTTCATTGAACGTCACCTTCATTCTCCGTTCAGTTTTGCCCACATATGCCAATCCACATGGGCACTTTAACACATAATAAACATTCTTAGAATCACAGGTGGCTGTGGTTTGTAACTTCATGGGAGTTCCTTGAACTGGGTGCATAATGGTGGTACCTTTTATAAAGTTGTTACAGCTTGAACAATTATAACAAGGTTTGAGGGCCCGATTCACAGAATGAACTTAAGACTCAATCCTAAACTTACTACTATTTTGGTATTCACAGAATGCACTTACTACTTTTGGTATTCACAGAATGCACTTACTACTTTTGGTATTCACAGAATGAACTTACTACTTTTGGTATTCACAGAAGTTAGGATTTTGTCTTACGTTCCTCTTGAGACAAACTTAAGACAGACTTAAGTCAGGATTTTGTCTTAAATCTGTCTTAAGTCTGTCTTAAGTGTGTCTTAAGACAAACCTAAGACAAAATCCTAACTTCTGTGAATGCCAAAAGTAGTAGGTTCATTCTGTGAATGCCAAAATAGTAGTAAGTTTAGGATTGAGTCTTAAGTTCATTCTGTGAATCGGGCCCATAGTTCCTTTGTGAGTCTGATCGGTGTGATCCATTGTTTGGGATAATAGTTCTTTTAGGTTTTTTGTCCTATGATAAGAACAAAGAAGCTGGTAATTTAAGATGCCTTTAAATTCGACTCCAGTCTGTAACATTGGCCAATGTTTTAAAATGATGTTTTTTACCTTCTGACTTCTGGCAGAGTATTTCGATACAAACACAGTTCTTTGTGTTTCTCTCCTTGAAGTAGTTGAATCCTGTCTTTTGTTTCAGCTCTGGCTATGGCTGGTTGTAAGACATTGTTCGCATATCCTCTTTGTTTGAGCCTTGTAATTATGTTTTCGTTGATATTCTTATATTGCCATTCAGTAGATGAAATTAGTTTTACTCTTAACAATTGTGAATAAGGTTGATGTCTTTTGAGAGCCATCTGATGCAAGCTCTTGTAATGCAGTAGGTTATTTCCGACAGTAGGTTTTACAAAAACATTGGTGTCTAACTGCAGGTTCTGTACTGTTAGTTCCACATCAAGGAGTGTAATCTTTCAGGTTGTGAGGAAGCCCAATTTTCTCATTAGCGTGTCTAGTGCAAAAGCTCAAATTATCTGGAGGCGGTAGACCCTCAAGAAGTGCTAACTCTTTCTTCCTGAAACCACAGATCTTAAGCAAAAAGAGAACTTGCCACTGAGCCTTCTCCGGTGCTGCCCCGTAGATCTGGAACTCTCTTCCACTGGAAATACGCAGAATCTCCTCCACGGTTGCTTTCAAATTGGAAACTAAAAGACTCCTGATGAACAAATTCTTATCTTGAATGGGATAGGATTTTCTGCTCTAAGTCATTGACCTTACAACCGTGAGACCTTCTTTGGAGGCTACTTTACTGACCCTACCGTTTGTTCCCTGCTGAGCACGCTATGTAAGTTATTGTATTTATCTCCTCTTACCTCTTTGTCATGTAATTGTTCTGTTCTGTTATTCTTATTCTAATGCCGATATTTCATTTATTTCCTGCCTCCATCATTTTGTAAAGCGCTCTGACATCCTTCGGGATCTTGTTCACGTTATATAAAACTTTATGAATAAAAATAAATAAATAAAGTATCAATAGCTGATTCCAAATCTGCCTGATCATCCTTCCATATAAGAAATATATAATCTGTGTACCTCCGAAATATGATTATATTCTCAAGCCAATTCTGATGTCCAGTCAAAACGATACATAAAGATTAGCGTAGCAAGGAGCCGCACCGTTTCCCACCATGACAACAACAAAAGGCCACTCTGGAGAGAGAATCCTAACTTTTCTAAGTGCACATTTAGAGGTAATACTTTTAATAAATGTTACTAACTGCAGTAATGCAGCCTAACGTACTAAATCGAATGCACAAATAAATGCATGTTAAATATAGAACATTTTAGAATTTTTACAGCATCTTCTCAAAATTTGAAATGTCATCTTTTGTATGATTTGCCTGATATTTCTTTCCCTGGCTCGGCTCGGCTCGCGCTTTGACTCTTAGGCCCGGGCCTGCACCTTGAGTAGTTTCACCGATATGAGGCAAATTAAAAACCTGCTCCACTCTAATAAGCACACGTTTGACTATTTACATGGAAACAATGTGAGTGCATTTCTTTTTTTGAGAATTTAGAAGTTCCCCAGTAACTTGCAAAACGTTACGTCTTTTTTTCTTAATATAGCAGCAGTAGTTTCATAGGGGACCTGCACTCCTCAAATTACCATCTCAAATAACCTGTGGGCATCCAGCCTCACCTGGGGGTACCCAGTTGTATCCCCCTCTGCCCACAGTTTCACTGAAGAGCTCTTCTTTCGGGCTCTCTGGGTTCGATGCAGCTTCAGACGCACGCGGTGCCGGGGCGACGGCCTGCGAAAGATGAAAGAGGGATAGTCCTGCGCGGTCTGAGCCTTAAATCAATTTATAAGCAGCGGCGCGAGCCGAGGCAGCGGAAAGGGGTTAAACTGCACCTCAGGATTGGAAGATTGAATATATGTGTGTGCACGCCCCGACGCTTGTCTCACACATCAGTGGGTGAGTGAACATACATAAATACCACAAATGCATGAACATATTAGCAAGATTCCATGAAACCTAAAGCAGATTAGTTATATAAACCGCTGCCTCAAGCTGAGAAATAAGTTTAGCTCCATACATTAAGTGGCAGCTGAGCTTACCCTGTGCGACCCCATACCCTCATCTCTGCTGCCCCCTGTAATTACCCGAGGATGGCACACCTTACAAGTCGGTGTTGCTTTTCTAAAGTGGCGGGGGCTGAGTCCATGTCCTTGGCTGTGGCGGGGGCTGAGTCCACGTCCTCGGCTGACCCCGCCACGCAAACGTCTCAGCAGAGAAGCGCTGGCTCGGAGTCAACTGGAAGCGGCAGCAGTGTGGATGCCGAATCAATTAGTCTCCTTAATCAGGAGTGAAGTAATTAGTTCACTGCGCTTTGCCCGCGTGGCGGCTCGAGCGCAGGGCGCACGCGATCCTCGCGCGGGCACCCATCCGCCAGCAGCGGTGCCAGGTCGGTGGAGGGCGGCGGTGCCCTGAGACGGGGAGGGCGGTGCTAGGGTGACCAACTGGCATGTTGCAAATTCAGGACGGTGAGCGTAAAAAGGCATGACAAAAGTTCAAAATTCAGGACAAAAATTCAGGACAGAAGGTCAAAATTCAGGACAAAACTTTGGGACAAAAAGGTAAGTTTAACAGACACATCAGATGAGATTGGGCAATAATGTATAAGTAAATAGACAACAAACATAAGTGCAAGTCAAAATAAGTTTATATTAGGTAAACATTGTTTTTTTCAATGCCAAAAGCTCTAACTTGTACAAATGCATGACCGATTGCATATGCTTGTTTTTTAAAAGTAACTGGACAATGTTACTTCCATCTAGTAGCGTGCTACTCACCAAGAAAGTGTTTCAACATCCCATTAAGGGTTACTAGCGCTATATAAATGCTAACCTTTTTTCCCTCTTCTATCCCTCCGCTATCCTTCTGAATCTAAATAACTGATTAATATCCACCACTCAAACTACTTTCATATTCACTATACTAATTCCCCACTAATCCTCTATGGGTTCCGGAGTAGCGTGCTACTCTCCAAAAAAAAGTGCTATAACTACCCATCAGAGGTAACAAGCATGATATAAATGCAAACCTTTTTCCCTCTTCTATCCCTCCGCTATCCTTCTGAATCCAAATAACTGACTAATATCCACCACTCAAACTACTTTCATATTTCACTATACTAACTCAACGCTAATCCTTTATTGGTTCCAGAGTAGCGTTCTACTCGTCGAAAAAGCGCTTTGACACCTCATCAGGTGTAGTAAACGCTATATAAATGTAATTACAATACAATACAATCTAATATGTTACATTTTTTTCCTTGCCTCAGGCACACCACATGCCTTTATTACCCAGACTGGCCCCATAGTGTCAATCTGTATGCCACAATCAGCCGGCAGACAGAAGAACAATGGGTCCATCACAGTCTGTGAGTGGCTGGGGAGGGGCTGCTCTTGAGCACAAAGGTGTGCACGGCGGCCTAGCAGGGAGCTCTCAGAACACTGAGGCTTCTAGGAGGTAAGCAGTGGAGGTCGCTGTCACACCCCAAATTGTGCACAAAAGGTTTACATAAGAGGGATCGTCACGGACAACGGATGCGACTTTCAATTAACGGACGGTCCGTGAAATTTACGAAGGGTTGGTCACCCTAGGCGGTGCCAGTCTCAAAAACAGTCAATAATCAGCTCTGTGTTAGAACTCTTTATGAGGAGAGCTGCCCCACAGGAAGTGTGAAAGATGGGATCAGAAAGTGACTCCTGAGTTTTGGAACTGCATCTCTGTGAGGAGGAGCATCTGGCACACCTGGCATTGATGAACACCTCAAGCTTTCATACCCAAGGCTGAAATAACTGATAGAAAGGTCCCTGTAGGAACTGGAATAAGGCCTGGCTTGCCAAAGCTTGTTGGAGGCGGCTCTATGAGGTTCGCTCTCTTATATCATCACCACACTGGAAGTGCAGAGGTTCTGGGTCACAAACATGAGCGTCTGGGTCCCTTCTGTAAAGTCCTGCTGGAAAACGTTCTAGTGTTCAGGATTGTGTGATGTTATACACTGTACACCCACCCATCATAGTGGTCAGCGGTCAGGTGACCCGGCTAATCAAACGGGCAGAGCGCACATGCCCTACGCCAGTTATCCAATACCATACTACTGTGTGCACGTTCCTTATTTGCAAGCTTGTGATCCTAAAGCCTACTACTTTACAATGGGGACAAGCGAGTTGATCCCCACGTGATCTGTTCTGTTATGTTATATTAAAGGAACTTCTTAAGCACACGTACACCTATACTGTTTCATGGCGCTGGAGTCCAAGGAACACTACAGCCTAAGTAATTTAGTCATATGCCTGGTGGAACAGCCAGGTCTTAAGATGTTTACTGAACTGAACATAGGAGGTCAGTGATCTGATGTCCAGCGGGAGAGAATTCAAAAATTGAGGGGCAAAGACCACAAATCTTAGTCACCCCAATTTCTTGCTTTAAAAAAATGGACTGACTAGGAAATTCACACAGGAAGGAAGGGTGGTATGGTTTGTAGGGAAACAGCACATAAAAGGGTATATCCACTCGGATTGTGATTTTTCAGAGGGTAGAACCTTCCAGGTCACTGTGCCTCCTTTCCCCTCTCAGGAGTATGCTATTAAATACGAAGTGCCCCAGGGCTCGATCTTGAGTATTCAATATTTATGTACAGCCATTGGGGGTGGTAGCAAGGAGCAGAGGGCTGTCATTGGTGTCATACACGGATGACACCCAACTGGTCATTGCTTTCTCTAAGAAATGTGAATCAAACCTTGTTAAATTCAAGGAGGATATGTTGGCAATTGCCAATTGAAAGACAGCAAATTGTTTGCAGTTAAATGCAAGCAATTCAAAATTTCTGCTGGGGTGAGACAGCGATCTATGGTCAGAGCAAGGATGGCCGGATACACTAAAACCAGCTCTTATGCTTAAGGAGGCGGTTAAGAACTTGGGCTTCTGGATTGATAGAAGTTTGTCCTTTGATACTCAATTTAAGTCAGTTCCCGGGCCTCCTTCGGGCTACTTAGAGATCTGAAACCTTTGTTAAGTTTCTTTGATGCTACTGTCCGTCAGACTATCATACAGGCCCCGATTCTGTCTAGACTGGACTATGGTAATTCTTTATGTCTAGGTGCCAGCAAGTCCTGTATTTTGCGGCTTAAAAGAATACAAAACGTGGCTACCCTGCTGGCACTTCATAAATCGTGCTCAGTGTCCAAGTCCTTATCCAAACAACACTGGTTGCCAGTAGAAAGAAGAATCCAGTTCAAGACTCAATGTTGTTTCATTGAGCTCCTACTGTCTTAGCCAATATGTTAGTGCCGTACACACCGAGCCGTTCTCTCCACTCCGCAGATGAAAAAGGTTGGTCTGTGTTCCCCGTGTTTACAGAGCCAGAGCGGGTTGCCGCTCCTTTAAGTTGTTGGCAGCGAAACTTTGGAATTCTCTTCCTTCTGCGATTAGAGGAATTCAGAACCATCTAGAGTTTTGCGAAGCCATACAGACTTGGCTCTTTGCGGGGTAATCACCCTCTCACTTTTCTTGATCTGCTTTAAGTACGCTAACCTGGGTAGCGCTTGGACACCCCGTCGCTGGGGCGGCTATGTGCTGTATAAAATCAGTAAATAAATAAATAAAATAAATATTAATTAACAAATCTCAATTAGCACGGTGCTGTAGGGTGGAGAGAACCACCTGCCTCCCCAAATCCTGTGGCCTAAACTACAACTCAACGTAATTCCAATCCCCAGCACACGTTAGAGTTGACAATGAAACAAATGACAGCAGTAGCAATTGTAAGTCACAAACAAATATATACAGAATTCATAGTTGTTTCTTCGTTCTTTTATTCCTCGTCATGAATTCTTCGTGAACAGATCTGAAGCCAACAAGTGTTTTGTCGCCTCAGTTAATATGTACATGCAACTTTTCAAGGCTGAGTGGAAACATAGGATCAAGTCACTAAGGCAGTCTAGCCAGCAACTGTACATCTACAATGTATTTCTGTAATACCTCCACCGTGTATTGTTCACATGCTGTTAATAAATCTTTACCTCTCCATTTCATCATGCATCATTTGACTGTAATGTGGGCGTTTCCAGTGCCCAGTAAAGTGATGGTCAAGGAATGAAGCCCGAGCGAGGTACCCAAAGCAACAGTAACAGTCACTGGGCACACTTAGACGCACACCACCTGCTGTCCTTGCATGGGAGACACGAGGGCAAGGCTGAAGCTCCAGTCCTTGCCTGGGAGACAATAGGGCAAGGCTGAAGCCGCTGTCCTTGCTTGGGAGACAAGAGAACAAGGCTCAACCTGTTGTCCTTACATGGGAGACAAGAGGACAATGCTTAATCTGCTGTCCTTGCATGGGAGACAAGAAGACAAGTCTGAACCTGCTGTCCTTGCATGGGAGCCTAGAGGACAAGGCTGAACCTGATGTCCTGGAATGGGAGATATGAGTACAAGGTTGAACCTACTGTCATTGCATAGTAGACAATAGGACAAGTCCTTACATGCTGTCCTTGCATGGGAGAAAAGAGGACAAGTCTGAACCTGCATTCTTTGGATGTGAGGCAAGAGGACAAGACTGAACCTGCTGTACATGCATGGGAGATAGGAGGACAAAGCTGAACCTTCTGTCCTTGCATGGGAGACAATAGGACTAAGCTGAAGCTGCTGTCCTTGAATGGGGGACAAGAGGACAAGGCTCAACCTGCTATCCTTGCTTGGGAGACAAGAGGCCAAGACTGAACCCACTGTCCTTGCACGGGAGACAAGAGGACAAGGCTGAATCTGCTGTCCTTGCATGGGAGATAAGAGGCCAAGACTGAACCCACTGTCCTTGCATGGGAGACAAGAGGCCAAGACTGAAACCCACTGTCCTTGCATGGGAGACAATAGGACATAGTTGAACCTGCTGTCCTTGCATGGGAGACAAGAGGACAAGGCTGAACCCGCTGTCCTTGCATGGGAGATAAGAGGACAAGGCTGAAACCGCTGTCCTTGCCTGGGAGACAAGAGGACAAGGCTGAACCTGCTGTCCTTGCTTGGGAGACAAGAGGCCAAGACTGAACCCACTGTCCTTGCATGGGAGACAAGAGGCCAAGACTGAACCCACTGTCCTTGCATGGGAGACCAGAGGACAAGGCTGAACCTGCTGTCCTTGCATAGGAGACAAGCGGACAAGTCTGAAACGGTTGTCCTTGCATGGGAGACTAGAGGACAAGTCTGAACCTACTATCCTTGCATGGGAGACAAGAAGACAAGGCTTGACCCTGCTGTCCTTGTATGGGAGAGAAGAGAACAAGGCCGAACCTAATGTCATTGAATGGGAGACCAGAGGATAAGGTTGACCCTGCTGTCATTGTATGGGAGACAAGAGAGCAAGGCTGAACCTGCTGTCCTTGCATGGGAGACAAGAGGGCAAGGCTGAACCTGCTGTCCTTGCATGGGAGACAAGAGGGCAAGGCTAAACCTGCTGTTCTTGCATGGGAGACATGAGAGCAATGCTTAATTTGCTGTCCTTGTATGGAAGAGAAGATGACAAAGCTGAACCTGATGTCCTTGAATGGGCGACCAGCGGATAAGGTTGAACCTGCTGCCTTGCATGGGAGACAATAGGACAAGTTTGAACCTGCTGTCCTTGCATGGGAGACAAGAGGATAACGATTAATCTGCTGTTATTGCATGGGAGACAAGAGGACAAGTTTGAACCTGCAGTCCTTGCATGGGAGAAAATAGGACAAGGTTGCACCTTTTGTCCTTTCATGGGAGACAATAGAACAAGGATGAACCTGCTGTCCTTGCATGGGAGACAAGAGGACATGTCTGAACCTGCTGTCCTTGAATGGGATAACCAAAATGCCGGTACTGTGCAACAATTCAAGAACTAACAAGGGCAATGAGCTGAAAATCTCTCATTTCCACAGACCACTCTTTCAGTCAAGTTTTTATCAAATCAGATTAGTCTATTTTTGATTTTTACTTTTATTTTGAAAAAAGATGTTTGTAATGTTGTAAAACACGACAAAATAAATAGCTGGCTTTGACTTTAGTCCAACATATTTATCATGAACAAAATGGGAGAGGAAAAAGGGCCTTTGTATTGCAAATTTTAACAAAAGCAGGAATTATTTAAGAGTGAGGAGAAGTGTTGGAGGAAGAATTTAACACAGAACAATCGACTCATGTACATAAATTGACAACAGACAGACAGAGGATGGTGATGGGGGGGGATAAGAGTGGTGGGTTGTTTTTTGGTGAAGGCCCTGCGTGTGTCCTATTTTTATTAGCAGGTAAAACCTAATCCACTCAATGGAGGAGTACAGCAGTTCAGTCCTAATCCTGGAATAGATCATCAACAGTTTTGCATTTAGAGCACAAAATTGCAAAAGATTGGTGTACACATTCAAATAATGCGTAGACCAATCTTTTGCAATTTTGTGCTCTAAATGTTCTTGCATGGGAGACAAGAGGACAAGGCTGAACCTGATGTCCTTGAATGGGCGACTAGCGGACAATGTTGAACCTGCTGTCCTTGCATGGGATACAATAGGACAAGTTTGAACCTGATGTCCTTGCATGGAAGACAAGAGGAAAACGATTAATCTGCTGTTATTGCATGGGATACAATAGGACATGGTTGAACCTGCTGTCCTTGCATGGGAGACAGGAGGGCAAGGCTGAACCCGCTGTCCTTGCTTTGGGAGACAAGAGGCCAAGGCTGAACCCGCTGTCCTTGCTTGGGAGACAAGAGGACAAAGCTGAACCTGCTGTCCTTGCATGGCAGACAATAGGACATGGCTGAACCCGCTGTCCTTGCTTTGGGAGACAAGAGGCCAAGGCTGAACCCGCTGTCCTTGCTTGGGAGACAAGAGGACAAAGCTGAACCTGCTGTCCTTGCATAGTCTTAGTCTGCTGCCCTGGTTCAGGAAACAAGAAGACAAGGTGGAAGCAGACGTCCATGCTTGTGATGCAAGGGATAAGGCTGAAGCAGCAGCCCTTGCTGTGGAGGGGCCCCTATGTTTCTCTACTTGTGGGTTTTCAAGAGCTACACTCCTATGGTCTATTTTGCAATCTAACTATCAGAAAAAGCCAGCACATTTTTGTACTACTCGGCTCAGATTGAAAAAGCAAGACATCCATCATAACAAAAGTGTTGCAGTGATTTAAGAATCCGAGCCAGTTTTATGTACAGAAAATTAGTTTAGCATCAGACGTTTGCCCTTAACACTGGCGGCCAGATTTTCAAATTATGTTTCAATCTAAGAATGAAAAATGCATTTTATGAGCCGGTAGTGCATAAACAACAACATCAGTTGCTGATTTTTGATGTAGTGCGGGCTGCATTTCTAGATGCCTGGCACCGTTTGATGTGTTTCTCTTACAGTTTGCTCCTGTTGTATTTGTTCCTGGCATTGATTTTTGTGTTCATTCCCGTTGGCCCTGTGTAATGTTAAACTCATATGTCCTGATAGATTCAGCTACACTGGAGCAATTACTCACAGAGCTCCTTGTATGAATGCATCTGGAATTGATTTAATGCAGAGCACTGTAGAGGTTCAGAGGCAAAAATATAGTCAACATATGATAGGACAGGTAACTGGTTGTTGCCTGTTACTGCACCATGATGGAGTGTTCTTCAAAAGGCGTGTTGTCAGCTCTTTCCTAAATTGGAGCAAGGTTGGATCAGTTGTGATGGATACCGGGATGTTGGTTGAGATCCTGAGTGCTTTGGGCACTGGGTCAGACTAATTTGCATATAGCCAGGTTCTGAACTGGGGTGATGCAGTGAGCTAAATAACGGTGATGGATCAAGCCCTGATCTCTTGACTGGGTAAGAGTGGTCTGCTTAATTCAGACACTCTGTTCATCACCACTCCCTTTTTGAATCGTACAGTAAATACAGCGCACCCATGCTGTCGCAAGGATGGCTCTATGGAAAGTGTTCTCTTGCTGGTTTCCCCCAGCGATGCAACACTTTTCATAAATGAGGCCCTCTGTATGTGTGTAGCATACACAGACCATGCAAGTTGGAGCATGGCTGGGCATATTGTGGGCATAGAAGCACAGACCTTGCCCATGTCTAGGTTTTTCCCCAGCTTTCGGCCCATCTGATGGCAGAACAGAGCAGACTGTGTGCTCAGGGGCAGAATCAGCTCAATGGACGCATGGGCTGCAGAGCTGCAACGGGCCACACCATGGTCCACACCTCCTTATTGAGATCATTGCCATGAATTTGGGCAATCTTTCAAAACCAGTGCCTCTAAGCTCCTTGGTGATAATTCAGATTGAATTTATCGCTAATCTTCCAATTCTATCTAATTCAACTTAATGCCCTCATTGACAAATCATGTTTTGTGGCATATTTACCAATATGCATACAAGGTGAAGAGATGCACACTGGTGTACTCCATATTTAAATCTTTTACTCTGTTCCATAGTGTCAAGACAATAGTAGCGTGCTCGCTTGTTCCACGCTCCGCCCAATTGCGCTACAATATAGAATGAACATGAGGGAACCAAGTCTGATCCAACATTCCAGCTGCACAGCCTATTTTCCATCACAAATGAATCAAATAAATCAATTTTTTGTTTAACTTTTTCAATGATTCCATATTTTTCTCCAACATATTTCACCTTAATCTTTTTTTCTTTAATCAATTAATTTTACCCATTTCCATACTTCTTGGTGGTATTTAATGAAAACGCTGGAGAATAAATGTTTCCTCATGTAGCGATTTATTTAAAATCACCCAATGCATTTCGGGAACATCCCTTCATCAGGGGTATCTAGATTCTAGAATGTAAAATATTAAGCGCGGAACAAACGAGCACGCTTATTCCGTCTTGACACTATGGAACAGAGTAAAAGAGTTAAATATGGAGTACACCAGTGTGCATCTCTTCAGCAGGTGTATACATTGTATGATTTCCGACCAAAAACAGCGAGATTGCACCCAGGATCTAAGTGGAGTGTTGAACGTAGTGAAACTGATAAGAATAATCTATACTACTATAATAAAGTAAGAACTTTCAGATTTTGAGGCGGGTAAACTCGGGAACCACAGAGCCAATATAACACCCGACACACCGTTGAAATCGTCAGGGTGTGTAGATGGTTATAGGCTATATAAATGACAAAATAAAACGTTATTTACAATATTTATATTTCTTTAAAAAGTAGTCCCCCCCAAAGTAGAGCCACCGGACGTGTGTGCTCACGTCAGCACGGGGAGGAGATGCGTCCGAGGAGCGGCGGACATGGCGCGGGGGAGGACCGGTGATGTGAGGCCAGCGGCGGAGGGAGCAGCGGAGAGGCGAACATGGCGCGGGGGAGGAGCGGCGGCAGACAGGCGGTGGTGGAGCAGAGCGGCGGAGCGGAGAAATGAGGACCGGCGGCTGAGGCGCGAGGAGCGGTGAAATGAGGACCTGCGGCTCAGGTAAGGCTCCGGGGACCATGTCGGGGCAGGCAGGTGTTGGGCCAGGCAGGGGACGGGAAATTACTAAAACAATGATCGGGGTCGGGGCAGGCCTGGGACGGGGCAGGCGGGGGCACGGGCTGCTGGCGGGGCGGGCGGGGGCACGGGCTGCTGGGCAATGTCGGGGCAGGCGGGGGTAGGGGAAGCCTAAATGCTCCCGGACAAGGTCGGGACGGGCTGCTAGTAATCTATATAAATAAAAATGTAACTGTTCATTTGTTCAAAATTGTAAATCTCCAAAAGTTCTTCACCGATTGCTTTGAAATTTTGACACAACGATCGATTAGAATACGCAAGTGTTTTTATATACACAACATTGGATTTGAATTCGCGCGTGTCGAATACGTGCGTGTTTTTAATCGAAAGTCCGAACAGACACATACAAATGTCAATGTTCGTTTGTTCAAAATCTTAAATCTCCGAATGTTCTTCACCGATTGCTTTGAAATTTTGATACAATGCTGGATTTGATTAAGGGCATGTTTATATATACACAACGTTGGATTCTAATATGCACGTGTCCAATACGCGCGTGTTTTTAATTGAAAGGCCGAACAGACCCTATCGATTTGGTTGCTGCGCAACAACTGCAATGGGCTCAAAGAGACAATAGTCTACATATATTAAGAAGGACAGTTGGTGTCAGGATGGCAGACCGGGAAGTGGTTGGAGGGAGGAGGGAGGAGTTGGTTCACTTTGTAACATTAGCGCGTGTTTATATATACACAACGTTGGATTCGAATACGCGCGTGTCCAATGCGCGCATGTTTTTAATCGAAAGGCCGAACAGACCCTATCGATTTGGTTGCTGCGCAACAAATATAAGGGACGCATAGAGACAATAGTCTACATATATTAGTATGGACAGTTGGTGTCAGGATGGTAGACCGGGAAGCGGGTGGAGGGAGTGGGGAGGAGTTGGTTTACTTTGTAACATTAAGAAAGGACGCATAGAGACAATAGTCTACGTAGATTAGGATGGACAGTTGGTGTCAGGATGGCAGACCGGGAAGTGGGTGGAGGGAGGGGGGAGGAGTTGGTTCACTTTGCAACATTAGCGCGTATTTATATATACACAACTTTGGATTCAAATAAGCGCGTGTACAAAACGCGTGTGTTTTTAATCGAAAGGCAGAACAGACCCTATCGATTTGCTTGCTGCGCAACAACTACAGGGGACGCTACAGACAATAGTCACAAAAACATATTGTATGCCCACAAGCATTGTGAAATTAAACATATTAGAAATGTGTGCTTACTCTTTTCTTTCTCTTCCGTTTAACCAGACTGATCCACAGCAACGCGTGGCCGCGTACAGCTAGTGAAAGATAAAGATTGTGTGAAATCATGGATAACACAGGAGCTATGTTTCCAGTCATGCACAATCATCAACTTTTTTAAATATAATGAGGACTTGAACTGATGGTGACGTTAATTGATTAATGAAAAAGAGATTAAGGTGAAATATCTTGGAGAAAAATTTGGAATCATTGAAAAAGATAAACAAACATTTGATTTATTTGATTCATTTGTGATGGAAAATAGGCTGTGCAGCTTGAATGGGGATCAGACTTGGTTCCCTCCTGTTCATTCTATATTTACCAATATGTCACGCCATGCAGCACAGCAAGTCACCTTGCTACGTTCCAGGGAAAGGGCAGGTATGCGCCATCTTTAACGTAATAAAGTTTATTCCTGTCTTTTCCCAGCACTGGTGCACAATGTGCCATGTAGCGCCAAGGAAAGCACCCTTGCACCATAGTGCAAGGGTGCCTACAGTGCATGCAGATTGGTTTTGTTCAGTAAGGAAAACTTTCCTGCACAAAAACAATCCTGACACGTGTTTTCCTTCTTCTACGTGTACTGCAGAATGAGGAGAGAAAAAAACAAGGAGAAATAAAAATATTTTTCCTCCTTACGCCTCACCTGGGGAGGTGTAGCATTTTGGCACCTTCCGAGGTCTACCACTAATGGTAAGTCTGGTAATGCATCAAAATCCATGGGTATTGCGTGGGAACACCCGCGCACCACCCATGGATTGCCTCCCAGAGGAGACTAATGCAACGCTGCAGTTTGTGCCGCGCTGCATTACTCTGGGTGTATAAAGGCAATCTGGGCCAAACAACGTGGCCTTGCGTGGCTTGATAAATCACACTAAGTAGTTGCGTCGTGCTTGCGACCCATTGCGAGGTGCAAATGCAATGCAACTACTTGGTAAATAGGGCCCTCAATCTTTTTACATCCACTGCCAAACTAAATCTGTGTGCAGCTTCATATTATATTCTCACCTTATTATGTGTAGCGTACAGTGATGTTGACCGTTTCCATACTGGAGTTTGCCTATAGTGTGTCTGCTGCTGTGATTGACGTTACTGCTTTGCACAGGTCGTCCCAGGTTTGTAAGACGTCCCATGTGTTAACTGAAGCAGAACCCTTACCCAAAATGATGGGGATCCCTGCAGAATGCAGTTTGGGGTCCCTGAGTCTCCCATATCTCGACTTATATTTATAGGCCTGGGTGTGAATGGGGCACCGAGGAGTGATGGGTCATCCCAAGTAGTACCCAATGGGTGGGCCTCTCAGTCGGGTCCCCAGCTGGGCTTTTGCACTGAAGAGGCTCTTTGGAGGTCCCGTCCACCCCTCCCCTCCCCCCTACGGAACTGGACCCAAGCACTGTTACTGAATTGACCAACAGAGAACACGTGCAGGTGAAGACACGGCTAATAGCGTTTGATACTGGGGATTACCCTTTGAAGACAGGGGCACATCTAGAGACTTGACCACCCTCCCCACCCCCCAAGATACAGAGGCAGACTTTCATACAAAACAAATGGGGGGTGGGCACAAGATGGCAGTCTCTTCATGGTAAGAAGAAAGGGATCTATGACAGAATATCGACTACAAAAATATCGACCTACAAGAATATCGAGTCAACAATATCGAGGGCAAAAATATCGACATCCTATCTACAACATGGTAAGTACAAAAATATCGAAAAAATAATATCGTTGTAAAAAATATCGATGTTAAAAATATCGATTTTTTTTTTAATATATATAAATGTAAAAGTAAGTATATAACACTAATAAATAAAATATACATATTTAAAAGTATCTAATAATGTTTAAAATTAATAAATAAAAATATATACAGTAAAGATATAATATATATGTACTGAACAATAAGTATTAATAATTAATTTACTAAAAATACCCCATTACCCAAGAACTGAAAACTGACCCTGAACCCTAAAAATACCCCTTTACCCAAAAACTGAAAACTGACCCTGAACCCTAAAAATACCCCTTTACCCATGAACTGAAAACTGACCCTGAACCCTAAAAATACCCCTTTCCCCATGAACTGAAAACTGACCCTGAACCCTAAAAATACCCCTTTACCCATGAACTGAAAACTGACCCTGAACCCTAAAAATACCCCTTTCCCCATGAACTGAAAACTGACCCTGAACCCTAAAAATACCCCTTTCCCCATGAACTGAAAACTGACCCTGAACCCTAAAAAATACCCCTTTACCCATGAACTGAAAACTGACCCTGAACCCTAAAAATACCCCTTTACCCAAAAACTGAAAACTGACCCTGAACCCTAAAAATACCCCCTTACCCAACAACTGAAAACTGACCCTGAACCCTAAAAATACCCCTTTACCCAAGAACTGAAAACTGACCCTGAACCCTAAAAATACCCCTTTACCCAAAAACTGAAAACTGACCCTGAACCCTAAAAATACCCCTTTACCCATGAACTGAAAACTGACCCTAAACCCTAAAAATACCCCTTTACCCATGAACTGAAAACTGACCCTGAACACTAAAAATACCCATTTACCCATGAACTGAAAACTGACCCTGAACCCTAAAAATACCCCTTTACCCAAAAACAGAAAACTGACCCTGAACCCTAAAAATACCCCTTTACCCAAAAACCCAAAAATGACCCTGAACCCTAAAAATACTCCTTAACCCAAAGGTAAATAATATTATTTAATTAGCAATTAATAATTAATTAACAATAACAATAAAATAAATATATTAGCACATAAGCTGTAATTAATATAATTTAATAATTAATATCATTTTCCCCAATTAATTAATTACCAGTAACTAAAAATTATATATATAAATAAATTACTCTAATAATGTAATTAACTAACTAATATTATTTAATTACCAATTAATTACTAATGTAAAATATGTACCAAATGATATTAATTAATTAACTAATTAATATTAATTATTTGCCAATTAATTAGTTATAAATATTTGAAAACATATATTAATTAATTAATTATTATTAAATTACTCCCCACCCTATTCCCCTATAAACCCACATCCCGCTACAGAAAATATATATCAATTAATCAATTAATTACTTCCCAATTAATCAATATTAATTAGCAAATAATTATAATTAATTAATTAATCCTACTAATTATTAATCAACTTACCATAATTAAATTACTTCCCACCCTATTCCCCTATAAACCCACAACCCGCTCCGGTACTAAAACATCAAATTTCCTTATAAATTTCTATATTATTATAGAAAATGTATACACATATAATAGTAATTATTTTAAATACTTAAATTAAACATATAACACATACATAATAAAAAACTATAAAATAATACAAATATCGATATTAGTGTCATCGAAATTATTAACATCGATATATATGCTATCGATATTACTAACTTCGATATTACTTACATCGATATTAAGTATTTCGATATTACTTACCTTGGGTCGATATTCTGTCCTACGATATTCTTGCCTTCGATATTATGCTCCTTCGATATTACAGACTCGATATTATGGTAAGTCGATATTTCCAACTCGATATTTTGACTGTCTACCAGAAGAAAGATGCCAAGTCCCCCACCCCAAAATCACTAGGACCCAGGGCAGTTCCTCCTAAAAGACGGAGGAGCTGAAGAAATAGAAACCTTCTAAGGGGTTCACTGATACACCTAGTCCTTAAACCAACAAAGAAGAGATTGGCACGGAAGCTGCAATGTCAAAAATGAATTTAATCACCTCACATGAGGGAGACTGTGTCATACGGTACCCTCAGGCCAGTGGATGAGAGAGTCTAAGAAGTACAGAGAACAGGGGCCTTATATATGCGTTTGTTACATAGTCAGCATAAAACCAAGGGGAGGCCCTGGCACATACAAGCATGGTTATTGACTAATATGGGTATACAAAATTTGCTTGCTCAACAAAGTGGGAGGGGAGACATAACAGAGCGTCTTCCCACATGCTGCGAGTGCAGCAGGTAAACACAAATTGATAAAATTATACAATTTTATTATAATTTGACGCCGGCTTGCGCTGTTACAGTGCTAGGGCAGGGGGCGGCACTGATTGCTGCAATTGTGCTATTACTGATGCCCATGTCAGTGCATATGTCGGACTGGTTGGCTGTCTTGCGATGACCAGTCCGACATGCACATTTCAGAGCAAGCAATCCCAGAGCTGTGAACAGCCTCAAAATCAGTGCTGGGTGAGCCTGCTCTAACCAATCCTAGAGCTGCTCTCATGCTGAAAACAGCATGAGAGCAGCTCAAGCCTTGGTTGGATTTGCATTGCAGGAAGGAAGGAGGTATTTTCCTTTCCTTCTGTAGTCACCAGTATCCCACTGAGGAGAGACACACCAAATGGGACAGAGGGCCAGCAACATATGTGATGAGTTTTTGGGCCTCTCAACCCACCATATTTTAATGTTGCCAGCCGCCACTGCTAGGACCCCATGGCCCCTCTGCATCGTAAGGGAGGCAGGGCCATATGTGCTTTATGCCCCTGCTTTAATACACTCCCAAATTGGTGGAAAAGAAAACAGGAGAGCAAAATATGGTGAGTTGTTAGAATTGCACTATTTGTTCAAGTGGGGAAGACTGAATGGGGGGCCGCCCTCTACCTGGAGTGCTCTCAAGCATCGCTTAGAATCTCAGACTGAAACCATGGGAGTGAGAAGGGGTATAAATAATCCATGATTTGTGATAATCCACCCTAAATCTTCATTAATACCAGAGTCTCAGTGAACCCTTAGTTTTCGCTGGCCATCGTAAGGAGGAAGGCAGGCCCAACACTGGGCCAATGACCAGGTTGTGTCAGACTGAAGTAAGGAGTGTGGTTCTTATTCCCCATTACATCTTGCAAATGTTTTGTAGCATGTCTCTAAAAATGTTCTAAATAAATTCTTAGGCTCTCCCAGCTCTACCAAACACACGGCACATGAAATGATGGATAGGCCTTGTGGACCAGTGGGACTGTCGCTTACACAAGAGACTGAAAGAATCCTCCTCTCTCAAAATAGGTGGGGGTGGCACAACTCCAGCACAAATAACCTGGGGCCATATTATCAAGAAAGGGTGACACCAGAACCTGGGCTTCTATGGGAATTCACAAGGGCATATTATCAAGCCCATTATCGCTGCTTTACCGGCAGTTTCCTGCCGATAAAAGCGGTGATAGTGTATCGCCCTTTCTTGATAATACGGCCCCTATTTCCTACCTCTAATCCTACCTCTAATCATATGAAGCTCCCAACTATTTTGGGGCCCTGTAAAACAATACCTCTGAGGAGGAAGTGAAATGGCTCAATCATGATAGACAACCCAAGTTTAACAAGGAGAGCCAATAGGCTGATTCCCTCTACGGGTGCATAGTAAACAAAACACCTATGCCCCATGGCTATATACGAGCCCTCACTAACTGTTAGTACTCTCATAGCTTGATCATGGCAAAAATAGTCACCAATAACACAAGGAGTACCTCTTTGAGTGGACCCCTATCACTGTACGGAGCCTTGAGATTGGTGATCAATGTACAGAATAGGTAGATCTCCAGGTAAGAAACTCCTTACACAAGTCTTATAAACTGGAAAATGTTGAGACAGAAAAGTCCTCTGCATGGTGAAGACATGTACCCCTGCCATGAGAGCCCAACTGTACTGTTGCCTGGATCCCTAATGCTGATTTTTATCAGTGGTGAACACAGATCATAATTGTGCAACTTGACATGGGCATGTTTCACAGATTGTGGTCTTATTGGACCGGGAGGGTTGCCCAAAGCTCTACCACCAAAGTGCTGGAAGGCAACTACCTTCACGAGGAGTTATGTAGCGTGCGTTTGGTGCTGAAAGCATAATGTGGAGCAATCAGTAGTAGTGAACAAGACCTTTTTACCCTGTGTCACTGCAGTGAGGCCTACAGGCTTACTCACCTCCGCAAACGTTCCGCTTCTGTGTACTTAATCCAACCTTGGCCTACTACAGGTAAGTTGTGGAGTCCTTCGCAGTGCAGGAATAGGGACTGCATTATTTGGATGAGTGCCTGGGAAAGGTACAGTACAAGGATGGAACAAGGTGCAGTGCATGTGTGGTTAGTACATGTACTGTGTGTATGTACGCCAAAAGAAATATATTACTTGAGAGATGTAGTGTGGTGCAGTGCATGTGTGGATAAAGCATGTGCTGAGTGTATGTGTGCTTGTGCAGTGCACGCAAAGTGAGTGTGTGTGTCCTGGCAGTGCATTTGTTTATTAAGAGCACACCCTGATTAAATATAGAAAAGATTCAGTGCTGCACAGCGAGTGCAGACAGCGTGTGTGCTGGAAGCATGGGTACATGTAAAGGTACAATGCGTGGAAGAACAGGGTTGGACTGAAAGCTTGCTATAAAAGTGCACTGAACGAATGGGCCATCAAGGATACATTATATGGACGACCCTAGGTTCCATTTTAGGAAGCCCAGCCCTGCCTGGTGAATGCATGAGGAGGAGAGGAACCCCCTGGACAGATTTGTGTACAGCTGCCTTCCTGCGAGCTGGGTGGGACACACACTGGAGGGGGAAGGAAGAGATTCCCTCTACATTTCAGAAGACTGTTCTTTGAGTCAGAGATAGATCACAAGGAAGGGGCCTAGACACATCTCAAAAAGGGAGGTGGGACTGATAAGGGAAAAATAAAGAGTAGGGCTGGGGGGATTGGATTAACCTTATGATGCACTTATCACTGGTTTGTCATCATTGCAAGAACTCTGCTCACTGTCATTGATTGTGTTGTGGACAATCCGCTTCAGAGTTGTGCCTGCTGTAACAGACATCTTTCGTGAAGGAAGGGGAAAGGTGAAATAGAACCCTAACATAAAAATTCAAAGATCTAGACCCTAAATCACATGTGAGTTTTGGTAAAGGACCATAAGAAGGGGAGAATGAGTCCCCAAAAATGTGTCATCTGCCAAGCAATGGTTTAGATTATAGTCGTGCACAGCTCAGTGGTAGTCTTTGGGTTAAAGGCGTGAATCGTGCTCCTTCGTCTACTCCCTGCTTTGGAGTATGTGCTATGAACTGAGGAAAGCACTAGCACTAACCAGTGCTAGTGTCACAAAGGGCACTGATTATTTGGTGTGCTGGATAGACGAGCAAAGTTTAATCAATAAAGTTTTCCAAACTTGAAGTTGCATTTTCATTGCAGTATTTTATTCATACTTATGGAAATATGTTCATGGAAATATTCAGTAGTTAATACTCGATGTTCAATTCCTTTTTACAACAATCCATATGTTCCCAACAATCCATATATTCCAATGCATTTCGGCCCACTGGCCTTCGTCTGGGAAATCTATGAAACAAGGAGTGGTATCTGTCACTACACATACTTTGACAATGACAATGTTTAAATCACTACATTCAAGTTATATATTGTCTGACATCATCAAATAAGGTTTCATGCTTAGCTGTATTCGACAATTAACACAACCCTTTTTATGCACACATTTGGATTAGTTATCCGTTGTTAAAGACCTACTTGCACGTAATTTTACTAGTAACTGAAACATGGTAACGTTACATTATAGTCTCACGGTTAAATTAACTAGTGTCGCGCGTTAACTAACAGACATCTATTAGCGTTGTAAATCAGATGTTCGAGGTTCTAATGTTGACGGAATTCACGTCTCCTCGCATAGATTTCCCAGACGAAGGCCAGTGGGCCGAAATGCATTGGAATATATGGATTGTTGGGAACATATGGATTGTTGTAAAAAGGAATTGAACATCGAGTATTAACTACTGAATATTTCCATGAACATATTTCCATAAGTATGAATAAAATACTGCAATGAAAATGCAACTTCAAGTTTGGAAAACTTTATTGATTAAACTTTGCTGGTCTATCCAGCACACCAAATAATCAGTGCCCTTTGTGACACTAGCACTGGTTAGTGCTAGTGCTTTCCTCAGTTCATCTGCCAAGCAGCCAGAGGGGCTGTGTGAGAAAATAAAGCTCTGCAAGGCTTCTGCCTGTTACTAAGACTGGGGACCAAGACCTGCTAATGTCCCTGATGGGTGTGGGGACATCACCAAGGGAAACCAAGATCACCTGCCCAGGAGCCTGGAGCAGCAATGCCTGCCTGCTTGCCAACATCAGTGTGCCCCGTGAGGAAGAGAAGAGAGTTTGATGGAGCAGGGTTCAGTGGGGTGACCTACTGTGAGGTCCACCTATGCCAGGTGTGAACACTGATCAGACATCGCCAATGTGCAAGATTGTTTTTGGTGATCCCATATGTCAGGAGAGTGGTGCCGTAGACTGAGCCATGTGTTTGGCACTGTGCAGGCCAAGCTACACCTGTACCGCCGTGCTTCAGTGGCGTACACCAGTGTGGTTAAGTTACCACTTCAAGGAGGGCCAAGACTTGTGACTGTTTGGACAAATGAGCTGGCAGAGCCTGCACTCGCCCTGTACCACAGCAACCCAGTATGTCAGCAGGGGCTGCCGATACGAACAATGCCAAAGGATTCAGGTAGCCGCCCGAAGGAGAGTCTAAGGCTAATATCTGCAGGTTAGACCCGCATTCCAAGGAAACTGCCCCTGACTCACCACTGAGGACTGCTGGAGACACAGTGGACTGTGGTGCACCCTCACTGGCACCAATCAGGAGCTGAAGAAAGGATTCT
Organism: Lissotriton vulgaris; assembly: GCF_964263255.1. NCBI lineage: Eukaryota > Metazoa > Chordata > Amphibia > Caudata > Salamandridae > Lissotriton > Lissotriton vulgaris. The sequence goes on from NW_028243158.1 coordinate 1,620,318, forward strand.
GTTACATCCTAAGTAGTACATTTATATGTAATCAGCCTAGGTCCTCCTAGCTGCTCAGCCAGAGTGAGAGATGGTGATGGAATGTTGGTGTGACTGTGATGAATGGAATGCCTGGGTGCCTGTGTGGATTAGTGGTGACAGTTGGAGATGGGCTGAGCAGCTAGGCAGGCTGCTCCTGGTGGGGCTGGTGTAGGAGATGAGAGATTGATACCACCTTGAACTGGAACCAATAAAGAAGACTTGAAATAATACTACAAGGCTTCCTGTGTCTCTATGTACAGGGTACAACAAATTCCTTCACCTCCGGTGGGCAAATTCTACTTATTGCATCTTCAGGAGCAGAGAGCTGTGCCAACAACAGGAAGACCTCCAGTGGCATCACTCAGGAGAAACAGCCTGAGCCGCCAGATGCTACCGTGTAGCCCGCGAGCAGCCCGATCACTCTAAACTTAGGAGGATTCATGAGTGCAGATTTATAGGCACCTGTGCCAGCATTGAACTCCTCTGCACCATAAGAGTGGGTAAGACGTGAACTGGGCCTGTTGAGTCTGGGGGAACTCCCTGTTAATGGTGCTGTGGCACCATAGACACTTTTGCCTAAGCTTTCTAATGGGTCAAACTCGAGTACAGCCTAAGAGTTTGCATTCCCTAATGCTGCCACATGTGGGTGGGGAATAAACATGGACACGTTACACAAAGGAGGGTGGGACAGGGATTCGCCTGACAACTACTAGAGCCCGACCTGAATGGAGATTGTGTTCTATTTGAATGCTTTGTTTATGTGCCTGTGTAGAGTTAAGAATAAAACACTACTTGTTCCTATGAAAGCATGAATTTGGCTGGACATTGATTTATTGTTTGTACTTTGTCATGCACACTGACCTGTATCCACATCACCCCAAAGCCTCCCTTCACCTTCAAGCTTGAGCACAATTACCACTGAGAGGCAAGTGTAGAAGGGGTACCTGGCCCAGTTGAGTGGGATCCAAAGTAGATCGGGCCCCGGGACACCAGGAGTTAGGGCCTGCCCCGTGGGCCCCTGAAAGGGGTTCTGACAGAAAACAAACTAGGTCAGCTAGCATGATGAAATGAGGAGCAGAATAGAGCATGGCAAATGCCCTGGAGCTTCCTTCCCTGTTCAAGCAGTGCCTGGGAACATGCCGAGGGGCCTGTACCTGGTGATTCATGGCATGACGCCACCACAGGGGTCATCCCCACGTCATCTACGTACGTCCAACACAGACCCACTCAAAGCTGAAGTCACACAACACTGCAGTACAGCCTCACATTGCTATATTAATGCCTTGCTGGTGCAGACGGGGAAGCATGTGACGTCTCCAGCCTGCTGCAGGGTGATCCATAACCGCCTGCAGGACGGGGCCATTATGGATGGAGCAAAGAATGACACAGATGAAGACAGATAAGTGAATGTATGTTTTCTAATGCTGACCTTTGCCTGCACGGGGAAAGGTCTGTGCACGCGCTGCCATGGGTACGTCTAGTGACTGCTGAACAAAGTGCCCCCTTCCGATGATGACAAATCACCATCTCAGACCTGAACCTTGACCTTACACATGATAAATAGGCGCTGTCAAAGCCAATAGCTTTCATAGGCTGCATGAACAGACAAACAAGCTTACAGGCTGACAGCTCCGCGAAGCGCCACGCGTGGAGTGGGCTGGGTCTGTCAGGAGCAGAGTAGGTGCACTTCTGTCATTTAAAAGGATGACTACCTCCGCTCTGCAAGGGTGCATACATTTAATAGGAAAGTACCGGCACTTCTCAGCAATGGGGCAGTACTGTTAATGGGGGAGTACCGGCAGGTCTCAGGAACAAACCGGTACCTCGGGAGAGTAAGTACCCTCACCTCTATATTTCCAATACCAACACCGACAGAGAGCACACATTCCTGCACTCGTGCAAACAGAGTAACACAGTTGTAGGCATTGTGCATACACAGACCGCTACTATAGGTAGCCATGCGCTTGCAGACTTACAGACGGATATACAGACATACAACATAGACACAGACATACTCAGGGCTTTAAGTGGGATTAAAAAACTGGGGGGTCTCTCAAAGGAGCGTGGCAGTGTAATTAGGGGCGTGGCTTTAAAACACTTATGCTAAAAATCTGTGTTTAGCATAGTGTGCCGCCGACTTGTATTTTGCTGTTTCTGCCATTGCATCCAGGTATGTGATACAACAAGTAACATCGTACCTACAACAAGTAAGGACTATTGGCTTTGTCATTTGTTATTAGTTGCATAAGATGAATAAGCTGCAACTATGGCTTGTTACATATAATATTGAAAACGCTTCCAATTAAAGCCCTGGTGAACCTACCACAATATTGCTGCTCTTGCGTTTCAGAAAGAGAAGGGAAATCCAGAGAGAAAATGACTCTTTAAAGGAACTCCCTTCCCCACAACCCTCACCTGGCATGACGTCATGCCGTAACTTCTCTGCTAGTGAGAAGTGAGCATTGTGGGCAGCGCACATCGATGTGCCTTCTGTCTCTAAACGGCTCTCTATCGGGCTGTTTTGCGCCCTGGCTCCTTTTACCGGACTGGAGTGACAGCAAATTGCTGCATTCTGCTTCTGGGCACATCACAGATGGGCCTGGCTGAGAGAAGGGGGTTTTAAAAATACAGGAAATGTTTCCTGTCAAAGGTCTCCTTTCTGTCACTGTTTAATTGGCTGCCTCCCTCCCCTCTCACAACAAACAGATGAGCTCTACAGACAGTCTTGCCTGCAGAGAAATGTTAACAATACTCATGTACACCGCTAGTTCTTCTCACAGAAGAAACAAGTAAGTGAAAGGCCGAGGGGACGTAAAAGGGTCCACTTGTGTTTTAAATTTCAAATATGCCTGATCCTCAGACCGCTTCTCGTACACTCTGCTATTTCTTAGAAAACTGCTTGAGAGAAGTGTACACATAGGGGCACATTTACAAGTCCCTTGCTGACAACACGGGCACCCTTGCACCATGGTGCAAGGGAGCCGGCGTTGGTGCTAGGCAGCTGAAACAGCGCCAGTGCAGGGGAATGGACAGGATTGCACCATTTTGCATAAATCCGGTTCATTCCTGCCCTTTCACTTGTGCTTAAGGCAGCGCAGAGACGCGCCTTGCTGTGCTGTCCTGCGCCAAATTGCTGTCACTGCAGTCCGGAAAAAAAACCAGTGCACAAAACAGAGCCCGATAGAGACCCGTTTCGAGGCCCTTTTAAAAAACTGCCGGTGCTCAGACCCCTGGAGACCCGGCCCACTTAAATCCCTGGACATACTTGAATAGCAACTCACTCAAGAACAGGAAGTCAAGATACATACAGGCACAGACATACTCTGCAAAACGAAGAGGCACAGAGACACACACAAACACACATAAATACAGGGGCAAACAACAAACACACTGGGGCCCTCATGTACGGGGTTTTGACGCAGGACAGCACAGCAAGGCACGTCTCTGCCCTGCCTTAAGCACAAGTGAAAGGGCAGGAATGCACCGTATTTATGCAAAATGGTGCAATCCTGTCCATTCCCCAGCACTGGCGCTGTTTTAGCTGCCTAGCACCAACGCCGGCACCCTTGCACCATGGTGCAAGGGTGCCCGTGTTGTCTGCAGGATTGCTTTTGTGCAGGAAGAGGCTCCCTCCTGCACAAAAACAAGCCTCTGAGGCATTTCCTCCTTCTAAGTATGGTGCAGAATGCAGCGTACATAGAACGAGGAAAAAATGAGGAGAAATAAAGATATTTCTCCTCGTTACGCTTCACCTCAAGAAGTGTCAGGATTAGGTGCTTCCCCAGGTTTACATGCTCTTGTGTCAAAAGGTGCTGCATGGGAACGCCCAGCGCAACGCCCATAAAATACTTCCCAAGCACAGAGTAAGACAACGCAGGGATTTGCGCTGCCTTCCCGTCCTCCACGTCTGTGAGGCCATTCAAAGCAGCTCAGAGTAGCTTCGCGAAGCCTCATGGATATGATTTTCTCGTTTGCGCTGTCGGTGCGTCAAAAAAGTGCCGCTGCAGCAGCGCAAGGGACTTGTAAATATGCCCCTATGTGTACAATTCTCTCAAGCAGTTTTCTAAGAAATAGCAGAGTGTACGAGAAGCGGTCTGTGGAGCCGGCATATTTAAAATTTAAAACACAAGTGGACCCTTTTACGTCCCCTCGGCCTCTCACTTACTTGTCTCTTCTGTGAGAAGAACTAGCAGTGTGAGTATTGTTAACATTTCTCTGCAGGCAAGACTGTCTGTAGAGCTCATCTGTTTGTTGTGAGAGGGGAGGGGGGCGGCCAATAAAACAGTGACAGAAAGGAGACCTTTGACAGGAAACATTTCCTGTATTTTTAAAAACTCCTTTCTCTCAGCCAGGCCCATCTGTGATGTGCCCAGAAGCAGAATGCAACAAATGTCTTATCTTGTTTTTCAAAAGGGAAAGAAAGGGGGGGCAGCTTTAGCATCAAGCACCGGCCAGACAAGCAAATCCCACGCTAATGGCGCCACAGCCAAGCTCCACATCTCATCAGTGGACTTTACGTGCCCGGGTGACGCAAGCAAAACCAAGCTAATGGTGCCACAGCTAAACTCCACAGCACTTCAATGGCCCTTACATGCACCGACAGGCAAGCAAAACCCACGGTAATGGTGCCACAGCTAAACTCAACAGCACAACAATGGTGCTTATATGCATCGATGATACGAGCAAAACCTAGGTAATGGTGCCACAGCCGAGCTCCACAGCTCATCAAAGATCCTAGCATGCACCCTTGACATCAGAAAAACCAAGCAAATGGTGCCACAGCCGAGCTCCACAGGTCATCAATGGCTCTTACATGCACCGATGACGTCAGCAAAACCAAGCTAATGTAGCAACAGTTAAACTCCACAGCACATCAATGGCCCTTACATGCACCGATGACAAGAGCAAAACAAATCTAATGGAGCCACAGCCAAGCTCCACAGCTCACCATGGATCCCTTGCATGCAACGATGACGCAAGCAACACAAAGCTTATGGTGGCAGCCGAGTGCTACAGGTCATCAAAGAACCTTGCTTGCAACAATGAGACGAGCAAAACCCAAGTTAATGGTGCCACAGCCGAGCTCAAATTCTCATCATTGACCCTTACATGCACCATTGACAAGAGCGAAACCCAAGTTAATGGAGCCACAGTCAAGCTCCACAGGTCATCAAGCATCCTTGCATGCACCGATGACGTGAGCAAAACCCAGGCTAATGGTGATAACCCAGCTCCACATCTTGTCAAGGACCCTTGCATGCACCGATGACACAAACAATACCCAAGCAAAAGATGCAACAGCTAAACTCCACAGCTCATGAAGGACACACATTGATAAGACAAGTAAAACCCACGTTAATGGTGCAGCAGCTGAAATCCACACCTCACAAATAACACTTGAATGCACAAAAGACATGAGCAAAACCCACGCTAATGGTACCACGCTAAATTCCTCACCACATTATTAACACTTGTATGCATCAATGACATGAGCAAAACCCAAGGTAATGGTGCAACAGTTGAACTCCACCTCATCAATGACACTTTCATGCACCAATGTGATGAGCAAAACCCAAGGTAATGGTGCAACAGTTGAACTCCACCTCATCAATGACACTTGCATGCACCAATGTGATGAGCAAAACACAAGGTAATGGTGCAACAGTTGAACTCCACCTCATCAATGACACTTGCATGCACCAATGTGATGAGCAAAACACAAGGTGCTGGTGCAACAGTTGAACTCCACCTCATCAATGACACTTGCATGCACCAATGTGATGAGCAAAACACAAGGTACTGGTGCAACAGTTGAACTCCCCACCTCATCAATGACACTTATATGCACCATAAGACAAGCTAAATCCAAGACAAAGTTGCAGTTCCCATACTCCACAACTTATCAAGGACACTTGCATGTACCAATGAGACAGGTAAAAACCATGATAATGGGGCAAAAGTCAAACCCCACACCTCATCAATGACACTTTCATGCACCAATGACACAAGCTAATCCCAAGCTAATGCTGCAACAGCTGAACTCCACGCCACATTTGTGACACATGCTTTTGGCACTTCAATCGCAAAGCCTGCCATTTAGCATTCGAAAGTGTATTCCCTTCTTATATAACCAATAGATTTGACAAGAATGGACACTAAGGCACCCTAAAAGCCACATCTAATAAAAGAAATGGTGTGGGAGAAGTCCCTCTGACATGTGTGACCACGTATCGTACGGCCTCCAATGCAGTAACAAAAGCTATCAGTAAACACTGGAAGATTTTGGAGACTGGAAACAGGTAGTGGGAAAAACCTCTCTTTTCTTTCAAAAGGGCCAGGAGGAGTATTAAGGACAGTTTGGTCCACACCCGTCCCAAAAGAACGACTCCCAAAAGAACGACTCCTGCAGACAACCCAACGGTTCTGAACACATGGGGCCTGCCGAAGGTAGTCGGGCATTTTTCATGCGGACACTGTAGTATCTGCCATCTGACCACTGCCCCCATAACACTCAACCTGGAGCAGAATAGCACATGGATTCAAAAAGCCCACACAAACTGCAACTCAAACAACGTGGTTTACCTAATTACGTGCCCCTGCAACCTGCGTTATGTAGGCATGACGACCAGAAAAGTGAAGCAAAGAATTTGCAAGCACCGGAGCAACATCTGGTGCAAAGGGAACACTACAAAAATGATGGCCATTTCTTGCAGGTTAATCAAACTACTAATGACTTGCACTGGAAAATAATCGAACAACTTAAACCAGGCAGGAACATGCACAGAGCCCTCTTTGAGAAGGAGCAGCTCTGGATCTTCCGTCTGGCCACCCACAAACAGGGAATGAACGATAATATCCCATGAGGATCAGTACTGAAGAGTTAACTAGTTAATATGCTGAGCTGTGACCTTTGTTTATCAGGTCCTCTATTGAGTAAGCCTCTTCTGAAGACTGACCAACCTTTGGTACCAATACAAATCACCAATATCGTCCTCCTGTTTTTGTAAGTAAGATTCCATATGCATGCGTTCAATTGGTCTATATCAACTCTAGGTAACCATGCACACTTATGAGAGTTGTGATCTTCTGAATCCTTTTAGACTGTGTTGATTTGACTTTAGGGCTCCAAATTACCCTCAAGTAACGTTGCATACTTCGACAGGCTCTCCTGTTGAGATTCTCTATATCTATATCATGTTTAGACCCCACACACGCACTAGCACACTTTGCGCCGTGAGTGTAGATCTTTATCAGGAGTTATTCAAACACGCACACCGACCTAGGTGTGTACAAATGCACTTCCAGGCCACTAGAGTCTCTCTTCACTGTGCCACAGGGTTAGCGATCCACTCATCCGACGTGGATGACGCCTATGCTAGTGCAATAACGTCACCAAGTTTGCCTGTGCCCCGCCCCGGTGGCAGAGTCTTTAAAGAGGTAAGGAGTTAGGCCCTTGTTCAGTGGGGAAGGCTGGACCTTGTAAATAGTTTTATACCACAGAAAATGCCACCCCACTCATTCCATTAGCCCTTGATTATAGGCAACACATCAGCTTCAGTCAGATATGTCAGGTATTTTATTTACCTTTGTTCTCATAAGTATTTTTAAAGAATCAAAACTTCTCGTGGCAGAGAAGAAACACTGTACATATAAAAAATAATAGACATATTAACAACAATACAGTATTTACAACATGAACAAAATCACAAAATGAGTCATACAAAACACCTGTACCAGTTTCAGGATATTCAGACAAAGGTGCAAAATAATTATGCAAACCTCAATGACCATAGATGAATAAAGTTTTGAACACTATTTGACAGAGTCACATTCACAAGGAGATATCACATTACACAAATGTTGTAATTCTAGAAACTCTCAGTGATCAGAGATTACGTCTCCTTTCATGCCGACGCGTTTCGAACTCCAAACAGTAGTTATGGGTTCTCTTCAAGGCCTGGTTGCTTTCTGTCTGTATGTGTATGAAAGAAAGGTAACAGTGTGTGAGTATCAGTGTGTAACCTACTTAATTATAACTGCTAGTGATGTATCACATTCAGAAGTGATAATACCTTATTTGTCGCTGTTGTTCTCAGGTAGGGTATTGTGCATCAATGAGACTGTCGTCTGAGGGAAATTAAATTAAAACAATCAATTTCAAGTAACGTTCTATGCTAGCTAGCTCTGCTGTGACCTCATGTCAAAGCGCTGCACAACGTACCTTTCAGTGTTTATCGGTCCATGTGGAGGCCATCCCTACGCGCGGTGGAGTTTTTATCCTAGAGGAAAGGCGGGGATAGATTTACTGTCATTGCGCTTCTGCAGTGTTCTTAATGAGCATGGAGCTTTATGTGAACGGTTCCTACCTTTTAAGCCGGCACCGCGCGTTTCGGGAGCCGCTGGCTCCGTTATCAGCTGGTTTCAGTCGGTGGTTCTTAGCGCGGGTCCCATATACGATCCCGTGTTTCTTTTCGCTGTGCGCTATTTGGAAAGGACAGGGGGATTAGTTGAAGTCCCTGTGGCGGGCAAGGGTGGTATCTAGCATCCTTCAGAACAGCTCACCTCGTTTAAGCGTCTTACTTCCACCAGGATTCCGCTCGCTATGGCAGGCGGCGGCCCGGTTGCTAGGTGACTAAGAGGGGTTCTGGGACCATAGGCATTCTGGGTAATGTAGTTCACTCTGGTTGCGCTGAAAGCAACAGAAGCTTTATTCTAGTTCGCCTGGTGTTCTACCCTTCAGACAAGGGGGGGCATAACAAACCACGTGGAGCCCCACGTAATTAAGACATTATAGCCTGGACACTTCTGACAGAGAATTTAGTCCATTAAGCGTGCTATTAAATTTTAGAATGAGATATGCTTCTTTCCTAAGGAGTGTTTCTTCGATATCAATTGGGCCCTTATTGACAATTGGCGCTATTGTCCAAAGTACAGTCCACTTAAAATCCATTTCACTGTGATTTTGATCCAGGAAATGTTGTACCATGGGAGCACTTACAACCTTCTTTTTGATTCTTGACCTGTGTTGGGTCACACGGCTGTTGACCTGCTGGGTGGTTTTACCTATGTAGATCTTCTGGCAGTCACAAATGATCGCGTATACCACATTACGCGTTTTGCAATTTGAAAAACTGGCATGTTTGCATTTGGTACCTCTATGGACAAACTCCACCCCCTCAATTGTGGAGTCGCATGAAATGCAGTTCCCACACTTGTGGTGTCCTTCAATAGGTTTGAGGCCCCATAGTGATAATAAATCACTTTTGGGCTTTGGGGCTGTCACGTCGGCTCTAATGAGGTCCTGACCAATACTTTTATTCTTGCTTGGCCGTTCTTTCGAGTAAGCACTCCCTAGGAGTGTATTTTGCCCTCTTGAGTAACTCGATGAAGAGGGCAAAATACACTCCTAGGGAGTGCTTACTCGAAAGAACGGCCAAGCAAGACATGGACCGGCTGGTCTGCGTAACTACATTTGGACCAGACACGCATAAAATGAGACAGATGATCCTAAAAAACTGGCATTTGCTTGAAGGACTTGAATGCCCTTTCCCGCGACCGTTGTTCGCGTACAAGAAGAATAAAAGTATTGGTCAGGACCTCATTAGAGCCGACGTGACAGCTCTAATGACTCATTTTGTGATTTTGTTCATGTTGTAAATACTGTATTGTTGTTAATATGTCTATTATTTTTTATATGTACAGTGTTTCTTCTCTGCCACGAGAAGTTTTGATTCTTTAAAAATACTTATGAGAACAAAGGTAAATAAAATACCTGACATATCTGACTGAAGCTGATGTGTTGCCTATAATCAAGGGCTAATGGAATGAGTGGGGTGGCATTTTCTGTGGTATAAAACCGGTGGCAGAGTCGGCACTCTGGTATTTAAGTTCAAGCTATCAGCATGTCCTTGAGTTACGGGCCGTAGAACATCTACCATAAACATTGCCCACCGTAACTTGAATCAAGTTTTTTATCCTGTAAATTTTTTATTGATGTTCTCTTTTTAATTGTAGAATGCTGCTTTTTTTATTGTCATGTCGCTCTGTGATTTGTGGACCACTTTTATGTGTCTTGTACTTTTATGGTTTTTGTAAATTGAACCGAATAAAGTATTTCTTGACTTGAGGTACGGGTCTTGATGACGGGCATTCCATAGGCAAAGTGGACGACTGACTGAAAAACAGTAAGTGATGCAGGACGCTTTGATCATTGCGAGAGATTTGTCTCTGAGGGCCGAAGCCGCATTGACCGTTGTCTTTTCTCTCCCACCTGCTAGCTAATGTTGTGTAGTCAATGTCCCCTGCTCGGACCCAAGCGTTAATTCCATCTCTCTTCCCACGTAAGTTGAACAATCTTTGTTGTATTAGAAGTACACAGGCACCCGCTCCACTTGGGCAATTCTTCTGAGGAGTTTGTAATAAGGACTAATATGTCACACTGACTACTGTTGGTCGGTATATTTGTTTTACGCAAGACATTAGCGTTGCATTATTTTTAGTATTTAACCCCATTAGCTGCGGTGGCTATTCCTTCACCACAAGGAAACAATACACCTGGAAAGGACACGGCATAGGTAGTGCAGTTCATATCCTGATGTTAATACTGAAGACTCCTTTCTAGAGAAGCAGATCACAAAAGGAGGGTATTAACATCATTCGCTAGCAGAAGTCTACCTTTATGGAGGATTACCTGTCCCAACATTTAGACATCGTGTTGAGAGGATGCAAAGCTGAGATCTTCAACCAAGGGTTCTCTCTTTGTCTCTATGCATTGAGGGAGTAATACATTCATACTGCTAAGCTGGTGCTCTTCAGGTCTTAAACCCTACCTTGGATTGATAATCTCAAAACCTGAAGGATGAATTGCATAAGCCTGGAACTGGGGTGGGTTGATGGCCACTGTATCCCCTTCACCTGGGAAATAAGGAATCCACCAATTTCCGCTGCTCAGTGACTGCAGCTTGGTGTGGTGCCCTATGATTCAACCTGCAACCAGTGAAGACCATCTGAGACTGTTAGGGATTTTAGATGTTTTTCATTTCAACAGGAAGTTTTCAGGGAGAACCACCTATCAGTCTGAAATTAAGAGTAAAGGTCAGCTACCCTGACACTGCTTAACAGCTGCTTTAGCCCCTTCCACGTGGGGCTAATTCCCCCGCGGTGCGGGGGGAGGGGGCGCGTGCGGCGCCGGGGTACTCATGACGAGTCCAGCTCATCATGCTGCACAGTGGAGCTGAGCTCATTACGAGCTGGACTAGTCATGACTCCACCCACTCCAATAGAATGCCCGCACATGCGGGGATTTAGTCACGCGTGGGCGGGCCGCGGCAGTTATGACAAGCTCAGCTCCTCATGAGCACAGCTCCACTGTGCCTCATGACGAGCTAAGCTCGTCATGAGCATGGGAGGGGTTAACCTGGAGAATTGTCCGGAGAGTTGCTATATTTTAGACTTTTGCGTTGCATTAGCTTTCGTCTTTAAATTCCTGCTAGCATCTATCATCATTCTTCTTTAGTTGGCAGTTTTCCCATTCATTCCTTCACTGGCACCTGGGCTGACACCTCTCACTGGCTGCTGTCCTGCCTCATAACCATCTCTAGCAGTGACTATGCAGTCTTACCTTTCAAGGGGCATCAGGCCAGATAATGCTAATAAGGATATCATCTTCTGTAGCAATAACCCCAGCACTGTGCCAAGACACCTAGGGCCCGAGTCACAAAGGTAAAGTTAGACCAAAAGTCTAACTTTAGACCTGAATTCTACGTTTAGGCCTAAAGTTGAACTTTACACCTGGAGTCTAACTTTATACCTGAAGTCTAAGTTTAGCCCAAAAGTCTAACTTAGACCAAAGGTCTAACTTTGCTACTGTCGATATTCACAAAGCTAAGCTACTACTAGTAAAATTTCTAGTAGTAACTTTACTACTGCTAACTTTACTACTAGCAAGTGTACTAGTAGTAAATTTACTAGTAGTAACCTACCTTTGAAAATACCGAAAATTAATAACATTAGACTTTTTTTCTAAATTAGACTTTAAGTCTAAACTTAGACGTCAAGTGCAAAGTTAGACTTAAGGTGTAAAAGTATAGTTCAGCTGTAAAGTTAGAGTGTAGGTCTAAACTTACACTTCAGGTCAAAAGTTAGACTTTTGGTCTAACTTTACCTCTGTGAATTGGGCCCCCCCTCTTTTTGCTTCGCAGTGCACTACAAAGTTGGGTCTGGGAACACCAGGTCCCACAGACTGTTGATGTAGTTATTGCTAACTTTCCCTCAATAATAACACGGGGGCATATTATCAAGGGGGTTTATCTCCGCTTTTTTGGCTTTAAAAGCCAAGAAAGCGGAGATAAAATTATTTCCCTATTACCTAGCTGTCGCTAACACCAGTTAGCGACAGCTAGTAGGAGATAGCGACCATCTTGGGCCCCACTTTGCATGTCAGTGATATTTATCACTAATGACATGCAAAATGGGCGTGCCAAGATGTTAGCGACTTAAAACATTCGCTAACATCGCTATCTCCTATTACCAACTTTTGGAGATATTCGCGCTAAGCGCGAATATCTCCAAAAGCTAACACCTGCCCTGAGCAGTTCTTAGCCATGTTATCCAATGGGAGGTGGATAACATGGCTAAGAGCATTAGCTCGGTAATGCATGAATATCGCGGACTTTTCAGCGATATTCATGCTTTGCAGCGATTTTTTCGCATTTGCGATAAACCTTGGTAATACCAAGGTTTATTTGCGGTAAAAATCGCCGCAGCTAAGCGGTAAATATTTGGCTCTAACCAAGCAATAGCGATAATTACCGCTATTGCTTGGTAATATGCCCCACGTTTCTCTAAAGTCAGTGAATTAAAGGGTGTTTCTTCACTACGCATAGTTTATCTTTATCTCCAAACCTTGTAATTTTCATGTTGTTGTATATGTCCAGAATTGCTCTTAGCTCTGTTTCATTAGCATTGACATGGTCATTGATGTATCCTCCCCCACCCACCCCCTCAGGCGGTGTGCACTTTGAGGTGTGGCCCACTCATTGACTCCACCAGTGTGGAGATCCAAGTAAGAACTCTCCACATGGTACTTATCTTTATCCTATTCCTATCTATTCTCTGACGTCCTCTCTGCATCAGTCATGGACAGGGAGGCATTGTGAGCAGGAACCTGGGGTATGAACCTACTTTTCCGTCATTGTTCGAAAAGCCTGCTTCAGACCTGTCACCATTTTTTAAATATTAGTAGTATTCTATTTTGCATGTGTAGACAATACTGTCATGAGACACTACCCTTATGGCTCAGAAGCAAATTCAGGACCAAAGGGTCACGATATTCTGACTGGATTGTATGCAAAACTCAATAGTTTAAGTTAATACGCAAAACTGGTTAATTTATTTTAGAAATGTGATGTCTCTTATGCAGCATGTCTTTCTGGCTTCTTTAAAATGCTTCAACATCCTGGAGAGTGGAAGAAAACAGGAGAAGAAAAAAGCAAACAAGAAAAGGAGGCTGTTTTCTAGACTCTGGAGAGACAGGAAGAAAAAAGGTAAAGGAGAAGGATGGGCTGGTTTGGTGTATCTCTTATCTGATGTCAAAGCCTGACACCATATATCACCAGGGTTCTGAGATAGAATCCACAGTGGAGCAATGTAAAATGAAATGGTGACGCTCAAATGATTGTTGTGGCAAATGCCGTGCAATAAAAAGCTTTGACAACCTTATGTGGTGGAAACTGGTGATTTACCGGGTGGAGGAGAATATCACAGTGGCGACGACCTGAAGACTTTCTCCCTCTTGATGCACCTCAACAAAACAACGCAGTGTGAAAATGATTTAGTGACTGAGCATCTGATTCTAAGGCATTCCAAAGAGGATTCCATGCCACTCCTGGTGAGAGTCCAACATCTCTTTAGAGTAAGAGGAAATGCTAGACTGTCATTGAGGTTGGAGTGGTAAATCATGAATAGGTGCTCATAAAAATCTGTATTTGTAAAGCGCGAACTACTCACCCTTATCGGTCTCAAGGTGCAGTGGGCCATCATGGAAATTAAGTGAGCTATTGCCCAGAGTCACATGGTGCTGAGCTGAGCTGCTGCAGGAGCCGTGGATTAAACCATGAACCCTGTGCTCTGAAGTCACCTGCCCTGGCCGCTGCACCACACCTCTCCTCATAACACCTTATCTTGTTAGAGCAGGAGTCTATGGGTCTATTTCCATACCATACTTGTGTGAGCTCTTACAAGTTTAGGAAAGTACATCATGGTCTAGCTCCATCTTAGTGTCAGGCAAATGTAGTGTTTCTACTGTGGACAGAATGTGATGGGCGCCATCTTCAAATCAGTCAGGGTATTGTGCATATCAAAAGATATCTGTCATGTCTACAAGAGTTTGACTGTTTGGTACTGTTCTCATATTAGAAGTGTTGTCTTCCTGCTCAGAGCTTTACACTAAACAGAAGAATCAGTTAAAAGATTAGCTTAGGCAAGCATTTGTCTACTAGTTGGGAAATAACAAGGAAGGGTATCATATTGGAGTGAGTCAAAGTGACGTGGTTAAGACTAAATGGAAACAATAGAATGAATTACAGTTTTTTACACTTCACCACTTACCTTAAAGTTTTTAAAAACTTTTTCTCAGGAAACAATACTTAACCTCACCTTCCTTAGGCTAGGACTGTATTGCAACCAGAAGGGTAGTGTTCAAACTGGGAATTTGAGGGAAAATAGAGTGCTCATCTTCATAAACAATGCAGAATGTTAGTCCACCCTCATTTTCTTCCAAATCCATTTGAACCTATCATTAGCTGGGGTAAGTGGAAAAAAGTTTCCATGAACTATGAGAAAGTATGTGGCACAAACTTAATTACTGAAATAAAATACTCATTATTGCTGCATTGTTTGGTAGCTGAAGGTCAAGAATTACTAAAAACGTACATGATCTGAGTGCTGAAAAAGAAAGAATATTAAAAAAAAATTCGATTTTTGTAAAGAAATTAGAGTTTCACTATTTATTTGGCCCTGTGATCACAATTCTCAAACAATACTATTTTGATTTAAGACATTAAGGTAGAGATGAATGAGTTGAAGAGTTTATTATAAGTATGTGGAAGCTTGCCGTAAAGTGCAAATTTGGAGTAACAATGAAACGAAGAATAAAGGATCAATTTCTTTTGAAATGTAATAGTGACACAGTCGGAACAGAACTGTGTTGAAAAGATGAAGCACTACTCAAAGAAGTAGTTTGTGTTGCAAAAAAAGTGGAACATACCTGTGAATGAATTAAGTAATGACGGAGGGTTAGATTTAAGCAAAGGCTCAGTTTGCATGGTGAAAGAGAAAAAAGGGCACAAGAAGATGATACAAAATATGGTCAGTCATGTTAACATTGTGGTAACATAAGGCCAGATGTAGGTAAATTAGATTTACCGATTTTTAATTACCGAATTTTACGGATTCGGTAATTAAAAATCGGTAAATCTAAAGGGTGGATATGTAGGTATTTCCAGATGTGGAAATACCGAATCTGTAACAATCGGTATTTACTGATTCTGTAAATACAGAATCGGTATTTCCCATTGATTCCTATGGGCTTTGAAGCCCATAGGAATCAATGGGAAATACCGATTCTGTATTTACAGAATCGATAAATACCGAATTTTGCAAGGGTGCAGGGGGTGTCACTTTGACACCCTCTGGCACCCCACAAATAGGCATGTGCGCCATGTGGCACACATGTCTGTCTGTCACATGGCTAGGTGTGCATGCACACATGTGCATGCACACCTGAATTCGGTATTTTACCACACAATAGGATTGTGTGGTAAAATACCGATTTTGTAGGGCCTTTGGGACTCAGAAGAGTCCCACCTACATCTGAGATTTACCGAATCGGTAAAAATACCGATTTGGTATTTTACAGAATCGGTAAATTTACCGATTCTGTAAAATTGTGCCCCTACATGCCAATACTTGTATACCGGTCGGTAACGGCCGAAAATACAGATTTTCGGCCGTTACCGACCGACCTACTTCGGGCCCGGGGAATGAGAAAGAATGTTCAGCTTTAAATGTGTCAAGTAATCGATGTGGGAGGAGAGGACACTTTTATAAATGTTGTAGACTGAGGAAATGAAATGAAATTTGATTTGTAAAGCACATGGCTGCCCGAAAGCGTCCCAGCGCTTGCTTAGGGAACCCGTCCTGGTATTCCCCTGCGAGATAACCCATTACTGGGCATCCCCAAGGGAAAGCCAGGCATCCCGCTGCGAGGGGCCGTTCTGGAGATTAAGCAAGCTATTGCCCAGAGTTACAGAGTGGGACTCCATGATTGTAATAGGCACCGAGGCGAGAATTGTCAGGTCCGGGAAAATTTGAGCCCAAGACCCGCCGAGGCAGGGAATTGAACCCTGGTCCGGGCCAGTTCTCTGCATCAGGGTCTGCCGCTCCAACCAATTGAGCCACACTTCTCCTAGAATAGGCAGGATAGGAAAAAAATATTAAAATGGTGAATGAGGAAGTTGTTTTACGAAGTAAAACAATGAGTAATGTTCATCCAATAGAAATGGTAAATATTCATGGAGAATGAGTTATTCTGGAGTTTGACTCATAGTCTCAACTTACTATGTCTTTAAAACAAATGTTTGAGGAAAAAGTCAAATCAAGGTACAGGCTACAGAAGATAAATGTAACACCTGGGGATTATGGGGGGGGGGTGTCAAACTCTTAAAATGCTTGGTTATTTCATTGCATGTCTCTAGAGATGTGTTTGCAACAGGCGAAGGTTTCTGGTTCACAAAGTGGGGATGATATTTTAGGATGTCCACATCAATAAATGCTAGGAGTTATCTTGAATCCAAGTGGTTCACTTCAAGTACAGATATAAGAGTTTTTTGAAAAATTAACCGTGGTTAAACTGAATTCAATATATCGTTTAAAAATGACTAAGTTTGTTTGAAAGTTTACAGACATCAGATAAGGTTAAGAAAATGATTGATACCTATAGCTCCAAATGTTAGACATATTCCTTTGAACACACAAGATGAAGCAAAACGAAAGAGTTGTCACTGAAGTGATTGTACCTGTTGAAGCTTTAGAATGGATTGCTCCAGGTTTTGTGGCAAGCAAGGCAGATGGAAAAATATGTCTGTGTGCCGATTTAAGGTCATTAAAATGGGAGGTGGTGGTGGACAAGTTTCCACTAAGAAATATTGCTGAGTTAGCTATTACCTTGAATGGAGCAAGATGTTTTACCACACTTAGGGGTCCATTATGATATCGGGCGGATTGCCTCCCCCAGGCTGGCGGTAGCCACCGCCAGCCTGGCGAAAGCAAATCGCCAGATATCATAACCAGATTTCCCCCCGCCATATTAGGATGGCGGGGGGGACAATGGGGGAAGGAAAGACCGTCCGCCGCTTGTACGCCCCGGTCGCTTTGTGGCCGGGGCGGAAAAGGAATATTATGGTGGCGGTGTCTAATAGACACCGCCAGCCATAATATGATGTCTGGTTTTCAGTGCCTTTCCGCAGCGGCGATGCTGTCACGGAAAGGCATTCGGTCTTCACTCTGGGGGCCCCCTGCGGGCCCCCAGAGTAAAGTACAGGTGGGGGGTGCACCTGTGGTACCCCCCTTCATTGTCATTTACAAAGCGGCAGGTACCGCGCGGTGCCTGCCGCTTTGTAAATGACAATGTGAAAGTGCATTTTCAGCATTGTGGCGGGCGGTGCAGAGAGCACCGCCCGCAACAATGCTGAAAATACAGGATGTGCCCACCACTGTGGTGGGCACATCCTAATAGCACCCCCAGGACCCCCACCCTTATGGCGGGCGGTCCCGATTTACGATGGGATGATGAGTGGGCAAAGTCCGCCCGTCATCCTAATGAGGCCCTTAATCTTGCTTCTGCATATCATCAGCTAATGTTAGAAGAAAAATCTTAGGAGTTGACTTATGTAGTTACTCCTTTTTTGTACTTTTAAACTCAAATGTGTGACATTTGGACTTATTCCAGTCGCCGCTGTATTTCAAAGGGCTCAGTCTCTGATCTTAAAAGGTGTGAAAGGTATGGTAGGACCAGGGATCCACATAATCACTGAGTGAGCATAGTATTGAAATCATTGATGGATGTCGGCTTTACTTGAAAGTTGGAAAACTGCTCATTTGGTAGGAATGAAGTTACCTATTGGGATATAAAATTTCCAATGAGGCCATCAGTCTCAAATTAGATATGGGAAACACTATCCAGGGATTATGTGAACAAGCTAACAAAGAAGGCATAGCATCTTTTTTAGGGTTGTTTCAAATTCTGGAATGTTTATACACAAATTTGCAGATAAAACACAAATGTGAGATATTTATTGGCAAAAAAAGTTGAATTTAAGTAGTGCACTGGTATTAGCGATTGTTTCAGTTTGATAAATAAGGAGTTGATGATCGCACCAAGCCGTTTCCAGGTCAGAAAATTATTATTCACTCAGATGCCAGTTCAAATTGTGAAGGGGCTGTGCTAATTCAAAAGAAAAATGGTGTAGACTAGTTAATAACATGTGCCTCATGTAATTTGCTTGGATTAAAGTATAATTATGCTTTCATTGAGATAGAGTACTTAGCAAATATTTGGGAATTAATCAAATTCACAAATTTTGTGTGGGGGACAAAATTCAAAGTATATACTGATCATAAATCTTCAAAAAAGGTATTTATGCAAAAAGATTTAGGGCCTTACTATGAGTCCATAGGCCCGCAGTACATGCAGTGGCAGTCCGATCACCAATGAACTGTGGGCCTGCCCACAGCATTAGGTGGGGCAGTCAGACCGCCACAGGATCGCTGCATCCGCCTGTGACCCAGGATCCTGCAGCGTTCGCACAGCGGACAGGGGGCAGCAATATGCTGGTGGTGCCGATGTGGCACTGCAGTGCTCATTACAATTTGTCTGTCCACCACTTTTTTCATAGTGGTGAGCCCGCAATGAAAAGGGTGGCACAAAGGCAACTAAGGAGCCCTGACAGAGCCCCCTGCCTGGGCTGGGGGTGCATGCAGGGAGCACATGTTGTGTCCCCCTAGAATTGCACACCAGTTCCTGCACAGCGTGGCATGCCACACTGTGCAGAAATGTGCTGCAGGCACTGTCACAGTGGCACTTGCTGTTAAGGCTCACCTAGGAGCCTTATACAGATGCCTCCATGAGACCGCTGCAGGATTCTGCCAACCCCCTAGTCATTACAGTTGTAATCTGGCAGAAGGGCACACGACGTGCTTGGCAAACCTCCTGTTGGTGTGGCGGAGGCAGGCCGACAGGAACACCGCCAAACTCCTAATAAGGCCCTTGCATTCTATATCTTCTAGGATACGTAGGAGGATTGTTTCCATAAAAAAAAAAAAAAATTATGGTGAAATGCGTTCTGGGAGTCAGGAATTCTTTGGGAGAGTGTCTGTCTAGAATAGTTTGTTACGAAGAGGAGAATGTTTTCATGGATTAAGATGATGAAGAATTGGCAGATATTTGTCATTAAGATGGGTTCTGTTGGGGGCGTGGCTCTCCCGTGAGCTCCGATGAGCTACGGGCTTTACATTTCTTTATACCCTCTAACCGGCCGAGAATCACCTACCGCGCCGAGATATCCACGTCGGATGCAGCCCTGAAATAAATGCGGGCAGATTCGGCGAAGTTTATGCCGTTTTCGGACCGCAATCTCCATCGGCATTTCTCCTCATCATCGGGACGCGGGGGGCCGCCATTTTGAGCCGCTGTGCCCGCATCCACACATGGACTTCTCGGCTGCTACCAGGAATCATGGCAGTACTTATACCCATCAATGTCATGTCCTGAATGCCTCTCTATTTTTCAACTACAAGGTATGGTGCAGTGGCTACTCTTCAGACAGCGCTTTTTCCAGCTTCTCTCCTCAGAATCTCAGTATTCATGAATGTGCCATTTTGTAAGCTGGTAATGTCAGGCATTGTTTTCTGTGCAATCTATGAGTATGCCTGTGTTACATTTCTCTGACTACTGTTTACCTTGTTTTTTTTCCTTGTTTATCTTCATCTATGGCAAATTAGCTGAAATTACGAGCATTTTGTCCTTCATGTGAAGAGATTCTTTTCTACCTTCCTGTGGCCCTTGGGCATTGAGTGAGGGAGCTGCAGTTGTTGTTTCTTTCTTGTTTTCCTGCAATTGTGCATTCAACCTGGTGCTTCTGCGGTCCCACACGTGTATTACTGGAGTCTTCTACACCATCTTCGTCAGCAGTCCTGCTGTCTTCTTGTTAACTTTTACAGCGCTGTTTGGCCGTCGCAATGTCTCACGACGCAAACAGTATTAAATCTACTCACACAGTCACCAAACCAAAGAGACCCAAAAATGACCCCCCCTCCCCTATCCTTACATCTCCTAACCCTGTTCTGGATTCCATTTTGGAGGAGGTAAGAGGTCTCCAACCTTTCATGTCTGCTACTAACGAGAAACTCAGACACATTGAGGAGAGATGGGTCGTTATGGAGGGTAAAGTCCTGAACCTTGAACAGCGCGTCAGTGATATGCAGGACGCTTCTTCTAAAATACCCCAATTGGAAAAAGAAATCAAAATGCTCAAGCTCGAGGAGCCAAGCTCGACATCGTGATGGCCGCACGGTAGCTCGGCTCCGCCGGCCTCCCTGCCCAAAGTGTGGCTCACTGGTTAGAGGCGGCAGACCCGAGAGCAGAGGACGGCCCGGGACCAGGGTTCGATTCCCGGCGCGGCAGGTTTCTGGACCAGGGTCAGCGGACTCGATAATTCTCTCGCCTCGGTGCCCACTCTGATCAGCGATCACACTCGGCAACTCTGGGCATTAGCTTGCCTCATCTTCACTAACGGCCCCACCAGACTGCCGGGGATGCCTGGTCTCACCCTGGAGATACCCATTAAGGGACCATCTCTCAGGGAAACCAGGAAGGGTTTCGCAGCGATCGAAGCGCCTTGGGACCCTACGGGTAAGTAGTGCGCTATATAAATGCCTATACATACATATACATCTATCCTGCTGCCCATCCTGCCCAAAAACGATAACATCTTATAGATGAAGGTCTGCTGATACTTACCACCCGTACTGGTGGCTCCGGCGTTCAGTGGGTCCGCAGCAGCGTCCTCCCAGGAAGTGCGGCCTCCGTGGTGTGGAGACCGGGGCCTTGCCTTCAGCGAGTAGCCGGCGAGACGGTGTCGGTGGCGGCCTCGGGTGGAGGATGGAGGCCGGCCGGAGGAGGCCATTGTGCGAATAAGCCGGAGGCAACTGAACGCGCCTGGGACTACCGTCCGGTGGTCCAGAGGTGAGGTGCGGCAAGTTGTGTGTGGGGGACGCCGTGTTGGTGGCTCCCCCCCTTGTTGCCTTGCCCGGCCATTCCGAATTTCATCGCTCGGTGGTGGAGAGAGGCTCCAGCGGAGCGGTGGCACCAGCGGGTCCCCCTCTTTTGGTGGCCCTCATTTCTGCATCAAGGTTGCTGTTTGGATGCTTGAGGGGGATCCCGCGGGGGCCCTGCTTGTGAGCCCGCCCCAGGAGTTGGTTCCGAAAAGACGGCGTTGTAGTCGCAAAATGGCGGCTGATGCCGTGTGCTGTGGAACGCCCCGGGATGTCGATGCTGTACCTCTGTACTGTGATGGGGCCTGCATTGGGGAGCGTGAACCCACGATTGGCGATGTCCTACGAGCGCTGAAGATTTGGCAATTGACCTTGGCCCGGGATTCTTGTGTGCAAGACAATGTGGTAACCACCATTGCTCCCGGGCCGTCCCTCAGAGATGCGGATGGGCCCGAGGTGGCTGCTGTTTATTTCCCGCATTTTGGTGGGGGTAGCGATGTCTTGGTTTGCCTGCGGGAAGATTTGCTGGGGATCATTGACACTGATGTACATGACTGCCGTAAACAGCTTTTGCATTACCGTCGGCGGTGGAGATCTCATGGGTTGCTTCCACTGGCCGTTCAGCGGCTGCTCCACGGCCTTTTCTCTCCGCTTTGTGTTATGCCCGCTACTTCGACATACATCGTGGCGATAGCTAAGAAAGGACTGGGGTGAGCCCGGTTTTTAATCCGGGGGACTGCTGTTCGGTACACGGAGTTATGGACTGCCCCTAATTGAGATAATTTGTCGAATTCTTACTATGTATGGCTATCTGAAAACATGCCAGTTTCGTTTTGGGCTGCATTAATTGTTTGTATGGGCGGGGGGTGGGGGCCGTGCGCCTTGTTACATGGTATCCTCCCCCCTGGCTTTCCTTTTTCCCTTTTTATCTGTTTTCTTTCCCTTTCCCTATATTATCTCATTCTATATTTCGGGTTCATGTTTAGGGCGACAGGCACGCTGCTGGGAGGGGTAGGCCATAGCCTTCTGCAGGGGTGCAGGATGGGGCGGGTGGATTGGGGTCTATTAGATAGTTACTTGTTTCTATGGCTCTTTTGTGTCCTTTTCTTGGGTCTCCATGACTGTGCGTGATTCCCGCGGGGTGAGTGCCTGGGGGGGGGGAGGTTTGGGTATTCCTATATAATATGGTACTTTCAGGTTTTGCCTATCCTGACTTAGCCGCCCCGCCCCTAAGAATGTTTGCTGTTTGGATTGTTGATCTCCATTATCGCCGTGGGGCGGGTACAGTAACGTGGAGTCCCCTTTTCCTTCTTTCTAGTATTTTTCGTTTTCTTTTACTCTCCGAGTTGGGCTGTATAATGATTGCAACTTTATCCGTCTCACTGATAATTTGATTATCATGAGAGTGATGTTCTGCTTGTCTTTGGGCACATGAGGTTGCGGGTAGACACTGACCGAAGAAGAATTGCAAGGACATCTATGGCTTGCACGCTTTGGACTATTCTGATGGCAGATCTATGGATTCCCTATTATGATGTTGTTTGCTCTGTTCCCCGCCATGTGCACCAGGACGCTTATTATACAACCGATCCTTTATTCTTTAACATAAAATTAACCTTCTGTGATCCTGTGCCGGGGGGTTACACTCAGTTAGCATTATGGACTCGCAGCATTGTGTAGTATTACGTAACCACTACGTACTTTGTATTGACATTGGTGCTTTCCAGTTTGTTCTGTGGTCGGCCTCTGGGTTGTAGGCCCGTATTTGTATGCAACCATCTACACAAATAAAGGTTTTCAAAAAATTAAAAAAAAAAAAAAATGCTCAAACTCCACACAGAGGACCTTGAAAATCGTAACCGAAGAAATAGCCTGCGCTTATACGGGGTTCCGGAAAATGTTGAGGGGTCGGACATGGTGTCATTTGTTCGAAAATTCCTGTATGAACTTCTGGAGCTCCAACCTGCGTCCTATCCTCTTAATATTCAACGAGCTCACCGATTGGGACGCCTCACTTCCAATGCCTCTAAACCCTGTGGTATTATTATATTGTTCCTGGAGTTTACCGAACTAATGACTGTGCTCAAATCTGCCAGACTTAAACGTCGTCTTGTATTGTCAGGGCATAACATTTTTCTTTCACAGGACCTTTCCAATGCAACTAATGCCCGACGAAAAGAGTTTCTGAATCTTCGTCCTCAAATGCGTCAGTTGAACATTCAATATGGTATTCTGCACCCTTGTTTCTGCATGATCACTCATAATGGGCGTGTCCACTCCTTCGGCGATCCCCAGCAGCTCCATGCTTATCTACAGTCTGTCTCCTCTTCTCAAATGGACACTAATACTTGATCTTCTTTTTTTTTGTTTTTTATTCCTCATGCAAGCTCGAATTTGTTCTGGCTATTTGTTCCCTCCAGTTATGCCGTGCTTCTTTTTATGTGTCATCCTCCTTCTTGAGGTTTCTGGATTTCTCCCTATTTCTGCCCGTTCTTGCCCTTCTGCTGCTCGGTGGGACCCGTGTCCTCTCCGGCGTTTACCACCCCCGATGTGTTGGCTACTTCTGTTCTCTCAGACCGGGCTCTTTTGCCTTGTTCTGTTTTCTTGTTTCTTTCCTATTCTTTCTTCCTTTTCTCTTTCACTCCTTCCTTTCTGTCCCTCTTTCTTCATTCCTTCTCTGACTTGGGCCCTTCTTCTCTTCCTTCTCCCTAGCTTACTTATGTTTCTCTTATTTTGGCTCCATTGGTTGTTGGTATCGATCACAGTGATTTTTCTCTTATTGCTTCTGTTTACTACTTTTGTATTGGGTAATTTCTCCTGGTGTAACGTTTCTTCTTCCTTTGTCCCCCTTTGTAGATATTCTCCTGAAGTGTATCCACCCCACATGTTTTACCCCCGCCCTTCCTTCCATCATGTCTAATTTTGTGACGTGGAATGTTCGAGGTCTTGGTCATCCTGTCAAGCGTCAAAAGGTACTGTCTCATTTATCTAAAAATAATTCTCAAGTTGTTTTTCTCCAAGAGACTCATTGTACAGATGTTGAATATTCCAAATTGAAAAGACATTGGGTGGGCCAATTAATTTTCTCTCCTGCGGTTAACAAAAAAGGGGGTGTTGCTATTTTGTTTCATAAGGGGTTGTCGGCTCAAATTATATCATCAACATGATGACGAAGGGTGCTGGGTAATGGCAAAGGTTGTGATCCAAAATACAACTTTGGTTTTACTAAACATTTATGGGCCAGTTAGACCTGATCCAAACTTTTGGAACCATATTAAAATCCTTATATCTAATATTGACTGCCCAAATATTATGATAGCTGGTGACTTTAATCAATGGTTAGATCCTTTTTCGGATAGACTCTCATCCCATAAATTTCAACCTGATAAAACTCATAAGTGTTTCCAATCTGCCATTGCCTCGCGTCCTTTTTACGATGTGTGGAAAACTTGTAACCCTGACATCCTTGAATATACCTTTTTTTCAAATGTACACCATACCCGTTCCAGGATAGATTATATTATGGTTAGTAAATCCCTTCTTCCTTCCATTCAAAAAGTCCGATATTGGGTAAATTTTTCTATCTGACCATGCACCTGTTCATGCGGCCATTGATCTTACTGTGACTTTCTCCAAATTTAGTCGATGGAAATTCAATACATTTTTATTGTCTGATGTGGTTTATGTCAAAGAAGCTATGGCTTTTATTAATGAGTTCTTCCTTCTCAATGACCCTTCTGTCACGTCTATTCCAAATACCTGGGATGCTTTTAAAGCTGCCTTTAGAGCTTTTACCATTTCTTATGTCACAAAAAAAAGAAGACTAATAGACTCAAATATGACGATCAACTCAAAAATATTAAAAGTCTTGAACACTTGTATTTTTCCTCCAAATCCAAGTATGCTCTTCAGAATTTAATTAAAGCCAAGTCTGAGTTGAACAAAATTGCTACAGTCGAAGCCTGTAATACCCTCCTAAAAATCAAATCCAAATATCATGGGGGCCAGAACAAAGCAGGTAAAATGTTGGCAAATTATCTCAAAATCAAATCTGAACGTAAATCCATTGGTCCAATTTTTAATGACCAAACTAATGCATTGGTCTCCTCAGATAAGGATATTGCAGAAGTCTTCCATAACTACTATCGCAATCTTTATCCGGATGACACTTACCCATTGGACTCTAATTTAACGTCTTTCTTTGAGGCCCTCCCACCTCCCCCTTCCCTTCCTGATGACTTTGCCCTCCTAGAGAAAAACATCTCCCTTCAAGAAGTCCTTCAGGCCATATCTTCCCTCAAAAAATCTAAAGCACCGGGTCCTGATGGATTGCCCATTGAGTTTTATTTCGCATTCCAGTCCATATTTGCTCCCAAATTACTTCAACTCTTTAATTCATTTATTTCCTCTGCTAAAGCTTCAGGCTCTTTCTTGGATGCCCTAATTATCCTAATCCCCAAACCTGACAAGGATCATTCCCAATGTAAGAATTTCCGCCCAATCTCCCTGATTAATTATGACTGTAAGATTTTCACTAAAATTCTTGCTTCCCTCTTAGGCACTTTGGTTCCCCTTCTAATTAAAACTGACCAGGTTGGCTTTGTCAAAGGACGATTAGCCTCTGATAATGCCCGTATGTTTGCCAACATTATCTCCCACAGCAAATCCTTCAAATCTCCCCTTTCCGCCCTCTCCCTGGATGCAGAAAAAGCCTTTGATCGGATTAATTGGCAATTTATGTTTAGGTCCCTACAATGGTTTGGATTTGGTCCCTTTTTTATTTCCTTAGTTAAACTCCTTTACTCCTCCCCCTGAGCTAGTATTTTTGTTAACAACCAGTTTTCTAGATTTTTATCTTTGTCCAGGGGCACAAGACAGGGTTGTCCTCTTTCACCATTACTTTTTATTTTGTGTCTTGAGCCCTTTCTCAAGCGTATTCGGAATAATCCCAATGTCCATGGCTTCAAATTGGCATCTGTGGAAACAAAGATCTCTGCTTATGCAGACGACATCCTAGTGTACATGGCTGACCCGATCTCATCACTACTACACTTTATGGATGAAGTTCGCTTGTATTCGTCCATCTCAGGGTACAAACTTAATCTTTCCAAAACAGAAGTCCTTCCTCTAAATTCCATATGTTACCAAAACATGTTTGACTCTACAGACTTTGCTTGGTGCCCCTCTAAAATAAAATACCTGGGTATTTGGTTTTCCTCTTCTCTTGCTGACACACTTAAGTTTAATTTTGAATCCCTTGTCCAAAACTCCAATCCCTTCTCCAAACCTGGTCTCCCTTATTTTTGTCCTGGTGGGGTAGACTGGACACCATTAAAATGATGATTACACCACATATTCTCTACACTATTTCTATGCTCCCCGTAAAAATTCCTTTCTCACATTTTGCTCGACTGAACTCATTATGCTCCAAATTTTTATGGATTAACAAACATCCCCGTATTGCTTTGCAAACGCTTATTCGGCCTAAAAATGAAGGAGGTGTCCGCTTTCCCAACTTCAACTTATATCACTCTGCTTTTTTTGATTAAATAGTCCTTCTCTTTAACATATGATTTTTTAACTTCACCAGTACCCAGATGGGTGACGTTTGAATGCTCCTTGTTGAAAGACTTTTCGTTTCAACACACTGTTTTTATGTCCAATTGCTCCTTTGTATCACGCCACCCGATATTGAAATATTCACAATTGTTGTTGCGTGATACGTTTCTCAAAGATTTATCTCCCCTCCAATGCTTCCTATCGTTTACTTTGTGGTTTAATAAGTTTCTCAAATATAAGGGCAAGTCTTTTTATTACAAACATTGGAAAGAAAAGGGTATTATCTTTGTACATCAACTCCTTTTTAATAACACTATTTTCCCTTTCCCTGAATTGCAGAAGATTTATCAATTGCCCAATTCATGTTTACAGGAGTATACGATCATAACTAATGCTATTCAATCTCACTTAACTTCCCTTTCACCTCCGGATGCTCTACCATCCTTCTCTCCCATATCCCCCTTATACCCACTGTTTTCTTTCCATCAACCAAAGGCTGCCCTTGTATATAAACTATTGGTATCTAATGCTTCTGTTCGCCCCAAGTCCTTTGTTGAGATTGCTTGGCAAGAGGATTTGAACATCTCGATACCAGTTGATGTTTGGAATCACTTATGGTCCAAATTATTTAAAACCTCTGTTGCTGCACGCATTACTCAGTCCCTTTTTTTCATTTATCATAGAGTTGTTCTTACACCTGTAAGTGATTCCAAGTTTTCACCTTCATCACCCTCTGTTTGCTGGTCATGTTTCTCCGAACCAAGTACACTTAAACATCAATTGTTTGTTTGTCCCTTTGTTTTCTCATTTTGGAACTCTATATGGGAAATATGCATGCGTATGTTTCAATTTTCTAGACCTTTTACGTTAGCAAATGCATTTTTAGGTTCCTTATTGAATTAATCTCATCTAATGCTAGACTACTTGATTTATTCATTGCAATTGCATTTAAAGTTATTCTATCTTGTTGGAAAGATAACTCCAAACTTTCTGTTACAACATGGTGGAATTTCATTTGTGACGAACATAGGATTTCAATTGCCTCTTCTTCTTTTATTCCTTCAAAAATTATATCTGATCTCCTATGGCTTCCTTTTGTTACTTACCTTTCTTCTACTCATCCAACTTGAGCTTATGATTTGTCCTATATCTGCATATTCCCTCATTATTCCTTGTTTCTTTTTTTTTTTTCCTCTTCCCTCTCCATTCTCTGTCCTCTCTCCCCTTCCCTACCTTCCCACGTTCTTTCTTTCTTCTTCTTTCCTCCTCTTCTTTTCTTTTCTTTACCTTTTTACATTTTTCATTAAGTCTTGTTTATGATTTTAACTTATCATATTCATCTTAATATTATATTGGTTTTCTTGTATTCTGTTAAAACTTAATAAAAATCTTTTAAACTAAAAAAAAAAAGATGGGTTCTGTTGCAGAAGAGGAATTGATGGAAGAGTTGAGTATTAATCTGCTTTTGAGTGGATGAGTATGTGAAAATACAGATCGTGATCTACGGAAAGTTTGGCGAATGGTGAGGAATTAATTAAGTTATGCTGTTTAGATGGACTAAAAAGCTTCAAAAAGGAGCACAAAGTGGTTGGGAGGGATTAATACCAACAATCAATACAAGTCGGGGTTGGGTAATTCCCAAACTAACAGAAAGCAATTCTACAGTTTATTTAATACATTACTATACAATGATCACAAAACTGGTCATCCTCATGATTACTAATTTTATTTGTAGTAATCTGTACTTCAAGACTGATAGTACTATTTTTAAACAAATCACATTCTATATTATGTCAAGTGTACATACATACAATTATCTGTAAACACAGGAAAAACCTATATCTACAATACAATTTCGGAATTGCAAGCAGCATAAAATATGTCACATACATCAGAAAATAAGTACATAAAACAATTCCATTTTCACCCCACAGAAATTAGAATCATGGGCAGTGTCCCCTATTCAATCAGGAGGTCCACTCAGAGGAAGTCGTGTAAAAACACAATGGGTTCAAGAAAAATATATGAACCTAACTTCAAACTTGTGTTTAACGAAACAAATGCTCAGGTACACAATATCCACAAACTCCTCTTGTCGAGAATCAACTGTCGACGCGGACACGTTTCGCCTCCAGGAATCTTGGCCTCCTCAGGACAAGGGTGAATCGGCAAGTACTATTTCAACCAAAATTTATTCTCCAACGGCTGTCCAGAGCACACTCAATCTGGGCCGTGCTTAATCAACAAGTCTCATTATTTCACACGTGGCAAATAGAGACGTGGACCACCCTCCTCTTCAGGCACTTCTTCAGTAATCCGCTTTCCCTTTACTAATTTCAAAAAAGCTACAGGTTCGCCGGCAATCCACGGCTTTAGTCGTCCAAGTAGACTGGACTAGACAGATGCACGCAGAATGGATGTTCTGGAATAATGGTGTACATTTCAACGGTCTTAGGTCATGGCACATCAAAAATGAAAAGTTATAAGCTAAACATAAGACAAATTGTGATCTGAAGTAATATATGAAACTTATCAAGGCAATATAGAAGGCTAAAATCATGGCTCCTGCAGGTTGTTCACAGTGACCAAAATTTACATCAATACAAAATTGTTAAAATCTTTAAAACAAAACAAAACAAAAAACAGATGTTGAAAGAGTTGAGTGGTGGTCGTGAGATCATATGGAAATGTGATGAATTAGAAAACAGTGTCTTAGGTCACCTCTAGAGAATGTTCTAGTGAATTTATGAGAAATTAAGTCAGAAAGAAAAGTAGAAGGGTGGTTATGACACTGACGTACATAAAATATTTTGTATTGTGTTCATTTATAAAATGTTTGTTGTTTTTTGTTTCTGTAGAATATTAGTGTTCTTGTTAAATTACTGAACCTGTTTTTTATCGGTAAGGTGTATGTGAAGTTTTTGTAAAATCCTAGCCTATCACTATGAATGTAAGTAGTAAATAAAATGTCACTGGGTAAAGATGTAGGCGGATATGTACAATAAATGGTAGGAGCATAGTGTAATGCCAAATTTGGCAACGCCGCGCTCTGACATTTTCAAAATACAGGGATGCACCTTATTTACAAAAATACGGCGCACCCCTGGGTTACCCCTAGCACTGGCGCTAAAAAAGCTGCATAACGTCAGTGCAGGAACCCTTGCACCATGTTGCAAGGGCGCTTGTGCTGCAACGAAGATTGTTTATGTGCAGGAAATTTATTGTGGGGGACTAAATTCAAAGCATACACTGATCATAAACCTTTATGAAAAAAGACTTAGGGCCTTATTACGAATAGGGCGGTC
This sequence comes from Lissotriton vulgaris, assembly GCF_964263255.1. Taxonomy (NCBI): domain Eukaryota; kingdom Metazoa; phylum Chordata; class Amphibia; order Caudata; family Salamandridae; genus Lissotriton; species Lissotriton vulgaris. The sequence continues at coordinate 1,650,533 of NW_028243158.1, forward strand.
AAAAGGACCACCATATTCACATTGGCGCTCCAACCAACGCTAAACCCTGCCCGCAGTATTGGGAGTGTAGCGGTCGGGCCAACACATGATCGCTGCATTCGCCAGGGATCCAGCATCCCGTGCCACGCGCTCAGCAGACAGGGGCAGTAATATGCTGGAGGTGTCCCTTCCCATACATAGACAATCTTTAAAGGTGATTTTCTGTTTATACGTGTGCTGCACAATGCAACACACATAGAAAAAGCAAAATACAAGGAGAAATTAATCTTTTCTCCTTGTATCGCCATCCTAAGACCAGGTTTTACCTGACCTTAGTTTGTTGGTGCTGCCTCATCCTTGAAAGAATGGGACGGCGTCAAAAAGCAATGGGTGTTGCGGTGGAACGCCCACAGCAACACCCATTGCCACCCCTTTGTCACAGCAGGCTGCTACCGAAAAGGGTATATTTACAAGGTGGCGTCAAGCCACATAAAGAGGCTTAACGCCACCTTGTAAATATAGAGTACAGAGCAACTTCACCGGAAGCTGCTCCGGGTGTCTGAAAGGTACTATGGACATTTTTATTAATCGTGTTGAGGTCCCATGTTTCCTGTAGACACAGAATATCATATTTTGCTACAAGTGTTAACCATTCATGAGCCTGGGTTTGCTGCCAGTATCCCGCTATATTCCACAAGATGATTTTTAGGTTGTGCTACTCTAGGCCAGGAGTGACAGTTATATTAATAGTGGATGCAGTGTTGGGGGCCTGTGGTACGGTTCGGATAGAAAGTCAATCACAGGCTTCTAAGTCAATCAGTGGCTCATATCTGTTTTTCATTGGAACTGTTAACCAATCGTCAGACTGGCAATGGGGGACCCTGTCTTGATAAATATTAATGTTACCTGATGGTTTCTAAAATAAACCAAGTGGTAATGCAAAATTCTAGCACTCAGAATAAGGGGTGTTTGGCGGTATGTTCAGTAGATACTCCACCATCCTTTGGTTATTGAAATTTATAACCACACGGTCACTCCCAATAGATTTTATGGCATGGCCCACCTATTTTACTCGTCTGGCCATTATGGTGTGTTTGTAAAGTCTGAGATTTCCTTTGCTAAATTTAGAAAGCCAGTGCGGGTCCTTGTCCATTAGTTGCGTTGTTGACTCATACTGGTGCAGTTGGAGTTCAGGAGTGCTGGCTAAGATAATTACATATGGGCCGGAGGCAAGGCCAGGTGCTCACATTGCAATATGAACTTAGCTCTTTCAATGGCGTAGCTACCTCTGATGGTTCTCCTTCTCTCCTCACGGTTGGATCCAGGTCTCTCCTGTCCCCATCTCCCCTCTCCTGACAGGGAGGGCACATGTGCAGTATAGTGATTAGTGATACACTCACAATAGCAATTCAAGGAGGGATTACCTGGTTGCGATCTGTCTTCGGCACTAGGTGGCAACTTCTGGGTAGAGATTATATCCTCATGGCTCTGTGGAGCATTTTGAGGTTCACAGGGACCAACCAGTGTCCCCATCAGGCAATCGTTGATGGTCTGGTTGGACATATCTTTGATCTTTTTCCAAGAGTAGCTGGAGGCTTTCATCTATCTTCATAACTGTAACGCAGTGCTAATATTTTGGCCAATTTTTTGGCAAACAACATCCTCTACTGGGGAGGGGATGCCGCTGGTGTGACAGTTATATTTGGAATGTCCCTTCCCGCTGGGTTTCTCACCATATTTTTGCGAGGTTTAGTGGCCTTTTGATTGGTTCTACCAGCGTCATTGGTACCTGTTTTAGCCCTCCCCCTCTTCCATTTTCCGGAGGGTTCAATTATTGGCCTGCATTCGATTCCAGTCAAATTAGACTCGCTAGGGTTCTCACCCCCGGCCGTGAAAGTTGAGGATGATCTACTATCAGGAACCCTCCTGGGAGTCAGGGGACCCTTCCCATGTCTTCATAGATGGTAATAGGTAGTCTTACATCTTCTAGCGAGAGGCGCTGTTTGGAAATTCTCGATCTCCTTGGAAAGGACATTTGCTCCTCTAATCAGGAAGGAGTCCAAGGTGGTTACAATCTCCCCTCCCGGTTCGGCTACAGGGCCGGACTGGCCGCAGCGGGCACCAGGTAATCCCCCGGTGCACCGCACGGGGGCGGTTTTGGGCACCTGGAGGCCGATTTTGTGACAGGGCCTTTTTGCAAAATCGGCCCTGTAACAAAATTGGCTGAAAATCGGCCCTAGCGAAGAGCCCGTTGGCACCCCCAACCCCGGGGGGGAGGGAGGTGGGGCGAACACTTTGCCAGGGCTGGTTTTTGTTCCAAATCCGGCCCAGTTCGGCTGCTTTCTTTTTCCGCTTGCCAATGTCCACTGAGCAACAGAGCAAGCCCCCAAGCCTCAGAGCCCAGAAGAAAGGGGGGTGTCCCAGCCCAGCCTCCTCCGGGCGATGACGGGCGTGGATGGGCCGACCTTGGCTCAAGCTTTGCCCAGACGCGTCACACGCACCAGCGCTTAGGAGCGTGTTGAGAGGTATGCGGCGGGAATCTGAGTCCCCCAGCAGGAGCAAGCCGGCACTTCCCGACACAGCCTCAGGTCAGTTCCCACAGTTCGCACAGCTATTCCAACACTTGCAGGTAAAAGAGAAAACAGGTACGGTAGGCGCCCGTGCAAACAAACACACAGGGCCTCATTTATGAAAAGTGACGCATCGCTGCGTGAAATCAGCGATGCGTCACTTTTCACTGCGCACTCCTTGCGGCATTCCTGATGCGTCATATTTAATGTATGACGCATCATGTCGCAAGGAGTTACAGATACGTCAGTATTTCTGACGTATCTGTAAGCGCAAAAGTGACGCATTGCTGGAGTGTGTCACAAAACTGACGCAACTCCAGAAATGCGTCCTTTCACATGGGGAAAGCCCCATGTGAAAGGGCTTGCGTCAGTCTTACACCTGCTGTGAGGCAGGCGCAAGATTTTGACGCAACAGCGTCCTAAAAGTGACACAGTGAAATCTCATAGATTTCACTGAGTCACTATTACGAGGCTTTTTGCGGGGGAACGCCCCCTCTGCATACATTATACCTGACGCAGGTATAATGTGGCGCAGGAGTTTAAAAAGTGACGCATCTACCTAGATGCGTCACTTTTTAAATATGGCGCAACAGGGCGCATTTTTTACACCGCTGGTGCGTCACAAAAAGTGACGCAAAGGCGGCGCAAAACTGACGCAAGGCCTAATAAATAAGGGCCAGGGTCTTCATACAGTTGTTTGGTGCTTAGGTATACATATAAAAGGACAGGAGAGCTTCAAGATACCTTATAATCCGCACAGAAGGCGGAGGTCACTATACCAATAGGTCACTGCATTTTAATACACTAGGGAAAGTTTATGAAGTTAAAGGACTATTCTTTTATTAAAGCAATGGCACTTAATGGACTTTGAAGTTATTCCAAATTATTGAAGTGTAATATGTATGTAACTTGCTAAACCTACCTCCAAGAGTTCTCTTTGGCTTCTCATCCTCACTACTCTTTCAATATCAAAGCCCAAAAAGCGGTTCTAGGTATTTTTGGTCCAGTGGCACGAAGTCTTTGAAGTCCAGAGTTTACAGGCACTTGTTAGAACAGGCTTCTGCAATGAGAAGCTCACAAGCTACTGATAGCTCATCAGCCACCTGTAAGTAGCTCTCCTGTGTCCAGGTTAATCTACCAAAATAGAGACTTTTGCTTGGCTAAATTAATATATTTATAACAACATTTAAAACTATGCATTCAAGAGGAAAATGTATTTTCAGAAGCCATAAGCTTTTTTTTAAGTAAAACGGATGAATTTCCAAAATACATTTGAGGCTTACTGATCGCATCACATAGGTGTAAAAAGGGATTGAAGCTATAGCTAATATGTATTCCTTATGTAAAGGCATTCAAAACTGCCAACGTCATTTCTACATTACTGCTGGCCATCCTGTCTGATAAACTGAGGTGATCACTGCTAGTAATCTTGAATGGGGCGGCTCCTTCTCCTCTAGTTTTCTTCCCCTCTCCATGGTCTTGAATACAGGCCAGCCCTCCCTCTCCTTCTCCAGTTTTCTTCCCCTGCTCATTGTTTTGAAGACAGCTCTGTCTCTCCTCTTGTTCTTGACCTATCTCTAGGGTCTTAAAGACAGATCTCCCTCTACTGCTCCAGTTTTCTTCTCCTCTTCTTGGACTTGAAAACAGACCTCCCTCTCCTTCTTCAGTTTTCTTCCCCTCTCCGTGGTACCAAAGACAGATCTCCCTCCCCTTGTCCTGTTTCTGCCCTTCTCTCTAGGGTCTTGAAGACAGCTGTGATATTCTCCTCCACATGGTAAATTACCAGATCCACCACATACATTTGTCAGTCTTTATTGCACCTGATAAGCAACAAGTGTCAGCCAAATGCCACCATTTCATCTCCCATATCTATCTCTGAATCCTAATGACATGCGGTATCAGGCTAATACATCAGCTAAGAGATACATGAGTGGGCATATTTACAAGCCCCTAACGCCACCGGAGCGTCACTTTTTCTGAAGCTGTCTTAGAACAAAATCCTAACTTATGTGAATACTAAAAGTAGTAAGTTTAGGATTTTGTCTTAAATTAGTACTGTGAATCGGGACCTTAGATTATACCTTTTTGCTCGATCCTACCAGTCAACGATCGACTTTATCTTAGCCTCTCGATATATAAGATCGCAGGTTTCCTCTTCCAAGACAGCAATCCATCCATTTAGTGATCATGATGCAATTATCTATCAAATATCTTGGGGTCTGAAGATTAATACGTTGGGTGAATGTGTCCCCAAGACGACAATTGCAAGGAAAAACAGCATCACTTTGAAGTGGGACAAGCGGGACATATCAAAATGTTCCCACAGTATTGTCTCTACCATGTCCCAGGAAATGTTTAACTGGTTTGACTCATTTTTACAGCCAGAGGATTCCCTCACAGTCTTTGAGCGAATGTTAGCCAAAATTAAAGCAAACCATTTAAGCCCTTGTAAAAGACTGGCTAGGGCCCCAGTATGCTGGTTTAATGATCACGGTACCAAAGCTTTTAAGAATCTCTGTATGGCCCTGTGAACAAAACCGAGAGATATTCCGCTGGTAAAATCCCTACGCTTCATTTATAAAGCAGAAAGAGAGAACAGATTAAAGGCTCTAAAAGAAGAGACATGGGATAAACTAACTGAAGGAGCTACCCTAAAAAAGCAAGGATTTACGGCTCATAATTAATGCCTGGTTCCTCAAAGATGAGACAGACTCCCCTGTAGATTAGCATGTGATGGAGGATGATTGGGTGAGCTACTTTATGGGGGTATTTGTTATAGAAGGGGAGGGCCCTGTAGCGATGCCACCTATTCTGACTCGCCCAGAGGGAGCCAAACTATTTTTTACCCTGGACGAAACGAAAATAGCATTGAATCAATGCAGTAGTTTGAAGGCAGCTGGGACAGATGGGGTGCCAGTAGATTTCTTTTTAACGAATCAGGAGCTTTGGACCTGCTACTCACCAATGTGTTTAATGCCATTTCTCAAGCACATGCTCCACTTTCGTGGAAAAAATCTGTGATCATACCAATCTATAAAAAAGAGGACAAAGCACTAGTGAAAAATTATCGGCCAATATCGCTGTTAGATAGTACAGCAAAATTAATTGTCCACCTCCTTTAAATTGGCTAGAGGACTGGGCTAAGGAAAATAAGATATTAATTTAAACCCAGTATGGCTTCAGAAAGAATAATGTGACAGTGGACCAGTACCTTAATCTAGATTGCTGATTGCCAAATATACAGCAGGCAAAGAAGGCCATTTGTACATGGCTTTTATGGATCTGTTGGCTGCTTTCGACCGAGTGTCCCATATGAAGCTATGGTCTATAATGGCTGACATGGGCAGAGACCAAACAACAACAATTAATTTTATTTGGGAGTTTTATTGTTGAGCCATGGCTGTGTGCGTTTGGGGAGAGAGGGGGAGTATTCCAGACCCTTCCCCCTTGCTTGCGGCATCAGGCAGGGGTGCATACAGGCGCTCTTTTTGTTTTCCCTCTATACGAATGGTGTGGAAGCTGCATTGGTGGGGTCCACTAGTGATGTTCCCATTGTAAATTCTGCTCCTGTGCCTCTACTCCGTTACGCAGATGACACAGTATTGCTGGCTCAGACCGGCAATGCAATTCAGACACTTATATACACCTATGTAAGATTCCTGAATAACTTAGATCTGAAACTAAATCATTTGTGCTTGTGGCAGGAGCGGGATTGAGAAATCCACCTAGTTGGCATATAGAAGGGAGGGAATTGGAAGTAGTGGAATCATTTTGTTACTTGGGGGTACTTTTCGATTAAAAAAATGCATGGCATATCATGGTGATTAATAGAGATCTACTGATGGAAAGAAGCATAGGAGCAATATTTAGCTATGTCAAGAAATTGGGGTCCAAACTGGTAGAAACAATAAAAAAGATATATGAGGGGGGAGGAGCTTCCCGCGTGACAAAGATGGCCGCGTGAGCACAGGGCTCCCGAGACCCACGTAACCTCCTGCATATATCCTGTTGTTTATCCTGTCTCCTATTGGTGTCTTCGTGAAGACGAACCACGGGAGAGGCAAGAACTGCAATCAGAATCCAGATCGGACCCCGGGAGCCGGAGTTATGGCGCTTGGAAGATTGCAGCCTACACTTCCGTGATGCCCGGCTGTAAAGTTGGCATGGTGCCCGAGGTGCAATTGAACAACATCGGCCTGAGGTGGAGGGGACGACCGGTCTGGTTAACTTTCACTTTCGGTTTTGCCTATTAGAGAGATCCGGGACTGGGAGCGCCTCCCTCTCGCCGAGGGCAACTGTTTGGCTTGGCACTCAAGTGTGTATATTTCATTGATTGACCTGTTCTGGAAGGACGCTTGAGCCGTGTTCTCCGGCTGACTGTGGACTGCCGCTCGAGGGACCTTTGACGCCTCCATCTTTCCACTTAGTGTGACTGTTCCAAGTCGACCGACATCGATTGCTGCCGGGCATAGCCCACCATTCTTCAGCTGCCTTGTTTGCGCTTTGTCCCCCTACCCCCGTTCTGGACCATACCTACTGCCTCCCGTTATGGCGGGGAAACCGGAGGGGGACAAACAGAAGTCTAAGACCACTCGACGGGTTGGCTATAACCAAACTAACTTCATGGATCGCTATGCCCAGGCTAAGGGGTCGGCCAGTGGATCGGGCAGGTCGCTGGAGGAAACGAGAGATCCACTGACTTCAGCAGCCGAGCCGACCCTACGATGTTATGGCCGCTATCGATGGGATCAGATTGTCCCTTGGGAAACAAATGGAGACTCTCGCCCACAAACTCGATTCGGTGGCGATTGATGTGAACCTGATCCGCACGGACCTAACGAAAACCAATGAAAAAGTTAAATTGTTAGACATTAAGACTTCCTGTCTGACAGACGACGTTGTTGAGCTACAGACGGAGGTACGCAACTTAAGGGCCTCCACTGACTTTTTTACGCGTCGTCTGGAGGATTTTGAAGGAAGGGCTAGGCGGAACAATGTCTGTATCATTGGAGTTCCGGAGAAGGCTGAAGATCCGGCAGCTGACCTCTTTGTTGAGAACCTCATCGTTAGCCACCTTGCACCCAAGGGACTGAGTAAATTATTTACTGTGTAACGGGCTCACAGGGTTCCGGGTGGAAAACCTAAGGCGGGTGCCCCACCGCGGCCTATGATAGCACGGATTTTTAACTTCTGTGATAGAGACGCTATCCTGCAGGCCTCGCGGGTGAGTGGTCCCGTAAAGTTTGAGAATTCTACCATCAGCTTTTATCCGGACTTTACCCAATCGGTCCAGAAACAGAGACTTGGTTTTCTTGGGGTAAAAAAGAGATTCCATGCTTTTTCCGGCCAAGTTACGAATTGAACACTCAGAGCGGACCTATTTTTTCGATAGGCCGGAAGTGGCGGCCGACTGGCTGGATACTCTACCGACCCATCGTCCACAGGATGAACAGGCTGGCGGTGCGGAGGGCGGATCGATGGAACAGGAATAAGCGCTTTCTTTGTCTGGTTCCTGGGGTCTTTGAGGGGCCTCGAACTGTGGTGCAATAATTATGTCGTATGATTCGGTGTGATATTTGGGGGGGGTTGCGGGGCTATAGGCGGGTCTTTTTCCTCCTCTGCTGGACTTTCTGTACCTTAGTTTAGATGTGGGGGCGACAGGCACACTGCAAGTTGGGGTGGCTTTCTAGTCTTACGCAGGGGTGCAGGGTGGGGGGTTTTGTAACAGGTAGTTGGTGGGGGGAGGGGGGATTTGTTAGTATTCATGTACATTTTTCTGTAAGCCACAGTATTGCACGACTTTCTGATTACAGTGCTGGTTTCTTCTCCGGGTTGGATTTTCTTTCTCTTATGGGATGGGGGTAGGGGGTTGAGGCTTATGATCTGGAATGTGAATGGGTTGGGGGATAGGATAAAACGTGGAGTAGTGCTGCAACTATTAAAACGTCACTCCCCGGATGTGGTCCTTCTTCAGGAGTCTCACTTGATAGGGAATACATGTTATGCCATGAATTGGAAGGGGTGTTGCTTGGTCGTCCATGCGGGGTTCTCCTCTGGTTCCCGGGGGGTGGGTATCCTTATTAAGAATTCTCTCCAGCTGGAAATTGATGAAACACTCCTTGATGATAGAGGGCGCTATGCCACTCTCACAGGGCGGTGGGAGGGCAGGACCCTCTCCCTGGTCTCCGTCTATGTCCCTTCTGGCCTGAAGTCAACTACCTTTGCGGACTTGGGACAGGCTATCCTCACTCTCCCCGAGGGGTCATTACTGCTGGGTGGTGATTTCAATGCCGTTGTATCTGATGTTTCTGATAGACACCCGCCTAGGGACCTCAAGGGGGCACAGAACTGGCTTCATGTCTTCATTCACACTCTAGGCCTGGTGGATTGCTGGAGACTGTTGCACCCCATTCAGCGGCAATACACGTTCCATTCTGGCGCTCATGGTAGCCTCTCGAGGATCTATTACGTTTTGGTACCTGCTGCACAGGCGTCCTCTGTCACTGAGGTTAAACATATGGCTCGGGAATCTCTGATCACTCTCCTCTATGGCTTCGGATTGAATTGTCTTCGGGGACCGAGGGGCGGGTAGCCCGATCTACCCTTGGTATCTCCGAAATCCTAAACCTCGTAATGATTTGATAAAGTCTCTTGATCAATATTTTCTAGAGAATGAGGGCTCTGTTTCGTCCGCAGTGTCGCTTTGGGAGGCTTTTAAAAGAGAACTCAGGGGCCAAGCCCTGTCGCTGATTTCAAGCGCTAAGAAACTGAGAGATGAGGATGTAGTGAATCTCGAGACTGAGATAGCAGACCTGGAGCTAGACCTAGAGCAGGAAATTGCCCGCGCTAAGATGCATGTATTGCGATTAAAGCAGTTGGAATATAGGGCGTTGGTTACGGAAGCGGCTAGGGCCATGGGTCGAGAGCAACAGGGACGTCTGTATGATGTGGGAGATAAAGCAGGTAAACTGATAGCATGGTTGGATAAGAGGGACAGAGCTAGTCGTGTGGTGTCTGAGATTGAGATGGCGAGTGGTGCTCGGGTCACTGACCCTGTGGGGATTGTTGCGTGCTTTGGGGATCATTTTCAGACGGTTTACTCCTCCGTGTCGGACAGGCCGGAGGAGGACTCCCACTTATTGTTGCGTGACATTGCTCTGCCGAGTCTTTCAGATGCAGATAGAGAGCAAATGGATAGTGCAATAACTGCTGATGAGGTAGCTCTTGCGGTCCGCTCCCTGCGGTCTGGTAAAGCCATGGGTCCTAAAGGTCTGCTGATAGAGTTATACAAGTTGCGGCCTGACAAGATAGCTCCCTATTTGATTGATATGTTCCTAGAGTCTCGTGAGTGTGGTTCTCTCCCCCGTGATCAGCGACTCGCGACGATTGTTGTTATACATAAGGAGGGGAAACCGAGGAAAGTGTGCGTCCTACCGACCGATATCTCTTTTGAATGCCGAGCCTTAGATTCTCGCAAAAGTATTGGCTAATCGATTGATCACTGTTATTGGTGATCTGATCCATCCGGATCAATCCGGTTTTATTCCCCATAGAAACACTGCGCTGAATCTTAGGCGTCTGCACGGAGTTCTCGCGAGGGCAGCGACGCTACGTGAGCTGGCCATTTTGGCGTTGTTGGATGCCACGATGGCTTTTGATACTGTTGAGTGGCCATATCTGTGGGCTGCGTTGGCTAAATTTGGGTTCGGTCCTGGTTTTATTGGCTGGGTACGGCTTCTTTACGAAGACCCCCTTGCAAAAATTGTGGTGAACGGTCACGTCTCAGTTCCGTTGGGTCTCGGGCGAGGTACTCGTCAGGGGTGTACCCTATCACCGCTCCTGTTCGCCCTAGCCCTTGAGCCCCTTGCTGCATGGATCCGCTGGGAGCCCTCAATGAGGGGTATTCAGTGGTCCTCTGAGTATGAGGATTGCATCTCGCTTTACGCGGATGACATTTTGCTATATCTGACCTCGCTCAGGAAATCGTTGATAGTTTTATGCGATGTTCTGACCTCCTTTGGTAGAAACTCGGGCTTGATTATTAATTGGACAAAATCCTATTTGTACGTTCTTTCTGGCGACGTTCCTCTCCTCCCGCGTAACTGCCCCATCCAGGTGACGCATACGGGATTTAAATATCTCGGTATCTGGATCTCTATGGACCCTGTCACTCGGTATGAGCAGAATCTTCTCCCACTTCTGACCAGATTGAAGCAGGACGTCGCGGGTTGGCGTACACTTCCGCTTTCGCCGCTTGGACGCGTGGCCCTCTTTAAGATGATGTCTCTGCCTCATTTTCTTTATGCCCGCCAAAACACTCTTGATATAGTCCCTGTTAGTTATTTTCGTACAGTTGAAGGGAGTCATCCACGCTTGAAAATAGATTGTTGGACGGTCATGTTCCAGACAGTACTATTTCCCTTGTCTATAAAAAGTTGATCGACGATAGGTCGGACCTCCTGCTGCCCCTACGTGATCTCTGGGTCCGTGATGGCCTCGAATTGGATGACGAGGACTGGCAATCGGCGATCTCCTCTCCCAAGGAGGTCGCGATTCCAGCGAGACTTCGACTGGTCCAGCTTAAGATCCTGTACGTCACGGGCCCCCGTCTGGTTCGGATGGGCTTTTCCGAGGAGGGTCTGTGTAAGCGGGGATGTGGGCAGGTGGGGACATTTCTTCATATTATTTGGGAATGTCATGAAGTCGCGGCATTTTGAAGTGGAGTGTACGATGTAATGAAAGAGGTGATGGGTATAGCTCTCTTACCGGAGGCCAGGCGCTGCTTGTTAAATGTCTGGGAACCTACAGATTATAACGTGGCCCAGACCCAGTGGGCAAGCCTAGGGGCCATGATTGCTAGACGGGATATTGCACAGTTGTGGGGATCCCATAGGCCTCCTACAGTTAAAGTATGGAAGGAAAACATGGACTGGTGTATGTTTAGGGAAAAAATTGTGTATCTAGCCCGGGGCTGTCCCCAGAAATGGCATAGAGTATGGTGGCCATGGAACAGGTATCGTGGAGACATATGTATACCGCCTGCAGTGGATAACATCGATATCCCACTCTCCCCCTGACCCCACATTAAGTTTGTACTATTGTCTGTTTATGCTTCTCCCCCTGTCCCCCTCCCTTCCTTGTATTGATTATTGATTATTTGATGTACTGTTTTTCCGTCCTCCTTTGAACAAAGCACGCTGTATATTTTGTTCTTGCCTTGATTGTTATATTCAATAAAAATATATATATTTTTTTTAAAGATATACGAAGGAAAAACAATCTCTGTGGCACCATATGGAGCAGCAGTTAGGGGTGTCACCATTGCATCCAGTCTCCAATCAATCAAGAACAAATTTTGGAAACTCTTGATAGGCGTTGCCCAATCTTGCTCCTCCTATAACTGCCCCCGCTTCTGTGGCATTCAGTATAGAGAGGGAAACACTGAAATTAACGAATGATAACCTATTGGATTGTTTGAAGCTCAATGAGTCGTGCAGAATAACATGGTTGCAATTTGTCAAGAACAATCTGTATATGGTTTGCCAAAACTATTTGACGACCCAATTACTTGCACTACCATCTCTAGGTTAGAACTTAAAAAACTTCTAACTGCAATACACAGGAAAACAAGATGGGAAGCCAACTGCTCCAAACCAAGGGTGAGACTATTGTATTGTATTGTATTGGCACTTGTATAGCGCATCGCTACCCGGAGGCATCCCATCGCTTTGAATGTCGCTAGTGGCACTGATCTTTGTATGGGAAGAACAAGTTCTTAGTTGTTTCTGGAACTTTAGATGGTTCAATTCCCTCCGTAAATGTAGCGGGAGGTCATTCCAGAGTTTGGAGGCATTTAGCAAAACGAGCCTTCCGCCACTTCTCACCTTCTTGATCCTGGGGCCCATAGCAAGGTGGAGTTTATTTGAACTGAGTTTCCTGTTTGCCCTGTAGGGGGGGATCATAGCATATGTGATTACGGACCTGCCTTCATTCAATGCCTTATGAGCTATACAGAGAGCCTTAAAATGTATTCTCTCCTGTAGTGCGAGCCAGTGGAGAGAGTGAAGTGCATGTCTGGCTGAGCCTCGGTTAGGGGTGTCAGTAAGCATCCTCACCGCGCAATTCTGTACGACCTGTAGTTTTAGAATCACTTCCTTTCGGGCACCTAGATACAAAGCTTTTCCATAATCTAATCTGGACAAAATCAGGGCCTTAATCACTAATCTTTTTGCAATTGGCGGTAGGAGGGGGAGAATTTTACGGATGATTCTCAATAGACCGTAGCATAGAGCGGCCGTCTTCCTTGCCTGTGCCTTAAAGGTAAGATTTAGGTCAAGCCCGATTCCAAGGCTTTTGATCTCTGTTTTGGGGGTCGGTGCTTGGCCCATGGTGGATGCCCAGAGATTTTTTGGGAATGCACTGAAAAAGTTGCCAAGGATCATAAGCTCTGTTTTCTCCCCATTGAGTTTCAGATGGGATAGGCTCATCCATTTTACAACTTCTTGCAAGCAGGAGGGGAGATTAGTCTGTTGGCTAGGGTGGTTCAGGGCTACGACCAACTGTTTATCATCAGCGTAGGTTACCATATGAATCCCGAAAGGGGCCACCACTTCAGCCAATGGGGCCATATAGGCATTGAAAAGAGTGGGACTCAGTGAGGAGCCCTGTGAGACTCCGCACTGTAGGGGCAAGGGCCATGAGTTGGGACTTCGCCCGAAAACCTGAAAGGATCTCCCTTCTAAACAGGACTGCAGCCATAATAGAGCTCTCCCTGTCACTCCAGCCCTCCTGAGGCAGTGAGTCAGGACCCAGTGATTAACCGTGTCAAAAGACGCACTCAGATCGAGGAGGATTATTGCTGCTACTCCTCCTACGTCCATTATTTTCCGAGTTTTTTCCACCACTGATAGTATTGCAGTCTCCGTCCCTTTGCGGGGGTGGAAGCCTGTCTGGGAGGGGTGGAGAACACCATTGGATTCAAGAAAAGCCGAAAGGATGTGATTTACATGTTTCCCCGCTATCTTGCTGATTCCTGGCAGGAGCGAGAGAGGGCGGTAGTTACCTAGCTCGGTAGGGTCCAGGTTGGCGTTTTTAACAGTGCACGCACCATTGCCCTTTTCCACTCTGAGGGTATCACACCCTTATCTAGTGAGGAATTAATCAGGCAGGTAACAGTGGGGGCAATGGTTGGTCCAACCAGTGACAGGATGTTGGAAGGGGCTGGGTCTGAAGGGGATCCACTTTTTACAGATGCTAATATGGCAAGAAAACGTTCCTGAGTTAGCATACGGAAGGACATTAATTCCTGTTTCCCTGACTGCCCAGAACCATTCGAATCCAAACCAGACTTAGGAGAGGTCATTAATTCCTGTTGTCCTGCTGCCCACTATCATTCATGTCTATTCTAGGAATATTCCTGACTTTCTTGAGGAAGAATCTTAAGAATGTTCTGAACTTTGGCAGAGAAAAAATTGGCCAGTTCTGTACATTGCTGACTAGATGAGTCTGGTAGGACCGCTGAGGCAGGTGTTTTAATTAGCTTCAAGGCAATATTGAATATTTTTCTGGGGGAGTTACATGCCAATAAGATCTTTCCCTCGTAGTCGGAAGCTTGGGCAGTTTTTATTTCTGATTAATACCGGCGAATGACTGACCTATATTCACTTTTTTTGTCAGAAGAGAAATATTTCCTCCACACTCTTTCTGCTTTTTTATACTGTTGACGTAGGGTGCATAATTCAGAGTTATATCACTGGGCCTTATTCGGGCCAGTTTTCTTCTGGGTTAAAACTTTCGGGAGCACCATATCTAGAGGCTCCTCAATCCAGTTGTCGAAGTTTTTATTAGCTGTGGTGGGGTCAGTGGCGGGGTTTGGTGTAGTTTTTTCCAACTCTGCTATCCAGCTCTTCAAGGGGAGTTTAGAGCACGGTCCAATTTGAGAGCGTGCAGCACCAGTTGTCATATTGGAATGTACCCAATGAAAAGGGATCAAAAAGTGGTCTGACCATGGGAGGGGGATAGGTTTTTTCCCTTCTAGATTCTCCAGGTTAGAAAAGATAGGGTCAAGGAGGTGTCCCTTTTCATGTGTTGCTAGCGAAACCTTCTGGGCTAGATGGTAGGTCAGAAGGTCCTGGGTCAGTTCTGTAGCTAATGGAGCTGAAAGGACATTAAAATGTAGGTTGAAATCTCCAAGAAGTGTAAAATTAGCAGCGACACTCGCAAGACTGCTAGCTGTTTCTAGCAGAGTTTTGCCAAATTGGCCTATCGCCCCAGGTGGGCGGTAAGTAAGAATGCCGGAGAATGTGATGGTGGGTATAAATTCGAGCATAAAATGGATGTTCTCACAATCTAACAATGGGCTGCCTAGCATGCGACAAGTCAGGTGATCCCTATATACAATAGCAATCCCTCTGCCCTTGCCTGTCCCTCTATCCATTCTCTGGATCAGGTAGCTTGGGGTGAGAGCTTGAACTGTATCCGGCTCTAAGCTGGAATTGAGCCATGTTTCTGTGAGGAATAAAACCTCAGGGGCTTCTTCTTTTAGAAGTATTGAGATTTCACTAGTATGCTTCGGCAGAGATCTGCAATTAAGTAGAAGTAAAGTGTAAACTTTCCCACGAGATGGGGAAGGATTCGTAGGTGCAGACAGTTTGAACTGGCACTGGGAGCACTTGGGACGACTGAATCAGGATAGAGTGTACACATTTTGGCTCTAGGGTAGCGTCCAGTGCTTTAAGCTGTGTGCTGGAGTGATAAAACTGACCTGAGGGAGATGAACCAGGGGTTCTGGCCCCTGCCCCCCGTCGGGCGTGGACGGGCACAGACGGGCTTGCCTTTGGCGCGCTTTCGGCCTCCACCCCATAATAAATTCCCCTGACCTTAATTACTTATCTTTTGTGACTAACAATCACCATAGATTTTTGTTAACAAGGTTCCGAATGAATTATATATCACTAATGCTTGGCTATCCTTCTAATACTTATACTATGAACGCCTTGTCTCCTTGCCCATGTGATTCCTCATCATCCCAATGTGATCTGCATCTCTTATTCTTTTGTAAATTTTATAGGGCCCGATTCACAGAACACAAATCCTAAACTTACTACTTTTGGTATTCACAGAAGTTGGGATTTTGTCTTAAGTTTGTCTTAAGACAGACTTAATACACACTTTAGTTAGGATTTTGTCTTAAGTCTGTCTTAAGACAAAATCCTAACTTCTGTGAATACGAAAAGTAGTAAGTTTAGGATTTTGTCTTAAGTTAGTTCTGTGAATCGGGCCCATAGTAAGGAGAGGGAGAGATTTGTTTGTCCAATATTGCGCACTTATGGGCTGAGGCAATGTCGACCAAACATATTCCTTCTTAAACAATTGCCTGATCCATTTACGTGAAAGTGCATTGTGCCTTAAAGAAACATAGACATCACATATAACTAAAAATAGTACTGCTAGCATCTTTTGTACTATGTTGTACCTTTTTTTATAGTTTTTATTGTAATTTCTTTTCAATATCGGCTTATTCTATGTAGAATACTTGTTATGCCTTTTTATCAACTGGCGAAATAAAGTGATTTTGACTGACTGACTTTGAGAGAAACCAGTGGATGCCAGCTGGTGCACAAGAGCCAGTCACAATGTGGCATCAATCTGTAGTTCCACACCATGAGAGGGAATCCCAGCTTAGTGGTAAAGCAATAGCAGAATTGGGTGAGTCACACCAGACCCCAAAACGACCAAGTGAACCGTGCCATGAGTACCTTGTTTGAGACCAGACCACCACCGGGCACCCTTCATGGGGGTGTCAGGGGGATCCTTTGTGTCTTGGATGGCAGGCTTGTTAGGTGTACCTCAATGAAGGCAGCGTAGGCAAGTCTTACGGGGGTGATGTGCATTCTGGGGTCCAGAGAAGAAGCAGAACAGAGGCAAAGAAGCATCTCTAGTGATCCACAGGAAAGCTAGTGGTTCATTGCTAGACTGATAAGGTAACTAAGGGCAATAGCAGCAAGTTACCATCTCTCTCTCTCTCTCTCTCTCTCTCTCTCTCTCTCTCTCCCTCTCTCTCTCTCGCTCTCTCTTTCTCAGTCTCTCTATCTCTCACTCTCTTTGTTTCTCTAGCTCTCTTTACTCTCCCTCTTTTTGTCATTCTGTCTCTCTCTCTTTCTTTACTATCTCTTTCTCTCTCTCTCCCTTTCTCAGTCTTTCTCTGTCTCTATCTCTCTCTTTACTCTCTCTCTCTCTTTGTCAGTCTCTCTCTCTCTCTTTGTCAGTATCTCTCTCTCTTCTTCTCTCTCTCTCTCTCTCTCTCTCTCTCTTTCTCTCTCTCTATCTTTATTATCTCTCTCTCTCTCCCTCTGTCTCTCTATCCATCTTTACTCCCTCTGCCTCTCTCTCTCTCTCTCTCTCTCTCTCACACACACACACACTCACACACACACACAAGCAGGTTAAGGAGAGTGGTCCAAGAAGCAGGGGTAGACACATTATTTTATATATCAAACTAGGGTTGTAAAAGAACATCAGTTTACCAGTGATCACAGTTATCAGTCCGAGGAAATGTGTCAAGTATCCGAGACTTACAATAATTGCCCGTAGCATGTGTCTGTACTTTGCCAAAAATGCCTTGGTCCAGTTAATTGGCCATCTGATGCTGATTGCTCAACCTTAAAGGAATTTTGCTGTGATAACCTTAAATGAAAGCGGCGGGGTGGCAGCGGTGTCGGAGGGGTTAAATGCAGTAGAGATTTTGGGAACAGAAAATGTCAAGATCATAAGCAAACAAGAAAGGTTTGCACAATTGATTTTATTAAGTTCCCCTGGCCGCAGGAAACAGCTTACACCTGATTGAACCTCGCTTTCAATCCATATTTTACTGTTTGAAAAGATGACCTGCTCTATACTTGGTGCAAATATACCATATTCCTGGCAATACGATGAACGAAAGGCTAATTGTGTATACATATGGTTGCTTCAGAGTGCAGAAAATCCATATAGAATATAATACTGGTATAATAAGTTATGGAAACTCAGGAATCTTTAATCCTTGTGTGCAAATGGAGAGAGATTACCAGGTGGCCTATCGACTGTTAATGATATCACAGGATACTAATGGAGTTGCTGTTTTAATTACTTTTGCAGAACACATGTTTGCCATAAACAGGAAAAAGTAGTCTTCCCAATTGAGGAGTCAGATGCTTTAAGATGCTTCACTTGAAGGTCAGTCACGAAATAGGGGTCTTACCTTTCTATTTCCTGTAATTTACAGTGCCTGCGAACTGGGGTCTTATCTGCAATTTAGGTAAAACTGAGCAAGTTAAAAAAACTTCCCATTGAAAACTTTGTGAAACTCTTTTCAAAACTTTGCAACCTTCATAAACTTACAAAACATAGGGGCATATTACCAAGGGCCTTATCGTCGCTTTAGCGGGAATTTTTCCAGCTAAAGCGGCGATAATTGTATCGCCCTATTACCTAGCTGTGGCTAACACCAGTTAGCGACAGCTAGTAGAAGATAGCGATCATCTTGGGGCCCACTTTGCATGTCAGCGATAATTATCGCTAATAGCATGCAAAGTGGGCGTGCCAAGATGTTAGTGACTGGAAACAGTCACTAACATCGCTATCTCCTATTACCTACTTTTGGAAATATTCACGCTAAACGCGAATATCTCCAAAAGCTAACCCCTGCCCAGAGCAGTTCTTAGCCATGTTATCCAATGGTAGGTGGATAACATTTCATTTGGGAAAGTTTTGAAAAGTTAACACATTTTCTGCAGGAAGTGAAACATCGTTAACATCACTAAGCTTTGCAGGTGGAATTTAAATTTTTCACATCTTTAATTTTAAGATTTTGTTGGCACTTTATTTTTACAGAGGCTTTTCGTGCTGTATTTTTGTAAGCTTTCGTGTTTTCCATTTAAATGCCATACTTTTCCTAATACAAATAAAATTTGTTAATTTATTGCAGTAAACATTACTTTTTCATTATGAGTTCCCAGCAATCTTCTGCATCTATAAATGAGATTCCCTGGTGAGAGCTATTGGGGTGAATCTGTTTCTCTGCAAGTTATCAAGAGTAACTTTTAAAGGGACTCAGAATAGGCGCTCATCCTGACTCAAAGCGAAATTGACAAGAATTGTTTATATATATATATATTTTCCAATTTCCTTTTATTGATCCCATTAATAAACATACTTAGATGATCGGAGAGCTGGTGGATACCTTCTTACGTGAGAAAATAATGACTTTTCCTGCTACATTTTCCACTTCTGTGGGTTTCAGATCACACAACGGATAAGGTGTACCATACCCGATTTGGGGGGCCTATTACCAAGATCAAGCGATAATCATCGCTTAACACGGTTAGCGGCAATATTATTTTCGCCTAGCTCCGCCGATTTTTATCGCAGATAAACCTTGCTATTATCAAGGTTTATCTCAAAAGCGATCAAAATCGGCTGAAATGCATGAATATCGCTGAAAAGTCAGCGATATTCATGCATTACCGAGCTAATGCTCTTAGCCATGTTATCAACCTACCATTGGATAACATGGCTAAGAACTGCTCAGGGCAGGTGTTAGCTTTTGGAGATATTCGCGCTTAGCGCGAATATTTCCAAAAGTACGCCATTGTAGCTAATAGGAGATAGCGATGCTAGCGACTGCTTACAGTTGCTAACATCTTGGCACACCCACTTTGCATGTCATTAGCGATAAATATCGCGGACATGCAAAGCGGGCCCCAAGATGATCGCTATCTCCTACTAGCTGTCGCTAACTGGTGTTAGCGACAGCTAGGTAATAAGGCGATAAAATTATCGCCGTTTTAACGGGAAATATTCCCGCTAAAGCGGCGATAAGGCCCTTGGTAATATGCAACTGGGTTCTCTTGGGACCTCGCAACAAACCCCCTCTTATTTCATGACATTATTACTCTGGGGTTAGATAGATATGACGGCATGTACATATCCTGCAATCCTCACTTACCTTTGAAAAATTCTAGTATTTCACATCATATACACCTTACTCTGCACCAAGAGTAGAGAATACTTGATAGTTTCCCTTTTATTTCTTTTATCTTTCTTCATTTTAGTGATCTTTATGACCCAAATGCAGAAACTTTCCTTTTTTTAAAAGACTTTGGGCCTCATTTACGAGAAGTGGCGCATCGCTGCGTGAGAGCATCGATGCGCCACTTCTCAGTGCGCCCTCCTTGCGACACCAGTGCTGCGTCATATTTACTGTATGACGCATCATGTCGCAAGGAAGGACAGATATGCAGAAAGTGGCACATTGCTGGAGTTGTGTCGGAAGCCTGACGCAACTCCAGCAATGTTCCTTTCACATGGGGCAATGACCATGTGAAAGGGCCTGCGTCACCCTTACGCCTGTCATGAGGCAGGCGTAAGGTTTTGACGCATTGGCCTCCTAGAGGTGGTGCAATGAAATCTTATAGATTTCACTGCACCACTTCTACGTTCCTTTCTTGCGGGGGTACGCCCACCCTGCATACATTATACCTGGCGCAGGTATAATGTAGCTCAGCGGTTTACGAAGTGACACATCAACCTATATGTGTCACTTCGTAAATATGGCACAACAGGGCGCATTTTTTACACCACTGGTGCGTCACCAAAAGTGATGCACCGGTGACGCAAAAGTGACGCAGGGGCTCATTTATGAGCCCCTATATTACTACCATCCAATACGGCAGCCTTCTGATTCTGTTGTCGGTATGTACACATCTCACGTTCTGCGATGACTTCAAACACACAACACTTTTTGACCCAGTTAACCTTGCATTTGAGCAGGGAGAGCTTCCAGTGACTTCTGTGTTCTGAGAGGTGGAAGACAGGTAGGTGCAATAGCCTGGACACTCTTCTGGGGGAAGTAAGTAGCGGTCTCCCAGGAGGGAAAATCAGCAACAGGGTAGGATCAGGGTCTTCTAATAATGTATACATTCGCTCATGTTGTTATAGATTACCCGGAAACAGACCTATATCCACGGACCCCATGTGGTGTTCTAGCTAGGAAATCAGCATGAGAGTTTAAGAATTGTAACTATTTATGTCTGAGACCATGTGTCACTCTACTCCAGCGAGGGAGGACCATCCACGAAATCTCAGTGGATCACATATCTCATTATGCTGGTTGTATTGCCAAATATTAATGTCCGCAATGTTTGCTAACAAACATAAAGGAATTAACATGACAGGACTCTATTCTACTCCCAGGAGGCTCCCGCTACGGTGGAGTTCCACGCCTCCACGTAGCACCTGAGCACTCCTGCCTCCTTGCTCCTCCCCCAAACTGTGAACGGCGAGATGGAGATGGTAATGGCGATGGCGTCTTTCTGAGGGAGATGCCGTCCGGCCGGCGTTTTTTCCGGAGTCGAGTGCTGCCTGGTTTTCATGTTGCTGCGCAAAACAACTTTACCGAGGACGATTGAAAGGGCACATTGAAGCGGAACCGGCGCGCATTTTTTACCGACATCAACACGGGTGAGCAGGGTCCGAGTGCCTGGTTTGGCGGCTGCTGCTGCAGGGGGCTAAAATCTCGGTTCCAACATCATTCCCTGTGTCATTACACCGGCGCACTGGTGCATGGATTTTGAGAGCGGGTAGGATGGTATGCGCTGATGGATTTTTGTAGGCATTGGCTCTATTGATTAAGGCACTCGCTTCCTACCCAGTAGTCACAATGTGCAGTGTCTGAATACTATATGCTGCATACAGGTCTACAGGTCTACTTCTACCATCTCCCATCTCCCATATTGTCATATTGCCATATTGCCATATTGCCCTGCTACCTTGGGGGGAAAAAAAAACCTGCTCTACTGCTTCGTACCTATGCAGAGTGTTCATACTGTGTGACTTCCCCCATTTCGATAAAACTTCTGAATTAACTGCAGCTGTTGATGGGCAAACTAACAAAAGTGCGTGCCAAGGCGAGAGCCCGACGGCTTAAAGCTACAGAAGAGACTGCATCTGAAAAGTCAACGGACCTGATGGAAAACAGGGCAGAAATTTCTTTGGTGAGTTCCGAGGGGGAGATTGAGGCAATTATAGAGTCCCCTGATATTCCTGATACTTTGGGGGATATTCGCCCATTTGAGACTTTGCAAACTGACTCTGATTCTGTGCCTGTAGTAGACTCTAGTACACAGCTGAAGGCATTGTCTACTAACAAACCTTTAAAACAATTTCCATTGTTCGAGCCTAGAAATAACTCCCCTGCGCCCATGCCGAGCAGCTCTGTTATCAACCAGCTCAATCCTGGTTCAGTCGGTGCTCAAGATTTAAGTACAGCTCATGTTGCAACAGTAGTCACCAACTTGGACAATGGAGCTGATAGCCAGGTGGCTCAAGACGCAAGTCATGAAATGCAAGTCGGGGAAGAACAAACGGGGTTGATGAGCCCTACTTTGTCTTTGAATACCGAGACTAACAAGACAACTGGCTCAAATACAATGCAATTGTCAGTCAAGGACATGCTTAACCTAATTTTGGCTGAGATTCGTGAAGTGAAACAGTCTCAACAGTCTCAAAAAGCAGAACTTGCCGGAATTCAAAATCGTTTGGACAAAATTGAGGATATTGTCACTTCTTTCCCACCTCGTCTTCAGGAGGCCGAGGCCAGAATTTCAAGCCTAGAGGATGAAATTCCCAAACTTCAAAAGGACGTCAAGGATGTTTATAGATCATCTAAGACTTTGGAATCCAAGCTTGATGAGTTGGAAAATTACAATCGTAGATCCAATCTGCGAATAGTAGGGGTCCCGGAGAAAATTGAGGGCTCGGATATGGTTCAATGGGTCACCTCTTTTATATCACATGAAGTCATTCCGGAATTTAAAGGTGATTTGACAATCACCCGAGCTCATCGTGTGCCTGCTCAGCCATTTCCGAACTCTCCTTTTCCCCGTACTATATTGGTTAATTTTGCCGACTATCGAATTAAAGAGACAATTCTGACAAGAGCTATTAAACAGGGTCAGTTTGCAGCTAATGCAACCTCCAAATGCCGGATTTTTTCCGATATGTCCGCCGCTGCTGCGAAACGCAGAAAAGAGTTTGTGAAACTTTTGCATCTGTTTAAAGCTAGAGGGGCACAAGCCTCTATAGCACAACAGTCAAAATTAAAAGTGTTGATCAAAGGCAAATTTCATTTGCTAACAAATATAGAGGAAGCCAACGATTTGCTTAGCCAAATGTCACCCGGATAAATGATTAAGGCTAACTCTATGTTTCCAAGCATACTTGTGCCTATATTTTTCTCAGGTTTTTTCTCTTCTCGTTTTTTTTTTTTTTTTTTTTTTTTTTTGATATGGTGGATTTGGTGGATCTGGTGGAGGGGTGAGGGAGCGGGAGGGCTGGGCAGGGAACGGGGTGTTAATTCAAGACACCTCTATGGTTGGGGGGGAGACCCGGTGGCGAGCGTGGGGGGGTGTGCAAGGAGGGGAGCCATGGGTCAGGGGGGGGAGGTGGAAAAATGGAAAAATTGAAGTTGTTTTCAATGGATTTAAATGTGTTAAGATCTTGCATTTTTGGTATTCGGGTAGGCAATTGTGCATACATATGCGTAATTTAAGTTGTTTTGAGATTAAAATTTTTGTACTTTTCTGTGCAAATAATTCTGCTTCATGTCACTTAGGATGGGGCTGAAACTGATATCCTTTAATGTGAATGGTCTGAATAACGCTAGAAAAATGCGTGCAATAGAGTCCTGGATTAGAACTGAAAATCCTACAGTGATCATGTTACAGGAGACTCACATAGCTGTCGCCAAAAAAGAGGATTTTAAAATGTTTAAATCCTGGGCTTCTTTTCGGGGGTTTTCGTGCGCCACGGATTCACAACGAGGCGTTGCTTTACTTATAAATAAAAATTTAGAGATTGAAATAGTCCAGACTGAAAATGATTCTTCAGGTCGTTGGTGTTGGGTTTCATGTAAAGTTAAAAATCATAACTCCTTGATTACCTTTGTTTGCTTTTATGCCCCTATAGAGGATAATCCCCAGATTTACGATGCTCTGTTTCAATCTCTTCTATTGGTTGGTGGAGATATCATTATAGGTGGCGATTTTAATATACTCATGAACCCTAATTTAGACTCCACATCATCTCTTAAGAGGCAGTCTAAGCCTAGATCTCTTAAGACTATTCTAAATTACATATCTTTACTTGGTCTATGTGACCCGTGGCGTGTGAGAAACCCTCTGAAAATGGAGTATACCTGCTGGTCAGGACGGTATAAATCCTCATCTCGTATAGACTTCTTTTTAACATCTAGACAGCTTAAATTCAGTTCACAGAGATTCTACCACAATGGCTTTTCAGACCATGCTATGATAGTGATTAATTTTGACTATGCGGAGACTATTAAGGTTTCGAAAAGATGGATGTTTAATAAAATGTATCTACAGGATTTGAACTGGATATCTGCAGTAAAGGTGGAGATAGCAGAATACATTAACCGAAATATAGGCACAGCCCCTCTTCATATTATTTGGGACTCGTTAAAGGCTTTTCTACGGGGGGTTTTTATTAGCAAAGATGCGGCTGAGTGGTGTGTTGTGAAAAAGAAAAGGAACTCCTTGCTTCGAAAAATTCAGGATTTAACATTAAGCTATCAGCATCAACCAAATTATGCAGTTTTTTTTTCAATTAAGGGAAGCTAAACAAGCGCTTAGTGCTCATTATTATGAGCAAAGTGAATTGGTGTTTCAGAAACAATCACAAAAAGTGTACGAAGAGAGTAACTTTACAGGGAAATTTCTAGCCTGGCAGGTAAAAGAACAGGCGGCCTCAAATTTGATTCACTCCTTAAAAGACCCTCACACTCATTCCGATATATTTGAGCAGGCTGAAATAAAAATTATCATGCTTAAACATTACGAGAGTATTTACTCTGTAAAACATATTTTCGATTCTCAAAAATTATCAGAGTTTTTAGATCGACATGAAATTCCAAGTCTACCCTTCGAAGATCAGAGGCATATGCAAAGACCTTTTTCTAAAACAGAATTGGAAGAAGTTGTTAAAAACCTTCCACTAGGCAAGGCTTGTGGTCCCGACGGCTTCCCCTCGGAGTTCTTTAAAGTTTTTTTAACTCCTTCAGCGATTTATTTTTGTTATTGTTGAATTCAATGCTGGAAGGAGGGCAAGTCCCGGAATCCTTCCATGAAGGTACAGTTATTCGTTTTCTAAAAAAAGGGAAAGAATCCAAAGACCCGAACTCATATAGGCCAATTACTTTATTAAATTCCGATTATAAAATAATTACTAAGATGCTTTCACTCCGCCTTAACGATCATGCGGCGGACTTGATTCATCCAGATCAAAACGGTTTTATAACAGATAGACAATTATTTACTAACACACACTTTTTAGTTGAAGCATTAGATTATTTTGAAACACGTGGGATGCAGGCCTTGGTATTACTTTTAGACGCAGAAAAAGCTTTTGATTTGGTGGTATGGGACACTCTTTTCTTTATTTTAGCTAAGTTTGCCATCTCTCAACGCATCATCAATTTGATAAAGAATTTATATGTTGGTGCTAGAGCAAACATAATTATTAATAAATCAGTAGCAGGCTTAATTTCAGTACAACGTGGCACTAGGCAAGGCTGCCCTTTATCACCTATTCTTTTCGCTTTCTTTATCGAACCGTTAACTATCGCTATCAGGAATTGTTTTCAGATTAAATCTCCAGTTACCTCCATGGCTAAAATCAAACTCTACGCAGATGATATCATGTTACTTATTAAACCGGATTTGGAATCACAGACCCATATTTTTCAAATTTTTGAAGAGTTCGAATCTTTAGGAGGTTACCGGATTAATAAAAAAAAGACAGAAATATTGGTATGTGGGGGTGCAGACCCAGTTCTTCACAAAGATTTACAAGGTTGTATTAATTCAAAACCGAAAAGATATCTGGGAATTTGGTTCTCTTCCAATATCTTGGATTTATATACACTTAATTTCATACCATTAATAAAAAAAGTTCAATCTATGTTTGCTCGATGGGACCCGTTGCCTTTGACTATTCTTGGCCGCATCAATTTAATTAAAATGTCAATCCTTCCTCTTTTTAATTTTTTGTTCGCTTCAATTCCAGTCTATTTACCAGGTACTTTTTTCTCTAAAATAGAATCTATGTTTTCCAAATTTATTTGGGCAAAAAAAAACACCCAGACTAGATATACGGACATTAACTGCAGAAACTGATTATGGAGGTCTTTCCTTTCCAAATTTGAAAGATTATTACTTTGCTTATTTTGCACAATATCTAGAGAGATTTAAAAACAGGAATGCAGCTACTAGTTGTTTTATACATTTTTTCTTTGATCTGATATGTTCAGAAATTCAAATTCCATCCCCTTTGTTCGTTCTGAAATCTCCCAAATTTGTGCGGTATAAAATTCTAAATTGGTTTTTTAAACGACGCAATGCAATGATTAAGAGATATTCACTTCCACCCTTTCATTTACTAACTCCTTTATTTGGAGTGTTTTCCTTTTTAAAGATCAAAATCGATCCCACTGTTATAGAAAATTGGGACCGGGCCGGGTTCAGAACATTAGCAGACTTTTTGGCCAGCGGGACTTGGCTCTCTGTTAATGAGATGGCAGGTCAAATTGTTGGAAATTTTTTACTCATGGGCTCCTATTCTAATTTAATTTATCCTATGTTGGCACAATTAGATCCCGGTATCATTTCGAATTATACTTCTACTCTTGTTTTAGATCTGTTTGTTAATAATTCGGAGAAGAAACCCGGTGCATGGAAACAGTGTTTAATTCAAAGTCGGGAGGGAGAGTTGACTGCTAAAGCAATTCGTAAATGGTACACTCAGGAAAATTTCATTCTGTCACCGGAAATATGGAAAACTATTAATCAGTTTAATTTCTGTGTACTACGTGGTGCCAATTGGCGTCGGATGCTGTTTTTTAGCAAGTGGCTATTATATCGTACCCCAGTAATAATTGCTAAAATGTATAATAATGCATCTGCTTCCTGTTTCAGACAATGTAATTGCGAACAAGCCAATTGGTCACACATTATAGTTTTTTGTCCCAAAATTAAGCATTTCTGGGAAGAAATTATTGGTTTTTTAAAAACTTGCTGTATGTTATCAGTCCCATGTAATGCAACAATGTTATTATTTGGTTATGATCCTGATTGTACATTTTCAAGTCACCTGGCAAAATTGATATATATTATAATGGCTGTGGCTAGATCTTTATTATTGCAGAATTGGCTTTCAACCTATATCCCGACGCTACAGGAATGGCTGGAAAAAATGAAAAGGGTTAGGAAAAGCGAACTGTTATATGCTCAAAGAGTTGGGGGCATTAGAAAATTCGATCAAATATGGGGATGTTTTTTTGAGTAAATTGGTGTGACGTTTTGTTAAGTTGAAATCAAATGGAAATATTTATTTTGTTGCGAGTGTCAGTATTCCTTGATCTATGCTGCATAAAACCTGAAAACAACTTCAATAAAAAGAATTTAAAAAAAAAAAAAAAAAAAAAAAAAAGAATTAACATGACAGCAGAGAATGCTTCTTGTTTATTTAATGTTTGTCAGGTCTGTTTTTAAATTATTTTTCTTTTTTTTTTTGTTTTTGTTTTACCAGGTCGCTGGCATAGTTGATTTGACCACAATCCTAATATATGGATTCTACGTCTTGTGGACATTAACTATTATTGTTGTTCCTTCACTGAAGTGTGAGCTCACTTGTCTTCTGATCAGTATGGGAACTCTACCACAAAAGAATGTTAGGAAGCAGGTATATGGTCTTAACGTATTGTTATAGATCCTCTTGGACATAAAAGACATGAAGCTTTTTGAGCAATTCATTGACTAAGAATTTTCAGACAAACTACTATCTAATAATCACTCAGTGAGACTACATGAGCATTATCTTCCTACACATTCTCTGATCTTAACACAGACAGCACAAATGAATAAAATGGATACGTGGGGGTCCATAGTCAATTTAAATCATTCCTCAGCAATCTTCGTAGATAGTTTTTTGTGTCCTTCAACATTGGAGGCATTCAAGTTGCATGCTTGCAACCCGATTGGTGATAAAAAGATCTCTGGCAAAGGGTCCTTTAGGCATTGCATTGCCAGCCCAATGTGGAGCATGGCCCGATGATGAAGCATGCTACCCTTAGGTGGGCGAGGGCTTTTGCTCTACTAAGCTAACACTTCTAATGACCTAGTGGGATTTGGATACTTACTATACTGATTAGGACCCCTAAATGAACAGTATACATCATTATTATTAAATCAGGAAAATACCAGCTTTCTAAAAGTAGCATTTTCAAAATAGACATTTAAAATCCAACGTTACCATAAGGGAGGATTTTTCATTAAAATTCGAAAGACACCAAACATGAACTTATTACCTGCTCCTATTTGGAAATTACAATTTACTAAATGTACTATGGTTAACTCCAATGTTATCCTATTAGAGAGGCAGGACTTGCAGCAGTGAGAAATGATTTTAAGAGCTTTTCACTACAAGGACATGTACAACTTAACATTACATATCCTACTTTTAAATACATTGCATCATGCCCTGTGGGCTGTTAACTGCCTATCCCAAGGGTGACATATGTATTAAAAAGAAAGGTTTGGGTCCCGCAGAAGGTTTATATTGCTAGGGTAAAATATCAGTTTAAGACAGTACACAGCAGCTCTAATAGCAGACCTGAGACATGTTTAAAGGGCTACTTAAGCAGGTGGTACAATCAGTGCTGCAGACCCACAAGTAGGATTTCATGTACAGTCCCAGGGCACATACAGTACCACTTTACTTGAGACTAACAAGTAAATCAAATATGCAAATTGGGGACAAGTGAATCTTACCACATTATAAGGAATGAGCACAAGCATGTTAGCACTGCTTAGGAGAGGTAAAATGTACAGAGTCCTAAGATCAGCAAAAACAAGATCAGCTAAAATAGTAGGGTGTAAGGCAAAGAGTTTAGTGGAAGACCACCCTAAGGCCGATGGGTCTAACAGTAAATTTAAGCCTATGTCAAGACACACTAACCTGGCAATCCGTAACCATCAGCAATGATGGTAGTTTCCACACTTCAGTCAATGCACAACAACTCCCACACTACTCTTGTGGAGATTCAGAGTAGGCCAGAGAGAAAATAATGGGACAAGAGACAAAAAGATTCACTGATTTTGTCACACAGTTGGGCTTAGTCAGCAGCAGCGTTGAGATCTAATTTATAAAGAATATTTTAGCATGACTACTGTTTGGACCTTGGAGTTTTAACTTTAGATCTTGTCTATGATATACCTGATGACACTCTCTGTAGTTCCGCTGTTATAAACTGAAAGTCAGTTCTCCTCTGAGATTAAATACAATTAAGGTTGATATAGTTCTTGTCACAGTCATAGTTATAATAGAATATTGAGATTTACATTCAATATTAGGAAACACGTTTTTTGTGCATTGTTTAAGTTCCAAATGATTAGGGAATACATGTAACATAAAAAGCAATTCTTTGTTTTACATGTTTGAAAAAACAGGTACAAAGAGTTAGTGATTCTAATGAATGACTCCTTGTGAAAACAAATAAGTGCTATTGAGTTTGTGCTCCCAAAGGATGGCTCCTTGAGACAACAACAGGTGCAAGTCTATATCCTTTGTTATACTTCACTGTAGACCTCATGGGGTAACGGATGTCAGAAATGAAACTATTTGAAGAACTAGTCCTGGCTGCAGCAGCTATGTATCACAATTTCTTGGCAAGGAAGCTATGGACAAGTAGTGATTTATATTTGTATCTGGGGGTCCTGTGTTCTCATGTAGTCCTTCTTCTCTTAACTCATGGCCCACAAAATGTGATCTTCTGAGATGTGAGGTTTTAGGACAAGCATCTCATACCCTGGGTAAACTTTATCCTCTTCTGCTCTTACATATATATTCAGGAGTCTCTGACCAGCGTATTGCCCATGACCAGCGAGTAAGAGTAAGCATGTCTCATTTGACAGTAACACCCCCCCCCCCTCCCCCCCAAGCGCATACATCCCTGCGGATAGGCTCCAGAGTTGTTTGTCAATTTTCCTTCATAGAGGGGCATCAAAATTAGAGGATGGATTCCATGTATGCCAAGGCTAGAGTAGACAATGGTCTTCTAGTCCTGTAGGGTTAGTGTGGGAACATTGGGCCGGATTCACAGAACTAACTTAAGACAAAATCCTAAACTTACTACTTTTGGTATTCACAGAAGTTAGGATTTTGTCCTAAGTTTGTCTTAAGACAAACTTAAGACAGATTTAAGACAAAATCCTAACTTAAGTCTGCCATAAGTCTGTCTTAAGACAAACTTAAGACAAAATCCTAACTTCTGTGAATACCAAAAGTAGTAGGTTTAGGATTTTGTCGTAAGTTAGTTCTGTGAATCGGGCCCTCTTACTCTGGGAGCAAACAGCACAAATCTGCACATCTTACTTACCATCTGTAAATAGAGTTGGTCATCAAAAATACCTTTCGACTGCAGCCAAGGTACTAGTTATTTGATGTCCCAGAGTTTTAGAATTTCAAAGCCAACTCATAATCTGTTATCTTAACTCTGCGGAAAGCAAATACAGAAATTCTCCTTTATACAGTAATTCATCTTTCTCCCTCTGTTTCCCCTTTCTGTGAACTAAGCTTCCATATCCATTTACTGTAATTCTGTAAGGAACCTTCTGCAGAAGGTTTCCACATTAATCAATGCTATGAAATAAATGTTTTGTGCTCTGCTTGGGAACTTAAGGGAGGTTATTTCAGGTTAATGGTGAGTCAATCAAAGTAAGTATCTGTCTTCCATCTATTTGGATCAGGTTTGTCATTGATCACAAAATAATATTTGGACTTGAGTTGAGTTGTCTGGGAATTAACACCCTGGCTAACTTCAGAAACTGTACATTTCTGTGGTCCGTGTAGACTTCTACTGTATGTTTCGCTCCCAGTTAATAATGACTCCACTCAACAAACAATATCTTTGTTGTTAAGAGTTCAGCCTGGAACTGTATAATTTAATTCTGCTGGGATAACTTTTGACAAAACTGAGCTGCAAAAGGCACCTGTCCAGCAAATGGATTTCTCTGCGATGACAATCCCCACTGCATGACACGACACATCAATTTCTACAGTTAATCGGAGTTCTGTATTTGGATACTGGAAAATATGAGAGCTAGAAAAACTTCCCTTCTAAAAACAAAAAGCCCAATCAGCTTACTTTGACCATGTAAAATGAACTCCTTTATGAAAACGTGTTGTGATAGGTCTGGCAATCTCAGCAAATTGATGAATTAACCTTGCATTAAAAATTGCAAAGCCAAGGAAATGTTACACGATGTAACGGATGTAGGGGCGGGACTTTGAAGAGCTGCTGACACTCTCTGACTCTGTTTCAATGCCCTGTGGACTGATTACATAACTCACATATTCTGGTGAAGCTCTGGGCCAACCTTTCAATTTTCTTTAAGTCAAGGGACTTTTGTTGTAGCCTGAGAAGAGAAGGGGTTACTGACAAGTTTAAATCCATAAAGTGTGACACCAAATATAACCACACATTAGAAGTCAGAGTCCGTCTTTTAAACTTTAAAATGGATTATTATAAACTCAACGCCAAGGTAATATAAACCAGATGCAAAACACGCTGTACATATAAAGAATTATTAAAGAAAGACCACTGGGATGTGCAATATTGTCCCTTAACAGCAAAGAACAACTCAAGATTTTCTTAATTGCAATGCAAAAGACTAAGAACAAAGGGGCATATTTACAAGGAGTTACCACCACCAGAATGTAACTTTTTTGACATCCTAGTGGCATTAACTCCTTTGTCTTATTTGCAAGGTGGTTTTAAGCCACGTTGTAAATAATGCTCCTATTCACACAGAACTTAGCGTGAAAGTGGCATGGAATAGGTGTTGCTGTGGGCATTCCGCCACAACACTAATAGCTTTTTGATGCTGCCCCATATTTACAAGGTATGGGCAGCGCCCAAAATACTGCCAGGGAATACCTGGCCTTAAGCAGGCGATACAAGGAGAAATTGATTTCTCCTCGCATTTTGCTCTTTCCACATGTGCTGCATTCTGCAGCACACACAGAAACAGCAAATCACCTGTAAAGATTGTTTATGTGCAGGAATGTGTACCTTCCTGCACATAAACAATTGCCCCTGTAGCGCAGGCACCCTAGCAAAATGGCACTGTGGTCGCGCGGGTACTAACTCAGGGGTGTGCCGCATTCTTGTAAATGCTGTGCATCCCCATGTTTCGAAACTATCGAAGTGCGGCATTACCAGTGTTGGCGTAACACCGTGCTTCGCCAGTTTCATGAAAATATGCCCCAAAGTCTGATGAGGGGACGAATGGTTCTGATCCTCCTCCCCATACATGGCAAAGAATCACAGTATCTAGCTATCTCTACATTAAACTAAGATTCAAGGAAACGTATTAATCCAGAAGCAAGAAAAGATGTCAGCATCAGAACCTCTGTAGAAGTTCTATGAGCATAAAGCCACATAATAAGAAGTCAGGAGAGATCTGAACCTTGCGAAGTTTAAAAAATATCTCCCTGACTACAAGGTAAGTTCACTAATAAGAAACACACAGAAAGTTCAAGACACGTCACTTCACATTATTCAACCTCATTATTTCCATTTCTCATGAAGAGTTCGAGCGACTCGTACGATACTCCCATTTTCCAGTCTTCGCTTCTGAGGCGTTCTTGAATTCCTCCCTTCAACAGATATCGCCAACTGGTAGCACTCCCTTGGTCTTCTCATTAAATGCAATTGACAATGCCAGTTCTGCCTCACCTCACTATCTTAAAATACAAATGTTCTTTTACTAACTAAGAATGCTTTGGTCTGCACCCTCAAAAGGGAACAATATATCAGAAACAACTTTCACTTTCAATGTTAAATGTCCCAATTGTAAGCTTAAGGCCCACAGTCATGATAACTTACTAAGGGCCATATTACCAAGATGTGCGGAAAAAACGCACATCGCACATTTCCCTATTGCCGGATTTTATAGCCGTGTTAGCGCATCATTATCAACGCGCAACACGTAGGAGAAATTAAATCCGGCGATAGGGAACATTAGCGCGTGAAAACAAGCGTTGTTGTCACGCGCTAACGTGTGCCTTGATAATATGGGGGGGTGGATTCAGCTTTATGATCCACACTTCCATGTTATCAATGCCTAACACCTGATCAGAGTAGGCGTTGGGAGACCTGCGATAAACGAGTTTATCGCAGGTCTCCTTCTCCCAATGCCTGCCTTGGTAATAGGGTGTTACCACCTCCAACCACATTTTACATGTGGTTGGACGTGGGAACGCCCACTTTGCATGTCATTAACAATGTTTTTCGCGGACATGCAAAGTGGGCTTGAGGCAGGCGTTAGCATGCCCTTGTTAATAGGGCACTAGAAGTATCACCGCTTTCTCTGCACAATTCGCCAGAACAGCAGCGATACTTCACCCTGGTAATATGGCCCTAAGTTACTTTCAAAAGCATGTAATTGTGCAACACACATACAATCCTGTAAATACATTAGATTAGATTAGATTAACGTTTCTTAAGTGCATGGTTACCCGAGGGCATCCCAGCGCTGCTAGCGGCGCAATCACAGACTCAGAGCAATATTTAGGGGAACAATGAATTTGTCTTCGAAAAATCAGATCATTTGGCTCAGTACGAATCAGGAGGGGAAGGTGATTCCAAAGTTTGGCAACATTATATGGGATACATTACCATGAATACATATATGGTTATTCATCTGTATCACAATTAATACATAAGAAGAAAGCAGTTTGAGGCTAAACTAAAAACCCTGCAGGCAATCCCTGATACATATCTAGTGTAGATGGTAGATCACACGTGAATATTCAGATACAGGCTTTGGCGGACGTTGAACTGCACAAGCCCAGTGTATTTTTGGAGGGCAGGATGATCGCCCCATTTCTTCCAATATGGGATGGGAAGGCATTTGTTAAGCGGCTTTTCTTTGGCTTCATTCTAAAAGCTGCCTTTAAGTTTGATTTCTCAGGTCTGGGTACAGTGAGATCAAAGGCTGTGCATCTATCAACCAGATATATTCTCCCTGCGCCTTGCAGTTGAATACGAGTCACCAACATTTGGCTGCATGTGTAGATTGGAAACAGTATCTGGAGATACTTTAGGAAATGGTCTTCCTTAACCATGTTGTGGAAATTTGTTAACTAAAGATTAAAAACACAGAATTCATTAAGAGTTGGCTGAGTACTGCAAAGCATTATGGGGTGAGATTCTATAGTGCATTGAATATTATAGTATTATCTCTCAGCTGAGCCCGGAGAGTGCTGCCCCTTGAGGAGTGTTTTGATATTGGATACTATAATATTCACTGCACTCTAGAATCTCGTCCCATAATGCTTTGCAAGGCCTTTGGTTGGGATTGTATTTTTGTCCATAACTGTGCTTGGGGTGGTCCTAGGAGGATGGGACCACCAAATCATTCAACATGATGTGCTCTTTGTGTTCAAGGCATCTGTTTGGTTATCTCCCTAGGTTAGGGAGGACAACAAAATCTTCACCTCTCTCACTGCTTGCTGTATTTTCATTTTTGAGATGACTATATGCATTTTTGCCTGTAAAGATAGAGTTACTTGTATTTATCAAGGGTATGTGAAGTTTTTGTTTTATTAATTTGGATGAGATGGAATGGATGGAGTTAGTGGAGTTCACAGAGTTTTTGTTCAATTCTGCAGAGTACCCTGTGGTGTTACTCCGCCAACTAGGCCCACCTTTTGTCTTTACAAGCTTTCACGAAGAAGCAGAGACATTTTGAACTTTGTTCTCTGTGCTACCAGGAGTCAGTGTAAATCTTTCTGGATCAGTGCATTTAAACCTCAGTTTTCCAATGGCATCCACAGATGCAACAAAGAATTGACTAATTAAGGAATGTTTATTGATACAGACCAGGCCTGAGTGCTCTCTGCATAAACATAGAAGATGAGCTCAAATAAGCTCACCAGGGTAGCAGGGAGGCAGAGGTGGGAATTGATGGCAACTATGAAAAGGAAGAGCCAGGTGCCAGTATTACTAATGACCATTAGATGCAACAGGGTGTCTTTCCTTCTGCCTTTCAGAAAGGAGGTGATTCTGTTTAGATTTAGTTTGTCAATACCAAACTTCTGTAGCTGGATGAGGAAAAAATGATCAGCAGTGCTCACTGCTGAGGAGAGGCCTCATACGATGAGAAAAGAATTGCGTTTCCAACTCATTCATTTTGTAGATTTGTGTCATAACGTTACCAATGGGAAGTGTTTAGAGAAATGTTAGGACTGTATAGTTTTGTCCGCATTTCCTACAGTGTGCCTCTTTTTTAAAAATATTATAGTAAAAATTACTTTTAAATTTACATTATATTAGGAAAGTGGATAATTTAAAAATACACATAGCCAGGGGAGTCCGCAGAAACAGCTTTATCTAGGTCTTCGTTTTTGTAGTAGGTTGTAGATGTAGCCTTCAGGCGCGCCCTAGAAATCTTTAAGTCGAGGCAAGTAAGGTGTTTCTCATGACTGCCCTGGACCGGAAGCACTCACTAGATCCAGTGGGTCCACCAGAAACCGAAAAAATTTGTATTAAAAATTAGGATCCTGGAACCCATCTAAATCGAGATGTCTCCAGAGCAAAAGGTTGTAATGGGATGTTTCAAAGAGTGTGGTATTAACGAGAAGAGACTCAGCCAACAGAACGCTTCTCAAAGCCAAAAAGTTGGCCGCCCAAGCTATGCAGTATATAAATAGATACTGAGGCTCTGCAAAATTTGTAAAATTTAATTTTGAAAACGTAAAATAATGTTATACAAAATGTTGCCAATTTTTAAAAGAAATAGCTGATGGAAGAACCATAAAAATAGTTTTAGAGAGAAAAACCTTTGGAAACTCCGGGGCATATGTATAAGGAGTTAACGCTGCATTAGCAGCACTTTTCCGCCACTAATGCAGCAATATTTTTATCGCCATATTAACAAGCTGTCTCTAACCTCTGGTAACAGCAGTTTTCTGGCGAAAAGATCCATTATATATTTTTTTATATTTCTTTTTATTTTCAAATATAAAACAAAATAAATCAAAGACGTATCTGGGACATCACATTCACTTACAATAAAAAGCAAACATTTTCAGATATCAGGATTTCTGTAAAAAACAATGGGCGGGGTCATTGAAACATCGACGCGTAGATCGTTCAATAATGGTTGACTGCACATAATTAAGCTACATTTGATGTGCTACGGTATTCAGTCCCCGCCACCCAACAGAACAGGATAAAGAAAGGCGTAGTGCCCCCAGATACGAAAACAAACACCTAAATCAGGATAAATGACAAAAATATTCACGCCACAGCCTAAATTAACTACATTAACACCCATCCCCCCACCCTGCACCCCTGCATATGGCTTTCGCCGAACCCCAACTAGCAGTGTACCTGTCGCCCCATCTAACTAAATACTAAAAATCGAAAATGGAGGAGGGCACCTTCGTACGTGCCCCCTGTCCCCCCTCCCTCCCGCCAGAACCAAGAATCCCCAAGAGTAAATCCGCAAATCTATTAAGAAGCTAATGCAGTACGCAACAGGGGAAACTGTAAACACCGCCCAACCTCCCGCAAGCATCATGGTAGCAAATCCCACATCCATCAAGACCACAATGTCAAACCCAGTCAATCAGTCTCATCCTTGACCCTTCCGATCGGACGTGCGAACACCTTCCGGACGAACTGCCGCCTCCACAGGATAGTCAAAATACGAGGAAAGTGCAGCAAAGTTCAAACTGAGATCAAGCAAAGATGTTAAGTCACTGAGAACTCCATCAGGTCCAAAGACACCGTCATGAACTCCCAATGTTGTTTCCTCCGCCATCGTAATGGAACTGGTGGACGGGGAGGGACGCGGTTTCAAGCCCAAAACAGTTCTCATCAAAAGTCTCCAGAAAGGGAGCACCGATTAGTCCTTCCACAGTCAGCGTTGATTGTAGGCTTGACGATCCATTCGAAGCACCGATCTCGCTCCTATCGGCCATCACACGACCGGAGGCTCTGACACCTCTCGTTGCACGGGGCCCGCTTCCTCTATCAAAATGGCCATCGTGGGTATCTCGAGCTGCTTCATTCCTTGTAGTGGAGCAGGGTCCGGTCCAATCCACCCAATTTCAAACAAACGCGCTATCATTTTATGAATAAGGGCTTCCACGTTAATATGAAGAGCCCCAATGGCCGCCAGCACAGTTCGCAACGATGGTTCATTCTCAGTCCGCTCCACCGCTCCTCGCTCGATATCGAACATTTTCACGTCCCCCATAGAGCCTGGTCTCCCCGTGGGAACAGTCAAACGTGGAACAGACAACAGCAGAGGGGGACTCAATGTTCATAGTGGCATTGATCTACGCTTCGAAACCGCAAGCGAAGATCTCAACCCAGCGAACGCCGGCGGGTGGCTTGCCGGGCCACCGGGTCAGGGACCTCCTCCCACAGCCTCAGTCGTGCATCGTCACCCCTCCTTCGATGGTTACCAACTCGGCAGACCGCCATCAAAATCGGGCCAAGAAAACCTCCACAGCAATAGACTGGACCCTGCCACACGCTCACGGCTGATGTTTTTCAACTGGAACCCGGCTGGGCCAGTACTCGAGACCCCGGCTTCCAAGCTGAGCTAGGCCGCAAACTTTAACATGGAGGTCGGCGGAGCCGGGAGCCTAAGCAGCCATCTTGTTCGCTAGCGTAGCTCCTCCTCGAAAAGATCCATTATAAAGATCACCATTTCTGTTAGCGATAGTGACATGCAAGGGAGGCGTTCCCATGCAAAAGCGGCCGCTAAACCCACTTTGCGATATTTACAAGGGGATTCTTTAGGTTTGGAGGACCAAAAAAACTGCCTCTAATTGAAGGTAGCGGCATTTTTTTAAGACCAGAAAATAGCTGGTCTTAAAAATGGAGGTAACCCTTGAGGCCTCATTTCAGCAGGTTTTGTTGCTAGACCGTGCTGCAAGCAATGTTGCTGCGCTGCCCTGCAACAAAACTACAGGGCAGGACTGCGCACAATCAATAAGATAGTCCACATTCCTGGGCCTCACTCATGAAAAGTGTTGCAGCGCTGCGACAAGACAGCGTTTCAAAACTTTTCACTACTCCCTTCTTGCGACACCACGGATGTGCTGTATTCACTGGACAACGCTCCATGACGCAAGTAATAACAGATAGGTCTGGAATCCTGACATATCTGTCTGTGCTAAAGTCACGCATTGCTGCAGTCGTGTCACAACCATGACCCAACTTCAGCAATGCATTGGGCCAGCCTATCCCTGGGGCACTGCGTCAGTCTAACGACTGCCATCATGCAGGCATAAGGTACTGACACAGTGCCGTTCTTGAGGGGTGCCCGGGTGTCGGCGCAGTTGGAGATCCATCGGTAGCGGTTGCGCACTGCAGTGTCATCATCCGTAAGCGTTGCTGGAGTGGTAGTCTTCAGCGAGTTGACCAGATGTACTTCGGTGGCCTCGATCCAGCTGCGAGGTGGGCGATGATGGCGGATGTGCATGGTTGGCATGGTGAAGATGTGATGCATACAATGATGGTCGGTCCAGGAGAGTCCGGTGGTGTGGCTGTAGTTGCAGGTCCCGCTGGCGAAGGAGACGTGCTCGACCATGTGTCCTGCTATGCGGCTTGCTGCGGTGACTAGCTGCTTGAGTCGGATGTTGAGGAGCTACCCCAGGCGGCGGTGGTGTTCTGGTCACTGGGTTGTCCAGGTGGAACTTGAGTTCGCAAAATAGGATTTCCCCGGTAGATGGGAGAACCTGGTGTGCAATGAGGTCTACAATGGTATCAGAGAATGGGTGTACATGGCCCGTGGGGTGGGGCCTGCAGATGAAGTTGCCGCAGAGGATGGGGTTGGGGTTGGTCCAGATCTGGAAGTTAATGTGTTCCATGGTGACCATCGGGTCATTAGAGTGCCTGGGCAATCTGAGTGTGCTTCTGTAGGTGATGGCACTGCTCCTCCTGTACGATCAGGGTGGTCCTTGTGGGTGATTTAGTAGCTGTCAGTGATGGCATTGGCAATGTCCGGTCCAGAGCAGATGTTGGTCCTGGCAGGCGATGTGTTGTTCAGGGTCGATGGCGAGGAGGGTGCTGGAGCCATAGGGGTGGAGTGTCTGAGAGGACGGGTACTTGGTGCTGAGCCGGGTCCAGGGGCAGACGGATGCAGACAGGCTTGCCTATGGGGTGCCTTTGGCATGGGAGCCATCCATTACAACGCAAGCATTACATCGTAATGCCTTTACAACGCAAATCCAACAACGCAGGTGCCTTTACATCGAATTCCATTACAACGCATTGTGAGGTCAGTAATGGGACATTTTTTATTTTTAGGGTGGGTATGGTTTTTAGGTGTCGGAGATGAAATGTGGGGTGTGTTATGGGGTAACATTTGCATTTTGGGTGTGTTTTGGGGTCAATGATGAAAATTGGGGTGTGCATTTGGGTCAAATATGGAAATTGGGGTGCGCATTTGGGTCAAATATGAAAATTGGGGTGTGCATTTGGGTCAAATATGATTTTTAAGGGTGTGTTTTGGGGGCTCAAAGATGAATTTTAGGGTTCAGGGTTTGCTTTGGGGTGCGAGGGTTAGTTGTAGGGTTGCAATCACTGAAGTGGGAATTGTAATTTTTACATCTCCGCAATCCAACACCTTTCCTACTGTTGCAATATGCCTAGTATAAGTATGCATTATAATGGAATGCGATATAATGGTATGCATCGTAACTCCATATTTACCTTTGGCCCACCAGTGGTACGCCCGCTGCGCATGGCCGCACTGCGGCCGCCATTGAGAATGGCTGTGGGGGGACTGGACAGCTGGGAGGTGGGACACGCAGGAAAGAACACTCGATGGGGCTTGGACGCGGGGGTGTGTGTGTGAGCGAGTTTTGTAAATATTCAAATGAGAGATATCTTACCTCAATGCCGGGTCCCGTGTCTTCGTTGCTCCTGCTCGCCTGAGTCTGCTTCCAGGAACAGGAAGTAGGCAGCCAGGCTTCCTCCCCTAAGCCAATCACAACGCTGCGATGCAGCTTTGGGATTGGTCATTGGCGCCGGGACGAGGCATTCAGCCAGGGACTGGATGTGTGGGCAAGTTCTCCATGCAGGCTGTAATGCAGCCTGCATTGCGAACAGGACAGTGCGCATGACTGCTTTATACGGCCTAGGCGCTCTGGCCAAACAGTCACTGCGCACTTGAGAGGACATTCCACTCCACCCCTGACCTGCTCTGTGAGTGGAGCAGATCTACCCACCATCCCGCCCTCAAAGAAAACAAGGCACGATTACATCAGGAAGTTATCATCATGTGATGATTGTTCCTCTTCTTATACTGCTTAAAAGCACTGGGGCGATGCTCTTCTGCCATAGCCGATGAGCCAACATTGGGGGTGCATCATCTACAGGTGCTAGGCCTGGATGACTCGCCCCCCGGCATCCTCCGCTATATGTCCCACCTTCTCCTTACCTGGACATTGACACTGTGGCACAATCCACTAAACTCCCTCCAAATCTGTGACTCAGCCAGCAGGAGCCTCGGCCAGGTGGGATTGCACAAGACTGGGTACAGCAGTCGCCCCCAAGTCTGCTGGTGAACCTCCCGATGCAGTTGATGCAGCAGGGCCCCCTTAGCTGTGAACTTGCAGTGCTTCTGCAACACAAGGGTGTAGCAGTCAGGGGCCTCACCCTCCACAGCGTCCAGCCAGCGCAACCTCATCCGGCCCATGATGCAGAGAGGATGCGGAAGGGATTGCCAATTACAATTGGTAATCCCCTCCTTACACCCCGCTGTAGTGGTGGATCGTAGTATGGGATGCAGACCTCCCTACGTTGGTGCACAGGAGCGCATCTACCAGTCACAGATGTAAGGGGCGCATGGTGGTCTTCTCACACAGGTCAGCAATGTGTCTCCATGCAACCGGCCAGACTTCACCACCAGGTACGGCTGATCGCCGCACCTTAATGTCTACTGCCACGGCTCATCGACTCCATAGCTCCTCAGCATCCCATTCCAGGCTCAAGACGCTGGTCCAGCAAGGCATCCAGGCTCCAGGCGCAGGTCCAGCGGGACATCCAGGCCCTCATTCTGGTCATCCTGGATGTTGGGTGGCTTGAGAGGGTTTTTGATGTGTGCTGCTTTTGGCCCTGGCTGCTCCATCCTGCATTTCATTGTTTTTTGCCTATTTTCTATTGGTGGTTGACTCCATTAGAGACATAAAAACTCACGTTGGGCTGACTAACTTGCGTTTTTTGCTGCTGATGGACCTTTCTTTTGTTTTCGCCCGCTACAGCCTGAATTCCTATCGCCATCACGCTATTGTTAGTGGTAGTTTTCACCACTGATCTATGAAGCGACGTCTTGCAAATACGTTGCAAATGGCGATAGTTTTCCGCGGTAATAGGCGATAAAAAAAACTGCTGCTAACTAGCGTTAGTGATAGTTATCGCCAGTCCTTGTATATATACCCCTCACTTTTTTGCAGCCAAATTCTCAAAACGATTTCAGTTTTTGCAAGAAAGAACTCCTGAAAGAAAACCTTTATCCGCTGGGAAATTCTCCTACACAAAGCAGGTTTTCATATTTTTGACACTTTTTAGTTAGGTGCAATTTTGCAGTACTGCTAACCTTTGCAACTTTGTCAAATTCCAAAGATTGTTACTATCACAAAACTATGCCAATGAAATTATAATTTCAAGGCCTTTATAAAATGCCCCACTCTCACTCTTTTTCAATCGTAATGTTAAGTGGTGTATTAAATTTGCACAGTATTTTTTGTGAGATGTACATCATTTTCGTGAAATTATGCGTTTTCAAATCAATTCGTCACTAACAATGTCCAGAGAAAAATAATGCACAATACCAGAAGGATACTGGTACGAGTAGAACATGTTTTATTCAAAGAGAAAATGTCTCTCAGCAAGACATTATCTACTCGAACCAAACTTCAGCGGGAAAAACTCAGATGACATTTTATGTTACAGAACTGGTAAAAAGTTACTCTTTTTAATGAAAATTCAAACGTTGTTCAAGATTATGCTGGCATAAAAAATTGCATAGTCCTAGTGACTTTATTTACAAACTGTAATCATGTCTTAATACTGCCTGCTACAAAATGCTTCGTGTAGAGAATGCCTGCACACAACTCTTAGATCACTGAAAAAAAGTATCTACATTGAGCATTTCAAGAAATGGTATGGTTAAAATATTCACTCCATTATAATGAGGTAATTGAAATTTTTTACGGTCAAGTGTCCCCTAACGTGTACCCCAACGTCTCCATGTACGTGCTTAAAGTACATGTAATTTCCCTCCATGACCGAATATGAAGACGCAAATACATTTGCGTCCAACGTTAACATGTCCTCTTTCAGATCCACCATGAATGGATCGATAATTCAGTTCCTAACCATACCATGCCAACGTCTTTACATGGTACACTTTTTCGTTTTTCCTGGCTCTGCCGAGCTAGGCCCTGATTTCTGTCTCCGAGCCCTTTCTGCCTTCTGCCTCTGAAAGCTACAGCATGGACACGTATCCCTGACCTCTGCCTTACTTCCTGCCAAGCGAAGCGGTGCCTGGCTCAACCTGGCCTGCCTGCCAAAACCGTATTTTGCCTTCAAGTTATCTGTTCAGCCTCCTCGAAAATACATTCCTGTCTGGTGATTTAGGTAAACACCTCCCCGACTGCAGAGCAAAGAGCAAGCCTTCCTGCCTCCATGCAAGTAATTTATAGTTCCGGTTACCATAGTAGGCCCATGGCCCTGCACGTAGACACATAGACACATATGCACGCACTAGTCACAGTATAGAATAGCCTCTGCCCGAGAGACCTTTTACTCCAGATAGTACATCCTCCAAATATAAGATATCAGATATGTTATAGGTCCAGGTCGTTCTGACATCCCAGACTTCTGTCTCCTCTACTAGAGTTAAAGTTCTCCCCAGTTACCACATCTAGCTGCGCGCGCATCCACACTTTTCTGCTGATTCCGCAACTTTCTCTATGCACCCACCCACATGTGACGATTCTTGTGACGTCCCTCTGACATGTACAGTGCACGCCTCCGTGTACGCCTATTTTCACGCCTCCCATTACGCACATGTGTTCTTATCTCACTCTTTTCCACCTGTTACGCCTACTGCATTGGATTCAATTATGTTACTGTACTATATATAATGTGTAATGTTAATAAATCGTTGACTTTCCCTTCCCGAATCTTAGTGGTGACGGAACATGATCTCCAACCTCGAAGTTTTTCTAATAAACCCCGTACAACTCAGATACCACGGACTCTGCCTCTCATTTTCATGAGCTGTCTTGTAATGATAATTATACGGAAAAACTAACCAGGTAATTTTATTTACCACATAATTTGGCGCCCGAAGAGTACCCCTCCCCCACCCCACGCGCCGGCGATGCGTCGCAGGCCTTGTCCCCTGCCACAGCTGTGACGGTCATCCTTGCGCATCTGCAGGTTTTCCTGTATCTCCCTCAGGCCTACGGAGGTGACTGAGACTGCGGTCGACATCCAGACGAGGCGGTGAGGAGTGCGGAGGATCCCGACCAGAGCCCAGCCGAGAGCAGCAGTGTCCGAGGTATCCAGAGGCCCACCTGTTCCGATGTGCCGAGGCGCATGCGTAGTAGCAGTACTAGTAGACGTCCAGTCCAGTCCGAGGCCTTCAAGTTCAAGTTCAAGTATTGCTCCCGGTGAGTACCGTTGCTAGGGACGCATCTAGACGGGTGCATTAGTTTGTGTCCGGTAAAGACAGGTCTGGGTACACAGTCCTGGTCCGTACGTGTTCACTTAGGTGAGTGCGGTCTGACGTGTCTCTTTATGGGACCGGTCTGTACTGTTTAGCAGTGCATCTAGTAAGTCTGTAATTCAAGATTCAAGCCTTCTAGTATTATTCTCACGTAATTCTACGTATTGTGTTCTATGTACTAGGCAGTATCTGTTCGAAATGTTTAAATGTGTTTCATGTTGTGGTATGAATGACTGTTTGCTTTTTATTGCCGTGTTTATTGTATTCGTGTCACGGTAAAGATGCCGTTATTCTCGAAACTGCGTCAGATAGGAACCAGGAAAGGGATACTCGAAGAAGCAGTGCCTGTCCCACCTAGGGACACTCCAGGATATTTTATGTACCACAAGCACGGCTTAGACGCTGTGTTGTATTTAGACTTATGGGTGGACTAAACTAAGCATTTAGAAGAGCAGTTTAGATGGCCTGTCTCAGGGACATGGGATGCCGAGTGCATCATGAGAGTAGAAGAAGCATTATGGAAAAAGAAAGCCAGACAATCCCAGAAAGATGCCATAGAATTGTGGCGTAAAGAATCGCATAGAAGAACAGAAAAAGCACTCAGAAAAGCAGATAGAAGTAGAGAAGAATCCGAAAAAGCCAAAGAAAAGGAGTTACTAGAGGAAGGAGAACAGGTCAGATCAGAACAATTAGACCGAAAAAGAAATGCACTCATTACAGGCATGTATCCAGTACTTGCCGAGGGCCTGCCTAAGGCCAACCCGGAAGTATCCAGTAACTTGCCCCCTCCATTGATCCCAACTAAAGCACGTCACCATAAGACCGCAGCAGATATTTTCCTTTCTTCCTATTTAGATGATGTAGCTCCCGCATATACCAACATACGACCTACTGATAATAATCCGCCACAGCCTAATCCTGCTGATCGATTACCACAGGCCACGACCCCTCCACGTCCGCATTTTCCCGCACCTGGTACCACTTCCCCTACTGTTCCCCCCCCTGATCCTTTTTTGACAGATGGAGCCCAAGGTTCAGTCCTGTTACATACACCTACTTTACAGTCAGGTTATGCCCATGCTTCCGCCTCAGGAGGTGCCACAGGAGGTCCCTTCCACACCCTGCCACAAGTACAGCGACTGACAATGAGAGAATTAGCTACACTGCGTACCCCGAAAGCGACCCCTGCCGAAAAACTTAAAGAATATCTTACAGATTGTAGATATGATTCAGTACCTGGCAAGACAGGACTCATGATGTTAGCCTCGTTACGTTTAAGACGTGTTGCAGATTTTCTGGTTACACTACCAGGAATGCCCGAACAATTAGACAGGATATATCGTT
The DNA here is from genome assembly GCF_964263255.1 of Lissotriton vulgaris. Lineage (NCBI taxonomy): Eukaryota > Metazoa > Chordata > Amphibia > Caudata > Salamandridae > Lissotriton > Lissotriton vulgaris. The sequence continues at coordinate 1,695,303 of NW_028243158.1, forward strand.
TTATACAAACAGGAGAAGGTCCTGAATGTGTTCGTGAAGCCATGGCATATCAGAAAGTTGATACACAAGCTTTAATATTACGATTCTTGATTAATTGTTTGATAAGAGAACGAGACCGACCAGGTTATGATCAAGAGGAGATGAATGGATTGACTAAATGGAGTCAGAATATTGCAGATTGCAAGCATGACAGAGAGAAATGTATAGAGGCCATGTCTAGGAAAATCCGTAAGGTAATAGAAGCTATACATGCCCGACAAAATGCCGAAAGGACAGCTGAGTCAGACGATAAAGAATCCTCAGAGGAGGAAGAACAAGAGAATACTACAGGAACCCAAGATATAGTAGCGTATGTAGGTAGAGCAAAATCTCCTAAACAGTACCCTTTAGGTAATCCTTTTGACAGACCCATTCGCCAAGAAAGCAAGAAACGATACCTTTCCCCGATACCAGAACAGTGTTCTCTTGAACACATATTCCAAGTAACTGACAAAATCCTGAAAGAAAGAGTAGGTTACCATGAACTCACTACATTACGTGATCAGGAACTGGCCCGGTCAGCAGTTCAGTGGGCCGGGGATGGCAATATATATAAAGACGAACAAGTAGCGCAAACATTTTTAAGTCTTACTCCAGAAGAACAGCGATTAGCTGGTATATACATGACTCAACATCTCATTACCCAGTATGAAAATCAACAGTCTGATCCAGGTCCCCTGTATAATCTATTACAAGACTTACTCCTGAGAAGGTGGAGAGGTCTAGGTACCGATTTGATTGATATCATTTTAGAACAATGTCACAAATATAGTACGTTCCTGACTCCATGTCTTGTTTCAGTTCCACCCCCAGTCAGACAGCCATATCACCTAGACAGACAGAATCCTTTACGAGAAGTACACCCAATTCGTAAGCCAGATGATACGCTTGAACGTGTATTTGTATACACTCCTTTGACTAAAATGAAATTATTGGAACTGAAGAAAATAGTACCTTGTCACGATAAAGACCCTGCAGGATTCCACCGTGAATTAAAAGACATGTTACTTATGGGCGATTACACATATTCAGACATTCTTAAAATGTTGAAAGTATTATTGCCAGCAGGGATTTACGAGAAACTGAAAGAGAAGGATTGGGAGGTGGGAGACAAAAAGATTAATTGGGTTGAATTAGAAGATGAAGATAAAGGACGTACCCCAGGTTTAGGTCTTGGGGATAAAACCAAAGCATTACCAGGATTGTTAGTACAGGTTTTGCCTAGATTATTGACAGTTAAAAAGGAAGATTGGGATGCAATTTCAGCCTGCAAACAGAAACCAGATGAAGACACTAGTGATTTTTATTCTAGATTCGAGAAATGTTTTATTATTAACAGTGGCCTAAAATCAAGTAGCGAGTCATTCCCACATCTTTTCGTAACCAAATTAGTTGAAAATTCCTTACCCCAGGTTAAGAACAGAGTATTGAAAGTCGAAAGTACATGGCAAGCAAATACGCCTTCCCAAATGTTACAAATGTTACAGTATCACCAGAATAGAATCAGAGAGGAACACGATCATGAACAAAGACGCATGAAAGACACTAAAATGAAAGTATTGGTTGCCCAGTCTGTTCCAGCAGATGGTCAGAAGAGGGGTAACGTGCAGAACACACAGACTAGTCACCCTACAGGTCCCGTTAAAGGAAATTGCAATTATTGCAAACAGCCAGGTCATTTTATTAGCGATTGTGCCGTTCTAAAACATAATATTGCTACAGGCAAAACGAAAGAAAGACCACGTCAGCCTAGGCCAGAACATGTTCAACAGAATATTCAACAGAATCCGCAACCTGCTCCACAGGATGTTCAGCAACAGACCGTAGCGGTACCACAGTCCCAGCCCATTGCCGCAACACAACACGTTACACAGCAAATGTACCAGTATGCACAGTCAGAGTATCCAGATTACCAACAGTATTCATGAAACAGCCTAGAGAGGGAAGTGGGTTTGCCTCTCATCGAGATTCCTGTAGATCAAGACGGCCCTTATGTACATAGTCAGGTATTAGGAAAAGACAGAAAATTTTTGATTGACACAGGGGCAAGCAGAACTACTATTAGTCATGACGAGGTTCCAGGGGCACCCCTCTCAGGCTCACAGAATGTTTCCCTTGGATTTTCAGGAAAGCCTATTGGTAATGAAGTATCGAAACCAGTTCCCCTAGCAGTTGGTCCATTGTCCCGTACTACAGATTTATTGCTTACGAAGTCATGTCCAGAAAACTTGTTAGGTATTAAAACACTGAAAGCTCTAGGAGCTGTAATATGTTGTTCTCCGGAAGGAGTGAGATTGTTTTTGCGTGACTTTAAGGGTCACTATGTGTTGAGAGATTTTGATCTCCGTTTACAGAATGTACCAAAGCATTTATGGGCACAAGGTCCGACTGATGTTGGATGTATGCATATCACACTATATCGTGTCACACTCAAGCCAGGAGTTGTTCTGCCCAGAATTCGACAATACAAATTGCCATCCAAGGCTGTAACAGCCTTATTGAAAATCATTGACGAGCTCATTGCTCACGGAGTAATTGTAGAAACTGACTCCAATATCTGTAATTCCCCAATCATTCCGATTCTCAAACGTACTGATCCGAAAGAACCTCCTGTATATCGTCTAGTGATTGACCTTAGAGAGCTTAACAAATGTATCATACCTCAGTTCCCAGTGGTCCCAGATATTTCATCCCTATTGACTGCCATTGATTCCGAAGCGGTGTTCTTCACTGTAATTGATCTGAAGAATGCCTTATTTAGTGTTCCCATTGATCCAGAAAGCCAGTACCTTTTCGGATTCAGTCTAAATGGCCGAAGCTTTAAATTTGCACGTGCACCTCAAGGGTTCACGGAAAGTCCGAGTATCTATAGCCAAGCACTGAAAAGACAACTTGACAGTATCCACATGCCTGCTAACACTGCCCTACTTCAGTATGTCGATGATCTATTGATCACCGCTCGAAGCGAAAAAGAATGTGAACAAGCATCTCTGACAGTCCTATTTTTTCTGGCCGACAAGGGACACAAAGTGTCTCCTTCGAAGCTACAGTTCTGTGTTCAGCAAGTTGTGTACCTTGGTCACTTGCTGTCCAAGAGGGGGAGACAGCTTACACCTGACCGCATCCAGTTAATTGTACATATGCCACAACCCAAGACACAAAAGGAGGTACGGGCCTTCATAGGCCTCACCTCTTACAGTAGACAATGGATCCCTCAGTACGCATATCTAGCCAAGCCACTGATACAGTTGACAACCCAGGAGGCAGCGACATCGACTGTCCTCCCTTGGACTCAGGAACATACACATGCTTTTGACGACCTGAAGAAAGCCCTATGTCAAGCACCTGTTCTAGCGACACCATGTTACAGCAAGCCTTTTACACTTTTTGTTACAGAGCGCGAAGGTACTGCATTGTCAGTACTCACCCAAGATCAAGCAGGTTCACACAAGCCATGTGCTTATTTTTCTAGTACATTAGACCCAGTAGCCCAGGCTCTGCCTGCGTGCTTGAAATCTGTAGCAGCAACAGCTCTAGCAATCAGACAAAGTGATTCCATAGTATTAGGACACCAATTGACAGTACAGGTTCCACATTCCGTGGAAGTTCTTTTGAATCGAACACAGACCCAGCATTTGACTATAGCACGACTGACAGGTTATGAATTGACATTATTTCAGCCACACATAGAAATCAGACGCTGCAACACACTGAATCCTGCTACACTTTTACCAGTTAGCACAATAGACCCTTTGGCACATGACTGTGTGGAAGTCATTAACACTATGACGAAGCCCAGACAAGATCTGACAGATATCGCATTACCAGATCCGGACCTGACACTTTATGTGGATGGTTCATGCATGAGAACCAGTACAGGAGAGTTGGTGGCCGCATATGCAGTGACCACTGAAACCGAAGTCATAGAAACACATCGTATTGACACCCCGTCTGCCCAAGCAGCAGAGCTCATCGCTCTGACCCAAGCCTGTATTCGAGCCAAGAACAAGAAAGTTAACATATATACAGATTCCCGTTATGCATTCGGAGTTGTACACGACTTCGGAGTCCTCTGGCAAGAGAGAGGTTTCTTAACTTCCCACGGTGCCAAGATACAGTACGGTCCCCTCATTCAAGCTCTGTTAGAAGCAATACATTTGCCTACAGCCATAGCCATCATGAAGTGTAAGGCACATACGAAAGTCACAGATACCATTTCCCAGGGTAACGACCTGGCAGATCGAACAGCCAAACATACAGCACAGACTCATACTCATACGACTGATATGACAAAAACAATAGTTCCAACACATTGCATGACAGTTAGGGATCCCACACTAGATGTAATTGACATACAGACACATGCTACCGCAGACGAAATCAAGAAATGGACAGAACTAGGAGGGATCCAGACAGAACAGGGATGGATGACGAAGGGAAAATCCACTTGGTTTCTCCCCGACTCTATGGTTCAAGTTATCATTAACACAGCACATAGTCCTGCACATTTAGGAGAAAAAGCTATGTTAGACAGTATTCAAAGCCTTTGGTTCAATAAACATTTACGAGCAGCAGCAAAACAGAAAGTGCGTACTTGCATGATCTGTTGTCAGTTCAACCCAGGTAAAGGCATTCCCGTAGAGCAAGGTGGATTTCATCCTCCTGATCACCCTTTTGAAGTCCTCCAGATGGATTATATCCAGATGGAACGTTGCCGAGGATTCAAGTATGTCCTCGTAGTTGTATGTGCACTTTCCCGATGGACAGAAGCATATCCAGTCCCAGATTACACTGCCCCGACCACTGCCAAGCAGTTGGTTCGTGAATTTTTCCCGAGGTATGGTTTGCCTCGTGTCGTGTACTCAGATAACGGACAGCCATTCTCGTCCGAATTGATGAAGCAAGTTTCCCTTTTGTTAGGATATCAGTGGAAGTTCCACTGTGTTAGACATCCCGAAGCAGCGGGACTAGTCGAGAGACACAATCAGACTCTGAAAACACGTCTTGCCAAGGTCTGTGCAGAAAAAGGAGTAGACTTCTATATGCGAATGGTAGCCCACTCTAGAACAGGGCTATCCCCGTATGAGGTGGTTTTTGGCCGACCACCGAATATGTGGGGGACGCCTCTGCCACGCAAAATAACTGATGTTGATAGTAACATGCTGACAGATTACCTTGCTTCCTTGATGTCTGCACTACAATCATGTCGTTCACAGGTTGCAGCAGCCTTCCCAGACAACACCGAGGTGAAACCACATGAACTGGTCCCGGGGGACGTCGTTGTAATCCGAAATTTCGACAGGTCAAGCCCTCTGGAGCCCCGCTGGAAGGAGCCGAAGATTGTTTTGTTAACAACCAGGACTGCGGTCAAATTAGAGGGGAGGAAGGGCTGGGTACACTCAAGTCACGTGAAACGTTTTTATGGACTTCCGCCAAAGACTGATTCCCAGGACTTTCGCATACCAGAAACTGATACTAAACTCCCCCTGGTAGAGAAAACTCCGTCCCAGGAGTACAAATTGAAATTAAGGTCTAGTAAGTCAGACAGTTTAATTGTTTAAGTCCCCCCTGGGTGAAGCGGTTAGACGGGTTCCTGACATGTACAAACTAGACCCCCATAATGAGAGAGATAGACAGGAGATCAAGAAACAGAAATACTACAAGTATCTGCGAAGCAGATGTATCGTTACTTTACTTATCATGTTTTTTCTGAGTCTTTTTTTTTTTTTTTTTTAAATATGTTTTTATTGCAGAGTTATAAACCACAGGATACAATTAATCAGCCAGTACACTTGTGAGATCCCCCCGTCCAATAAGAATTCCCAGTCGTACACAGCCATTCAGCCCGCATCCCGGAGGCCGGGCGGCATATTATATCGCTCAAGAGGAACACATCACAGTGCACGTCCCATAGGGACCCTGGTTGAAAGATCGTTTTGCGTATCTGCTTTTACCCCCCCACCCACAACAACATTCCCGTCAGCCATCCCAGTGATAGTCAGTGATGTCGCTCTTGTCAGGACCTGCCCTAGGCGCTATGGGTCGTCACACCTGGCCGCTCTACCCAGCCATTCTACCCTCCACATAGTATCCACCGTCCCAGTAGATCCAAGGCCCTAACAAGCGACCATCTAATGGCTTCCGGCCCTCCCCAAACACCCTACAACCAACCCCCCCAAAGCCCCCCCTCCCCTGGCAACTGCTAAGGTGTGTGCCTCGTCCTGTCGAATTGGATGGGTCCTCTACAGTGCGTGGTACTATACTTCTGTGTTCGCCCCGCGGTGTCCAGCGGCTTAGTTCTCGCCATCCTCATCCTCTACCAAAGAATCACGCAAAGCCTGTACCACTAACTCCCACGCAGGCGCCGCATCCAATGCCTTCTCATTCCCCAACTTTACAGCTTGCTTCATCCGGAGCACACTCTCGCAGTCAGACCACCGCAGCAGCTCATTCTTCCATCTACGCAGTGAGGGTCCCCCCTTGGACTTCCAATGCCACGATATTTCCCTCTGTGCCAATATCAGGCCCAGGTCTATGAATTTGCTTGTCACCCTGGTGTGCTTAGTATGCGGGAACCAGAGCAATAGGCACGCCGCCATGTCGAATTCCACCTCCCTGTCAGTCACTTCATTCAGGAGTTCCCCTACCTCCGCCCAATAGGTCCCCAGTTGTGGGCACCCCCAAAACAAGTGGTCCATGTCCGCTCCCGGGGACAAACACCGCGGGCAACAGGCATCCGGCACCTGAAAGTACCGCTGTAATTTCTCAGGAGTTAAATAGGCCCTATGGAGCACATAGAAATGCACCTGCTGAAAACGCGCGTTTCTAGTGCCCTTCCACGTGCGTCGCAGGATGTGACCCCATGCTGTATCCGGTATGGGCCAGCCGACGCTCACCTCCCAGTTAGCCTTGAGCCCTTGGAGTGGTTCCAGCCCCTCGTTCAGCATCCTATTATGGAGGCACATCACAGCTTTGAACGTACCAGCCGCCATCACCACATATTGGCACGCCATAGTCGTCGTGGGTTCCAGGAGCCCCTCTTTCCAGTGCTTTTGTATGGCAGCCACTACTGCCGCGTGTAGGAGGAAGCCCCCAGCAGGCAGCCCAAACTGGTCCCGGAGCACTTCGAACGGCGCCAAAGCCCCATCTATGTACAAGTCGCCCACCACCTGCAGTCCCGCCTCCTCCCAATCCAGCAACGGGGACCAATCTCCTCCGTGCGGCAATGCCGTCAACATCCCGATCGGGATCTCCGGGGCATAAGGCCGCGATGCCCTCGCTCTCCGAAGGCTCCTTTGCCAGCACAGCCGGAGCGTCCGCTCTTCCATGGTGAGGGCCCGTAACTCGAGCCGCTGCTGCATGATGATGTAGGACAGCACGTGGCGTTGTATTCCCCGATCCCGGTCCTCCTCCGGGCCCCAGAACACCCTGGCCACGTTCTGTGTAAGGACCTGCAACTGCGCTGCAAGATAATACAGCTCGAGGTCGGGCACAGCCATGCCCCCTTCCAGCTTGGGGCGAAGTAGCGTGCTCAGGGCTACTCTACGGCGGCCATGCCCCCATAGAAAGCCAATTATCATTGACCGCAGTTCTCTAAACACCCCCTGGGGAATCCAGACAGGCAGCGTTCGGAAATAATAGAGGAAGCGGGGGAGCGCCACCATTTTCAACAGTGCTATCCTGCCCAGGACTGTCAGCGGGAGGGTTGACCAGAAAGACAAGCTGCCCCGCAGCGCCCGGACACAGCGGCCAATGTTGCCCTCCAATAGGTCCGCAGCCGCGTGGTAAATGCGGACACCCAAATAGGTGATGCAAGAGGGTTCCCATACCACACCCAAATCGCTGCTAGGGGCTGGCGATCCCGCTCGCAGCGGGAACACACAAGTCTTCGCCCAATTGACCTTAAGGCTCGACAGCCGGCCGAACTCAGACAACAGATCCATCGCTCCAACCAATGCCCCCGAGGTGTCAGCTAGGTACAGGAGCAAGTCATCCGCGTATAGCGATATATAATGCCACTGCCCGCCACTAACTATCCCCGCGTATCGGTCACCTGACCTCGCATGGACCGCCAAGGGTTCCATCGCCAGGGCAAACAATAGGGGGGAGAGAGAACATCCCTGTCGTGTTCCCCTGCCCACCGGGTACGCCGCAGACACCAGGCCGCCCAATCGTACTCTCGCCGTCGCCGAGGTATATAAGACCCTCGTCCACCTCCGAAACCCCTCGCCCATGCCAAACCTCTCTAGCACTCCATCCAGGAAAGGCCATTCCAAGCTATCAAAGGCCTTCTCGATGTCCACAGACAGAACCGCCGGTGCTCCCTCCCTGTCCAAGATGGCGTCCATTATTCCCACCAGGCGGCGGATATTCAGCGCCGTGCTCCTCGTGGGTATAAACCCGGCCTGGTCCCTGTGTACCAGGCCCGTCATATGCGGGGCCAGCCTGGTGGCCAGGATTCGGCTCAGGATCTTATAATCCACCGTCAGCATGGACAGCGGGCGATAAGACCTCACATCCGCGGCATCCCGGCCAGGCTTGAGGAGCGGTACAATCAAGGCCTCCCGCATGGACCCAGGCAATGCCCCCGTCTCGAAGGCTTCCGTATACACCACCAGCAGCCTGGGCGCCAAGCTGTCCACATATTGTTGATAGAATTCAATTGGCAGTCCGTCCACCCCGGGCGTCTTGTTGCGGGCCATATGTTTGATGGCCACCCGTATTTCCGTGAGCGTGATCGGGCTACCCAGCTCCCTCACGTCTTCCTCGTCCAGGACCGGGAGCTGCCTCTCCCCCAGGTATTCCGCGATGTCCTGAACCCCCACTCCCAGCTGACTCTGGTATAGTTCCTCATAATACCCCCTAAATCATTCCAATACCGCTGCCTGGGAGTACACCATCTCTCCCTGCGCATTATTAATGCTGAGAATCGGGCAGCCCCTAAGTTCCGGGTTAGCTAGTCTGGCCAAGAGGGTACCCACCTTGTCCCTTTCTGTGTGTGCCCTGATGATGTACTGCCTATAGTCATAGCACCTCAAACGTTCCGTCTCGGTGGCAACCACTTCCTTCGCCTCCAACAACTGGGCCTGTAGACCTGGCCTAGCTGGCCTGCGGCGCTCCAAGTCCCTCAAAGTTTCTTCCGCTTTCATTAGGTCATTCAGCACAGTCGTACGAGCATTCGAGAACCTACCCAAACACACCCCTCTCACCACCACTTTCATTGCATCCCATTCAGTAGACCTACTCGCAGCCGTGCCCGCATTCACTCAGAAATAACTATCAATGCCTTGCCGAACCGCATCGCTGAACACAGAATCCTCTAGCGTCTCCGGCCGAAGCCGCCATGTTGGTATCACTGAGCGCTCTCTCTGCCACTGAATGTGCACCAATAGGGGGTTATGATCGGATATAGTCCTAGCCAGGTACTCCGCATGGGTAATCAATGGGGCTAGGGTTCCCCCGCAAAGCACCGAGTCGATCCTGACATGTAGATCATGGAGAGCGGAATAAAAGGAATAATCCCTGGCTCCCCTGTGCCGCTCCCTCCAGACATCCAGCAACCCCCATCGTTCCTGCCAGTCCTTCCTGTGCGCGGCCAGCCTGCGCACCGGAGAGTCTACTAGGGGGGGATGGGACCTATCCAGAGCAACATCCGTAATCGAGTTGAAGTCCCCCCCTAACACTATCGGACCCGCCAGGAAAGAGGCCAAGGACCCCGAGAGACTATCAAAGTATCGGCCTTGGTCAGTGTTCGGTGCATAGACACAGCAGAAAACCACATCCCGTCCATATAACCTCCCCTCCACCGCCACAAACCTGCCCTCCGGATCTACTACTTGATTCAGCACTTGAAAGGGTATCCCCGCCCTCACCCAGATCAACACCCCCTGGCATACGCTGAGTAAGTGGTGCCAAACACCTGGCCCCGCCATCTTTTCTGCAAGGCAGCGCACTCTTTTTTGGTGAGATGAGTCTCCTGGAGCATAGCAATCTGAACCCCCCTGCGTACCAGATATGCATGTACTTTGTGACGTTTCACCATGGTCCGCAGCCCCCGGACATTCCACGTTAGGTATTTCAAGTTAGGTAATGTCCCCATTCCAACTTCGTACAGTCCGAATCAAATAATAAAGGTCCATGGCCCCCCCATTGCAGTTGCCCCCCCCCGAACATTCCCAAAACTGAAACACTTCCCAAACCCCACTCCCCAGGACAGAGCACACGAACCCAATGGCCGCCCCCATCCAAACCTTGAACCAACTCCTCACACTCTTACCCTGTGGTCTCCACCACAGTCGACCTTAAGGGCCCAAGGGGGGTGAGTCGCCGCCGACCCCAGCTAGCGGAGCCCGCGCCCCGCACCTTCATCCCCTCCAAAGCACACAGCTCCCCCTCCCGGCAACCCGCCCTCCATCAACAGGATATCACCCTACCATGAAGTCCCGATCTAGTCCCAGTTCTATCTCAGCCGCAGAAAATACCATCCGATGTCTGTGGGGTTACTATCGGCCCCTTCGAGCTTTCCGCCTCTGAAAGTTCCTCTCCTGTTCTGCTGCCTTCCCCTCCCGAGTCCGTTTCCGCCCGTTCACTGTTCTGTTGCGACCCTGTAATGGCCGCCGTCGCTGCGAGCGCATCCCTCTTCTCCGCCGCCATTTGAGCCTCCCGTTTCTCCCGCTGGCGCCTGTTGCGGGATCTGATGCGTTGTGACTGCCTCACCCGGGGCTGCTTGGGTTGGTCTCGCCTACTTTGGTGTGATCTGTCCGTCCCCGCTCTATATGACTCGAGCCATTGCCAAACTTCGTCCGGAGTCTGGAAAAAGTGCGTAGTGCCGTCCATAATGATCCGCAGCTTGGCTGGGTAGAGCAAGGAGTACTGGATGCCTTCCTCCCTGAGCTCCTTCTTCACAGCGAGGAACGATGCCCTGTTCTTCTGGACCGCTTGAGTGTAATCCGGGAAGATCGTTACCTTACTGTTCTCCACCTCATACGGGCTCGACATCCTGGCCCGCTGGATGAGAAGATCCCGGTCCTTGTAGTGGAGGAGCCGCACCACCATCGGTCGGGGGGGGCGGCCAAGCCCCGGCGGGCGAGCAGGCACCCGGTGAGCTCGCTCCAGAGTGAAAAAAGGAGTAAGCCCCTCCGGTGCCACCACAGTGCGGAACCAGTTCTCCATGTAGGCCACCGCATCCTCCCCCTCAATCCGTTCCGGCAGGCCTACGACCCGCACGTTGTTCCGTCTATTGCGGCCTTCGGCATCCTCCGCCCTCCGCTCCAGTGAGTCCAGTCGGGCCAAAATGTCCGTGATCCTGTGCTCCGCGGTCACCACCGATGGCTTCAGGTCCAGCAACATCTGGTCATGGTCCTTGACCCTGTCTGTCAGCTTCGCGTGATCCGCGCGTAGCAGCCCCAGGCCCGTGGCCACTTGGGCAATGTCATTGTGCAATGCTTCCTTAGTGGAGATGATCGCATCAAGGATGGCATCCAAACGCTGGTTCAGCCGCTGTTCCTGATCAAGCTCCGGGGAGGGACTCTCACTCAGCCGAGTTGATGTCGCCGAGTCCCCCTCGCGACTCCCGGGCATCGGCCCTCCGATCGCCGCCATGCCAGGGTGCTGCGTCACAAGTCCAGTCGCCCGTTTTGCGATTACGCCCGTGGTTCCGTGCCGGTCTCCGGGCACCGGGCAGCGTAATGTCCCCGCCGACGCTCTCAGGAACAATGGCCAGGTGGACGGGCTCCGTTCCGTCACCCCCCTCCGGCCTGAGGGGGGAAGGATGAGTCTCAGGGCGGTGGCCAACGAGGGTCCCCGAGCTCCTGGGTAAATCAGGTCAGCGTCCCCTGGTCTCAGGACACAGCACCGCCAATCCTGGTGCCTCAGGCAGCCGAGTGCAGGATCTCTTGCCACTCGGCGACAACTTGGCTCAGGGCTGAAGTCCGGGACCGTCCGACCTCCTCGCCGCCATTTTCTTCTCACCCTCGGCAACACCTCGGCCGCCTCTTCTCTCGATCTTCTCGGGGCCAGCAGTCCCCCAGCGACTCTCCGATTGCGCCCAGCTGTCCCCTTACACTTCAGAGGGCAGGAACGTCGTCTTCGGGTCGCCTAGGGTCCCGAAAACAGGAGAATTAGCGGGATTCCGCGCGGAGCTGCGAGCTCACGCCGCCATCCCGATCGGCGTCCAAGCCACGCCCCCCATGTTTTTTCTGAGTCTTACGAGTATATGCCTAAGCTATATGTTACATGTATATTTTCCTATACACGCACACTCTTCTTTCAATGACACTGCAGACCACACCTTTAGTGATCTGCCCCCGCACGAACTTTCTTACCGTCTTGCACTGCGTAACAATTCTTTCATCCGTATGTTACATCATTCTCACCAGACCAACAATGCTACTAACTGCTGGATATGTGGCCGACTCCCTCCCTACCAGAAAATGACGGGAGCCTTGCCTCTTTTCCCTTATCCGGCGTTTACACATAATGGTTCGTGTGGTGCATGGTTTACATTAATGTCCTCGTTAGACAGTAAGTCCGATGTTTCCCAAGGTAATTGGATATGGGGAGACCTGAACACAGTTATGCATAAGACATGTTTCCCTGACAAGGAGGGTTTTCCCCAGATGACAGGTACCGATCTAGAAAATGAAGTATATGGATTAGGTAATTTTACACTTAACCTCATGATTTTGAATGTCCAGTCAGAAACTAGTTCGAACTCACCTTCAATAACAGTCCTACCAGTGAAAGGTGATCTATGCGTTAGAAAGAAGGGTTCAGTACATTTAGGACACAGCGATTGTAACACAGTTATTGAATTCAGTGATAAAGGCAAGTCTACATTCAAAGCTTCCCGACATTCCTATTTTATTTGTGGCCATACAGCTTACATACGTTTACCTCCAGACTGGGATGGTACTTGTTATATTGCATTCCTATTGCCACCTATTTTTCTAGCCCTACCTGATTACCATAGAAATTCCCATCTCATTCATGTTAGACCCAAGAGAGATCTCCCAATTGTCGATTATACTGAAACAACATGGGAGCAATACACAGATTTCAATAAAGGATTCTTTCCTTATTTAGGAACTGTCTCAAACAGTAAACTGATACGTAGATTGACCAGAACCCTTGAAGCTGTAGTGAATGAAACTACGTTTGCCCTAGGTAACTTAACAGAGGAGCAGTCTGCTATGAGACTTGTCGTTCTTCAAAATCGTCTCGTCCTTGACGTCATCTTGGCAGATAGGGGCGGGGCTTGTAGAGTCATCGGATCCAGTTGTTGTGTTTTCATTCCAAATAATGCACCGTCAGTATACAGAGCCATAACTCGGCTCCACAAGATTGCTAGTCAGATACACCAGAATCCAGGCACCTGGACCTGGTCCGGTTGGCTCTGGAGCGTATTATCCGCCTGGGGATGGAAAGTCCTATCCTTCCTTGGAATAGCCCTCCTCATAGTATTCAGTTGTTGCCTATGTCTGCAATGTGGGCCAGCGATTTGCGGCTTGTGCGCCACATCATGTATTCCCCGTCCAAGTCCACGTTCTTGTGCTCGAATGAAAAAAGATGAGCAAATGATGTTATATGAACAGATAGATGGACTCATGAAAATAGATATATCCTGAAGGGTCCGTAGGGGACAAGGAGGGAATGAGGTAATTGAAATTTGTATGGTCAAGTGTCCCCTAACGTGTACCCCAACGTCTCCATGTACGTGCTTAAAGTACATGTAATTTCCTTCCATGACCGAATATGAAGACGCAAATACATTTGCGTCCA